>NC_021163.2:8975153-8975883 GCF_000331145.2 Cicer arietinum
AAAGTAGGACTTTGAGTTTTTAATAATTTCTTCTGTATTTTTTTTATTCTAATTTTCTTTTTAATTAATTGTTGACTTGCCAACGAGATAAACTTGTGCTACTAGCTCATGTGCTCATTGTGAGCACAGTCACTTTTATGTGTATCTGAATTCTGCTTTCCACTGTTGAGTGCAATTTGTGGTGATTCTTTGGAACCTTGTGTTGCTCTCGCTTAAATGCAGGCTGTAAAGGTTCAGTCAAATACTCGTCAATTAGACAAGACACCAACACAAAGACTGCTCCAGGTGATTGGTATGCTTTCAGTAAGCTCCTCTTATTTAATATATTATTTGGATATGCATAGATTTTTTTATGTTACGCGTTGTTATTGTTTAAAACCTTTTATTTTAATGTTGTAAAACAGCCTCCTTTATTTGGAAACAAAACAGGGATTCTTTACGCTCCATATTCATCATAATGTTAAAATTCCTAATTAATTTCTTCTTTTATTTGAGACTCGATTTATCTTTGCTCTTGTATGCAGGAAAAGATATGAGAATTATAGTCTTTGGTTTTAGGCCTCGTACAAAACAGGTAATTCTATTGGGACAGCAGTAATGCCCTTCTTTTAAAACCATAAGTCTCAATGTTTGCTTAGATTTATCAAATATGTCACATTTGTTTTGTGGAGTTTTTAATAATATAAAAAGGTCAAAATGCCATTGACATCCCTTTCAGAGCTGAAAGAGT
>NC_021163.2:8975923-9025007 GCF_000331145.2 Cicer arietinum
AGTGTTTGTGAAAACTCCTAGTATATATCATTAAGTAGCCCTTTGTCTGTATTCATTGTTCAATTTTGCACTTGTTATAAATTTTAGGGCGTCAGCAGTTATGGTTGGTTTTCAGTATTGGAATTTTCGATATTCATGCATGGAAGCTGGTTTACTTTATTAATTCTATGTCTTCTTACACAGTTGGTATTTTATTAATTTATTTTTGGTTGAACAAATTAAGGAGTTGAATAACTTGTTTTTGCTACCAAGGTAGCACTAATGGAGACTGTCTACCGACGAGGGTTCACCAGCTTGAATCAAACCCGAGACCTTTACATACGCCAAGCTTGAATTCTGGCCTTCCCAATTTAGCCAAATTTTGTTAGCAGGGCAAGTAATAGAAATTAAAAAATTAATTTTTAATTAGCGGAATGTTTGTTGGTCTATTACTAGTTCGATTGTAATTTACAATACAGGATATCCTAAGTAGGCTTGCATATTTAAAGTGTTGTGAGCTAGTGAGAATTTTGTCGTGAACATGTATAGAAAGAAGCCTTTATTTTCTTTTAGCGTGTTTAGAATCTAATGTTGGTTATTAAATCTTACAGAGACGTGCGATATATGATGCACTACTTAAGTGTACGAAGCCAACAATATTATGGGATCTTTATGCTTTTACATCTGGGCCTTCCAGGTTTAAGAACACTTCTCCTTTGGTGCGCTTATTGGATGAGTATTTGCGACTTATTGGCAAAGATACTCACCACGCTTCAATGGACATGATTGAAAGTGGGTCTTTCACCTTGTCAAATGACTTATGGAGAATAAGTAGTGTGAATTCCAGTTATACAATGTGCCAGAGTTATCCATTTGCTTTGGTTGTTCCAAAGACCATTAGGTAATTTATTGAGGATCAAGCTTGCTGCTTTTGCGTAGTTATGGTTATATTTATAAGGTTGAATCCACTGAAGCATTCATTTGATAACTTTGTGTTGTCCTGATGTAAGTGATGATGAAGTGCTCCAGGCTTGCAAATTCCGTGCTAGATGCCGGCTGCCTGTAATTTCATGGTGTCATCCTGGTATGTACGAAATCTTCATGTCATTTCTGTAAATTTTTGGCGCAGTTCTATGCTTCTTATTTTCATTGTTTTGCATTTTATTATTGTAATGTGAAGAGGCACTTCTAACATAATGGAACTATTGACTATAGATACTGGCGCAGTTCTTGCACGTTCCGCCCAACCTTTAGTTGGTCTCATGATGAATATAAGGAGGTAATGCAAACTATCTAATCAAATATGTGTATCTCAAAGGCAGAACAATATGGGATATATTAAGTTAATTCCCAAGGTTGGAAGTCTTAACGATGTTCTTTATGCTGTATAAACAGTGTCTATTTCAATTTGATAGAAGGAAGAATTGTAAGCCCATGTACTAGCATGTTCTTTTAATGGCTGGAGTGATGCTTGCTTTTTTTATTGGGTGGGGAGGGGGAGTTGAACTCTGTTGAGCTAATGTCTTTTCTTTTTGCTTTTTTATGTTTTCATTTCTAGTCCTTAATTTGGACGATTTTTTAAAATCTCTCGTTTAAGAAATGAAATGAACATAACAGTGACAAGCTTTATGTGTTTTCTTGCAGCATCACGGATGAAAAACTTGTGGCTGCACTTTGCAGCAACCTTGATGGCTCAAGGAGGTCAGATTAAACACGCATTATGCATCCACATTAAACATGAATTATTTCTGCAATAAGTTACAAGTTATTTCTGCAATTCACTTATTATCTTTGTAAAAAAATGAGTTATGCATCCACGTTAAGCACTAATCAAAAGTGAATATTTTAAAGGACAACCTCTCCTAAAAACATAAGCTCTTTGGGTGAAGATCCATCAAGATTTGTTTTTATATCTCTAGCATGTTGTTCCCTACTGCAATGGTCATATTTCTAACAACCACTCCTAAAATCTTAGCTGTTAGGTGAAGGCTAAGTTTTCGTTTTTCCTCTAGTAATTCTAGACTTCTAGTACATTGTAAATATTTAATTGAAAATGTGTGCTCGGTGCTTTTCTCACGTAGTTTATGCATTTTTTTTTAATGCAATCCTTCATGCATTTTTTAAAACATTCTAAAATTGTATTTCTCTTTTAGAAAGCTATATATTGCTGATGCGAGACCAAGGAAAAATGCAATAGCTAATGGAGCCTTGGGAGGTGGTTCAGAATCATCATCAAACTATTTTCAATCTGAGGTCTGTAATAGGCTTGAGTTGTTCACTTGTTTTTTCATTAAAAAATTTGGTCTTCATTTTAAGCATCTAATTCTTAATTTATATATTTTCAGATAGTCTTTTTTGGAATAGACAACATCCATGGAATGAGAGAGAGCTTTGTTCGGCTTCGAGAGTACATGGACAATCATGGCAGAACATCATCAGATGGAATGTCCTCATTTTTGGTCAGTATCTGAATGTTATAATGTTTTTGCTATTTGTGTTCTCAATGTACTGAGTGGATTATCAAAATGGTTTGCTTTGGAGCTGCGTCTAAATTCTGTCCTAGACAATTTTTGGTTGATTTAAAAGAAGCTGAATGTGAAATGTGGTGTAGTCATAAAAGTGAAACTATTATTCCCACTTAAATCATCCTGTAGCATGGTTAACTGTTACAGGACTTTGATACAAATGAATTAACAATGCTCATATCATACTGCGCAGTGTTACTTTGTTATGATTTTGTTATACCAAATTGTTATGTACTAATGACTGTTTAGTTTGGCAAAATTTCCACTTATGACATTTTAATACATGTTCGACTGATTTGGTTTATGATTGGCTTGAGGGACTGTTATATGGAGTCAATTAATAGAGTCCGTGTCTCTAACTTTGTGAGTTGTATTAAGACTGTTTTTATGAGTTCTGTTTAGAGACATGGTGGTGGGTCGATATGGGGTGGTGGCAATTTAAGTAGTATGTCTGCTTCGGTTACAACCCTTGGGGACAGTGGATGGTTATCGCATGTTCAGAATGTCTTGGCTGGTGGAGCTTGGATTGCTTCTCGTGTTGCTATGGAAAAGGCTTCTGTTCTTGTACATTGCAGGTATTATGATGGTGTATTTCTCACTAGTCTAAACCTGTAAATTAAAAAATTGCAATCTTTCGATTTCTTACCTCGTATGATGAGTGTACTTTTTTTCTTTGGTAGTGATGGATGGGATAGGACAAGCCAGTTAATTTCACTCGCTAATTTGTTGCTTGATCCGTATTATCGGACATTCAGAGGGTTTCAGGTAAGTGACATTACTAAACTATTTGAATGTCTTCTATCTTATTGCCACCGTAAGAAGATACACAAATTTTCCTCCTTTTGCTCTTTGATATTACCATTTAACTTAGTCTAGAGTAAACAAGTCATAGTCATATGTTGAAAATGAGTCGATGAACTTATCTTTTACCAAGTCATTTAACACAACATTCTTCCTTATGCAGGCACTTGTTGAAAAAGACTGGTTAGCATTTGGTCATCCATTTTCTGATCGTGTGGGAACACCATCTGTCTCTGGAAGTGGCAACGTATCTTTCGAGTTATCTAGGCAGTCTTCAACTGGCATCGCATCGCCACCCATGCGCCAGTCATCAGGAACAATCCCACCTCAACCTTCAGTTTCATCTCAGGCGCATAACTCAAACAACCACTCTCCCATTTTTTTGCAGGTTTGTTCCATGACTAACCTCTAAGCATCATTGAGTAATAAAACAACTCGTGCTTATAGCTTCTCTTTGGTTGTTTTCTTCCTAGAAATCTCTCCTTCAAATTGAGGCCTCAATATGTACTTCATTTTTTAACTTTTAATTATATTTCATTTTTTGAAATACCTTGAGCTAATCCTTTGAAGGTTGGTACCACTACGAATTTGATGATGTGGTATTGTCAGTAAGTATTATTAAGATTTTGATTAGTAGTCCAACTTAAACCCAAAACTTGGTGAGTTCAAAAGAAATTTAGTCTTTATTTGGTTTAATGGGCTGTGACTGTAAGTTTCCTTGTGAAAGTAAAAATAAATAAATAAAACATAATCGAAGTTTTTGTTTGACATTGCCTGTTGAAATTAAAATTAACATTTATCACATGTCAGTTAATTTTATATTTGCTATTAACTACAAGGGAAATGGAATAACTCCCTGACAAGAAGAATAAATATAGAGAAGATGTGATCATGATCCCATACTTGACTTGCATACGTACTTGGGGATAAGTGTTGTTGTTTCTGCACATATTATCACATTCTTTGTCATGAAATGTATTTGACATTTCCAAATAGTTGCAGTTGGATGAGATTAAAGAAAGTTCTATGACTTTGAAAAGATTATAAACCATGGAAAGAAATGTGTCCTTTTCCTTATTTGTACATTCAATTACCCCAATATTTATGTAATACTAGCCATATGGGATTCGAAACTTGTTGAGATGGTGCTAAAGAATAAGGTTGGGCAAAGCAATATTTGAGGTTTTTTGCATTTGATGAATCGATGATGATAATGTTAGTTTTAAATTCTATTATAGTTTATTTCAGTGTTTCCTGTTTGTTAAATTCATATTTCTCTATTTTGAGTTGTGAGACATTTATTTCCAGGGTGATTTATATTATTTGTTTGACTTAATGATTGGTTCATGATTTTTTGGGGGGACACCAGCATTGAATTAGAGACTCTGTATCCAAATCCATGTTTTTATTTAATGTTACATTAATTACTGTTATGCATGCATAATTATAAATATATTTTTATCTATTATTGAATTGCACATTGAGGTTTAGAAAATGGAGTCTGGATGGCTGTTATATTCTTACAACTATTTTATCTATGCTTTTAGAGTTGGTACTTGATTTGGGTTTGATTATATATTTTGTTTTTTTGCATAACACTTAAATTCAGTGTCCAAATTTATTTTGATTTGGGTATATTTTTTCAGTGGGTTGATTGTGTGTCACAACTGCTGCGGATGTATCCTTTTGCTTTTGAATTTTCTGCGGTATGTGTTCTTCAATATTTCTGTATTTGTTCTTTCGCTTAATTGCAGTTTCAGTCACTCTATTTTTATTGATTCACGAAATTAGTCTCTCTATTTTAAAAGTTGACAGTTTTGGTCCCTCCCTCTAATTGTTTTAACTAAAAAACGACGACGTGAGATGCTTTAAATAACGTGACATATGATACGATGATGTAGGATGATTAACACCATGTAATTTGAATAAAACGTCGTAAAAACTTAGATTTTAACTTTAGAAATTTTTCATGTTTTCAATTTAATTAATGACATGAATAATTAGTGCTTCTAGATGGTTCTATATCATATAATTGTATGTTACGTCATTAAAAATATATCAAATCGTCATTTTTTAGTTCAAAAATTGGAGAGGGAGACCAAAACTGTCGACTTTTAAAATAGGGGGGCCCATGTCGTGAAGTGGTAATAATAGTGAGACCCAAACTGCAATTAAGCCTTGTTCTTTTGTAAAACTTTCTCGTTGTATCTTTCTAGTGGATAAGTTGTACTATTTCATTATTTAGGCTTTCCTGGTGGACTTCTTAGACTGCATGTTTTCTTCTCGCTTTGGAAACTTCTTCTTTAATAGGTATTTCTCTCTCTCTCTCTCTCTCTCTCTCTCTCTTATTTTTATCAATTTGTCCTCGCATGAAATATGGATGGAGTTATAGGCATGCAGTTTCCTGACATGGCCATCTCATTTTGAAGCTGTGAAATATTACTACTTGAATAGGCTTTGAAGTGGTTGTGAGATAGGTTGCATTTGTGATACATAATTTAGGTCGATGCAATTGAAGAGTTATGTTTCAATTTTGTCCACTGAAATTCTTATTTCACCAACACAGTTGATTTTTAAATCATATAGCCTTTCTCTACCTGTTGATGTTATTATCATACTGCATCTTGTTATATTCACATTCCGTGATTTTATGTCATGCTTATTGACTCAGGGCATTATCTTCTGTTGTCATTGTTAATTTCCCTTTATTGTTGATGCTTGAAGATGATTGCTGTCAACAATATTTTCGTCTACTCTTATGATCTCTCTAACACTAACAGCTACAGAAATGTGTATCAAGGGAATTGCAGTTTCCACGTTGCTGGTTGTTATATTTTGTTCTGATTATTTTTTTTTCAGTGAGAAGGAGAGGCTGCAGTGCAGTGTGTTTGAAACTTGTGGATGTTTGTGGGCATACTTGGCTGATATGCGGGCATCAGAAGGAGGTTCTCATGCGCATTGTAATCCCTTTTATGATCCACTGAAGTATAGCAGTCCTCTTCTGCCCCCAGCAGCAGCGTTAGCCCCAACTTTATGGCCCCAATTCCACCTTCGTTGGGCCTGCCCAGAAGAAGCACAAAGTGGGGAGGTTGAAGCACAATGTAGGAAGATAATTCTGAAAAACTTTGAGATACAGAAGGTAATTATGTTCCTCAATTTTCTAAATTTTACTGTGTTCTATTCAAAAGCCACTGCCTTTCTCCATTTGAAGATGGCCATTACTAATCGTCAGTTCACACTTTTTTTCGTAAGCTTATCAATTATCAGAACAAATCTGTGTTTTATTTCCATCGTCCCCCAAATGAATTGTAATGTTGATTAGTTAGGATCTTCCTTTTAATATTATTAGTGCTGTGTGGGATGGAAACAGGCTAAAGAAGTGGCAGAAAGGAAAGCTCAAGAAACTACAAGTGCCATGGAATTGTTGAATGCTGAATTGCGACGTGAGAAGGTGTTAAACATCTCAGCTACGAACAAAGCCAAGAGGATAACCAAAGAGAATACAGACATAAAGCGTGCAATTCAGTCAATTGGGTGCAAGATTCACTTTTCTAGTAGTGGTGATTGCATTGTTGACATTGAAAACAACCCAGCGGATGCAGTTCCAAACTTGCGTTGTTCCTCTAGGCAAGGGTCAAGTACTGCTGTGATTAATGACAAAACGGATCTATCTGTTTCTGTAACAGAAGACGACGACGATGATGGAAACAATGTTATTGGTCGAATATGTGAAACTCTATGCCCATTTCGCACTGGAGATGGAGGCTGCAGATGGCCAAATGGTGGTTGTGCTCAACTAGGTAGTCAGTTTGTTGGGTTTAAGGCAAATTTCGATGCATTTGACCGACTCTCGATTGATGACAGTTATTTCAAGCCTTAGTAAACTGCAAATTTTCTTCCTAAATAGACCTCAAGGCCACATCAACCAATTTTGCTTTTCTTTCTGCAGTGGAAATAGCAGTTAATTCTTTTGAATAATGGGGAGAAAGGGTGGACCCTTGCATTTTTATTGGGTCTTCGAAATTGTACAGGATATAAGAGTTGGGATGATTTGAATCACGGTGATCCTCATTATTATATTCATGTATATAATTGTAAATTTAGGGACAACAATAGTAGCCGATCACATTGGAATCATTCTTAATAAGATCAATTTTGTATAGATGATCATGTTTTTCTATTAATATTTTTGCTACATCGTAATGAAGACAATCAATCATTGACATGTACGTACATTACTCTGCCATTTCCACCTGTTCACAATTTGGTTAAGGTTCACCTTAATGCATTATTGTTATTTGTGAATTGTGACACAGCTGGTTAAAGATTTCCTTCTCCAATGTCAGCATCATATACTATGGGTATCCTAGAATCTTAAGAGTAGTGAAGGTTCAGAAGTTTGAGTGACCTGATTCAAAGCAGCAGAGGTAAAAATGGAGTAAATTGTTATTTTTGAACTTTAGAAAAACTTCCTTTAACAAGACACTACAGACTAACTATCCAGTAAATAGGAGTGCTACCTACACTATAGAGGTGAACATATGTCCACTAGGACCACTTTTAGTGTCTAATATCGGTTTTATGATCAATAGTTTTGTCCAAGGTAAAAAGAAAAAAATCTAAAAAACATGTTACATAATAAGGGTAATTCTTTTAGAAAAATTCTCTCAAGTTATCTTGTTCATAATTTAAGATTATATGTGAGTATTTTAATTAGTTAATTAGTGCACAATACTAGAATAATTTCCTTCTCCAACAACATTTGACTCTTTAGAAAATGAAACAAATTTCCTTTCGAACATAATAGCATGTGAAAATATTGAAGTAGCATTGTATTGTATACAAATAATAGTAATTTCTTAGTTAAAAAAAATTAATAATAATAATTTCTATTCATTATCTTGCGATCCACGACCATCGTCATTGGGAGACTTCCCACGAGCCTTCCTCTCATTCCACCTTGCCCAAATCCATCTTGAAATAAAGAATCCTCCTATTGCATACACCTGGAAACAAATGGATAAATAAAAAAAGCACATAAGAGTTATCACTTATCACGGTATTTCGAAAGATAGGGAAACAGGAGAACCATCTTTGTAACCATTTGTACTGGTTTTTGTTTTGAACTTCACCATAACACAATCAAGATGTCCACTTTATAAAACTATATCAAAGTGAAAGGTCTTAATTTGATTTATCTAACACCTTCCCAAGTGGCAAGGGTTGATTCTTCTGGACTTCAAACCAAACCAAGAACCACTTATTTTTGTTATCACCAAGCACAAGTCTCTTTCAGTATATCCAGAAATATACCTCTCGCCCTTCCAATCTGTAAATAAAATTGTCTATATACGTATGGTACTTGAAGAGATATCGGAATTAAAGTAACCATCTTAGAAGTATAGTTTTAACCATGAAATTTCAAAACAAATCTTCACCCGATCATATCTTGACTAGACAAACTATGTTTTTCTTTTGCTAACCTGCCGTAACTAACTACGGCTTTTGGCTCTCAGGCGGACACCTCAGGGTAGTCCCACCCACAAGCTTCCGTCCTTTGGACAAGCTAATCACCTGACTGGACAAACTATATTGTTTTGTATGTTTGTGTCGATAAACTGATAGATGAAAAATCTGTTTTGTATCTAATTTTCATGTGAAACTGTTTTTTGACATCAAAATTCTGATGTTGAATATAGCGTCCATTGATTTTAGTGTGTACATTTGATATTAGTAGAAGATATGGAAGGTAAAAAGTAAGAGAGATAGATGAGATAAACACACAAGGTGACGCATAGTGTTTCTATATTCTGATGTTTAAATAACACAACTGATTTTTATCCATTGTTGCAAAAACAAAAGACAAAAAGGATTCATTCATGTAGAAACAGATGGACCCCATGAAGGCCCCAAATCATTATTCATTAGGAAAATATGATGGGAAACCTTTGAAACCATCATTGATACAATAATAATTTTCATCATCCAAATCCTAATGATATATTCGTAGGAGACACCAACACTAATTGGTTTGAGAGGATTATTACGTATCTCAATTGAAAATTAATGTGTTGCATTCATGAAAGAACAGTCCTTTGCTTGAAACAGTTGGTTCACTAGATACTTTAATTTCTAAGAAAGATCCCAAAACCCTAATCTCAAATATACATACACATAAGATTGCAATTTCACTTGAATAGAAAAATAAAAATCTGAACCTAATGAACAATTGAATTAAAAAAGAAAAATACCTGGTAGAGAATAAGAGGATTGGAAGTCTTGGTAGTAGAGTTGTGAGAATCAGGCTCAGCCTGAAGAGGTGAAGGAACAACAAGTTGTGTTTTGGGAAAGGTTACAACATTAGTGTTGGAAATAATTGGAGCATGTTCCTCCTCCTGGAGTTTTGGAATGATGGATGATGGTTTGTTTTTAGCATGATGATTGTGTTTTGGTGGAAAAAAAGGAAGTTGGAAATTGAAGTTGAAGTTTGGGAAGAAAGGGAAAATGGGGTTTGGTTTTGTGTCTGCTTCAACAACCATTGTTGTTATTTCGGTGGTTTTGTTGCTCATTCTGAAAGAGGCGGAGATATCAATATAATGAATTTGGTTTGAATTGCTGCTAATTGCATCATTGATTTGTATTTATAGTTAGATAGATGCAAAAATGAATTTTGGTAACTGCACAACTCACAACACAACAATCGCCACTCTTCAACCTTAAATTCTCCTCTCTACTATTTATTTATTATTTTTTCACAGTGTTCTCACTCGTAGACAAATTAGTAAATTAAAAATTATTAAATTAATTTTGAGATTTCACAAATGTTTTATTTGTTCTCAGATATAAACTAAAATTTAAATGTATTTCTCAAATTGAACAAAATTTACCTTAGTTTTTGTTTATATTTTAAGACAAAAATATATATATTTTTGAAATTATAAAATATCAGTCAAATTAATTCTTATATAGACTTTTATGGACTATAGTATGATATGTTAATTAAATGTGTAGTTCATTGTCTCACATTAACATTGAATTAATTTACTATAAAATTTAAGTCTTTTATATCGATAGTTAATTAATGCACAATTTCAATAACAAATAAATTTATTTATGAGAGGATCAAATTTCATAAACATGTCAAATAAATATTGAGAAGTCATATATTTAATTAATATGTCATACTATAATTTCTAATAACACAAATTTACGAAAAAAATTATTTTAACTGATTTATAATTTAAAAATATATTTATCGATTTATAAAAATTTAAATACTAATTTAATCAACAATTACAAATTCAAAGATTAATTTGTCTAATCATTTTTTTCCCTTCTACATATTTAATCTATACAATTTATAAAAAAAAATCTATTATCTAAATTATTTTTTATGGTTAATAAATTATATCATTAAATATAAAATTATATTAATTGAAACATAGTAGATATTTATTATTAAATAAGAGAGAAATTATTAATTTTTGTTTATATTAAAAATATGAATTAAATTACCATTTTACTCTTTTAGTTTGTGACTAACTAATTTGAATTATCACCTACAAAATTTCAGTTTATGTCAAAAAAATGTGGCATTGAAGGGAAGCTATCATTGTCGTTCAACACAAAATTGACTCCTTTGTCACACGTAACAGTTTGAGTGTAGGAAAACTTCAAAGGAATTGAAGATATTTATTTATTCTCAATGCTAAGGATAACTACAATGTCACCAACATATTGCTTCTGCTCTTTCCCCTCATCAACTCATTTGTCTCTTATCAATTACATTCAGAGGAAAATTGATTATTACAACAACAATGCTTTTATTTTTCTTTCTAACTATGATCCATTCAGTTAGGTTCATCAAGTTTTGTTTTTTATTGACTCAGAAAAAGTTATGTTTATTTATTTATTTTCTTTTTGACCTTTCAAATTTAAGATTTAATTTATATATATAAGTCAATCAAACACACTAAAATCTATTATATAAATAATTGTGATTTCTCAATTTAATATCTTTTTCTTTTTCAAAAGCTCTTAAGAGAGTAGGTAAGGTTACATTACCTTTCTATAAAGATAAATCCTATACAATAGGGGAATATCTACACAAATCTTTTTCTTTTTTTATTTATTAAATTTAGTGTTTGATTATTTTTTTACAAGAAATTTAGTGTTTGATGAATTGCCACAAATATCAAACTGTATTTTAGTAGTTAGCGACCTAAACATCATGGTATTGAACAAAATGTCTCACATGATATAGCAGTTACTAATAGAATAGGAAGGAAACTCATAAATGAAATGTGTATTGCTTCTCACTATATTGCCATAATGATTTTTACATATCAGGAATCAGAAAATAAACTATATGTTTTGGCATCAAGAACTATTTGTCTAATTGATGCTATTCCCCCTATCACAACTAAAATTGAGGATCCTCCTCCAATCAATGTATTCACCCAAAAGATTATGCTTTGTTTTGAGGGCTTGAAAGTTATATTGAAAAATACCATTGGCAATATAAAATCAAGAGGTATGAATGCAAATGCTCCAAACAATGCCATTATATCTGGAAAGAATGGTAACATAGCTGCAAAAACTGTGGCTGCTGCCACTGATATTGACCTAGAGAGCACCCTTGGCACTACATTTCTCATGGAAAACTGTCCTTTGTTTGGATCTCCAAATATAGTTTCAAATAATTCATTTGTTGGTTGCAGATATACCTGTAATATAACCATGTTTATAGTTATTCATCACATAATTGAAATGCTGTCAATTGCAAATAGATGCAGTAGTGGATGGATCTATTTGAGTTTATATAATGATATATAAGTCCTTGAGAGACCATTTAGAAGAACTTACGAAAACAACTTATGATATGTCTATAAGTTGTTTGCACCTTATTTCCATAAGCTCCCGATCATATCTTATGGAAACAGCTTACAAATTATATGAAAACATATTTTATTTCATCTTTTGTTATAGAAATAGCTTATACATAAATACTTATATGATAAACAGGTGAGCTATAAATGCTTAATTAAGTTGTTTATCAAAATAGGTTCTAATTCTACAAATGTTCGTTTGGATAAACAACTTAACAAAGCGTTGATTGAACTAGTGTTGATCGTATAACCATTTATGTATAAGCGATTGCATGTCGGCAATCAAGAGGAAACTTGTTTTCATAAACTATTCTACTGAACTTATTGAAATAAGCTTAAAATATCATAAGCTATTTTCATAAGTTCTTTTCTTTCAAACACTTACACGTGCATTTATGTCATAAGATAAGTCTAACCAAACTTAAAATAAGTTATTCCAAACACATCCAAAGTCGAATTGCAAAATCGACAAATTAGGTGTTCTTACCGCTGTCAGTCCAAACACTTGCAGAAGGATGAGTATGTTTGTCATCAAGAAAAACCATTTGGGAAGCAAAAGCTTTGTCTTCCCAATGTAATTTTGAAGAACTGTTGCACCAGCTGCATTGCCAAAGGCCCAATAACCAGAGATGGCAACACTGAAATAGGTAGCAACTATAACAGAATAACACACACATAGTCCTTTCAACATTTTTCCCTTCACAGGTGGTGCCAAAGTTGCCTACAAATTCCACCAGAATAGTAATTAGTCACTTCACATGTGCATTTGGCTATTCTAAACTTAACAAAAAAATATATCAATTTAATCCGTATACACTGTCACTATAAAAAAGTTTTACACATGCAGTCGATCATATCTCACTATTGTGCCACTCTATTATATTAGTTCCTAAAATACCTCCACAAATATCTAGGTAGTGAGATATGATTGGATGCACGTGTGAAATTCTGTCAAAACTAAACAAAGTTAAAGTATGTTTTTACATTTGATTCCATATTCAACATTTCTTGATTGAAAGTGAATAATAAGATGCTAAACTAACCTGTATCTCTGGAATAATCCCGCTAGCATATGTGGTAGCAATGATTGAAATACCATTGAAGACACCAAATAGCTTATCTGTATCAGAACCTTGTACAGAATAATGTCGAGGCGGCGCGTCTTTCAAGTGACCTGTATTAGACACACAAGTAAACACATCAGTTAGATTACATTACAAGTTTCTGTCATACATTTCCAAAAAGCCATTTTGTTTTCATTTCCTTACCAACGTATATCGAACCGATTGTTAGACATGTTGCATAAGTCACACATAGAATCAAAGAAATGAGATTAATGTGCCTTAAGGAATGAAAAGATGGAAGTTGAGCCAAAAGCATCGTTACAACTCCACATATGATAATAAATTGGTAAAGCTTCATTGACCCTTCTGGATGGTAGAGTTGGTAAATGAACTGCAAAAAGGAGAAGAAAAAATGTAGCAACTCAATGAAACAATAGTAAGAAAGTGGAAAATTCTGTATCTGTAAAGGGAAAATGATATTTTTTACAGTACCTTGAGGCTTTTTCCTCCTACAAGAGGACCACCAATTACCGTCCCAAAGCATATGATAAACTGAAGAGGACCTACATAGTATTTTGCCCATCCAGGTCCTGCCACAATATTTTCCAATCAGTTATGAATGCTCCAATCTATTTAAACAACACACATCCTCAAAATAGTATCAATCATCAATTTAGTCTCTGAATTTGAAAATTCTCGATCACATTGATTTTTGGGTCGGTCAATATAGTCTTTGAAATGTATTTCAAAATGACTAATGTAAGTAAAAAATTTCAATTTCAATGATCATTTTGAAAATAATCAAGAAGTTTGACTCAAGTGGTTAATGAGTTTCAGTTAAAAACGAATCGATCGCGAGTATTCGAATTGAAACCTCAACTGAAACAATCTTAAACCAGACTTTACTTAATTCATAACCGAACTTATTACCAGAACCTCTTTCCACATAGAATTTTGAAGTTTCATAAATTTCAGGTACTAAACCTATCTTACAATTTCAAGGACTAATTCAGTTATTCAAAAAGAAAGGAAAGTGAAGATGAATTCACCTAAAATATCTCTAGCCATATCTCTGAATCTAAGCTGGCGGCGGCCAAGGTGAGCATGATGTTCTAAGACAAGAGATAAAAGATTGTATGAATAGAATGTGATAAGTCCTGCAAGGATCAACCAAACCACTCCTCCAAACCAACCCAAAAGAGTAAAAGAGAATGGAAGTGTTAGAATCACTGGTCCCACAATTGATGTTGTCAAATGATATCCACAGTGCAACCATGATCCTACAAACACAACCATATAGTCAAATCAACAAACACCCTTTTCCTTATTTACATCAAAATTCATAATACAAATCACAGAACAAAATATATAGTTGAATCCTTAATTACCTCGAGATACAAGAACAAACTTTGCTCCTGCATCTAAGTCTTGTGGAGTACTACTAGAGTGATTGATTGCAAAACCCTTTTCACTATCACTTGTATATACTTCTGAAGAGCTTTGAGCACCAGTTCCCATCTTAATTTTGTTGCTGTTTTTCTCAGTGATGTTGTTTTAATTGTTGTTCTGCAGATGTTTAATATTATATAAATTCATATGATATATATATGTACCTTGAGCTAAAAAAATTATTATATGATATAACAGAAATATCTTATCTTATACTACAAATGAGTTTGAAGAAATTGATGCAAGTTGACATAAATGTTGAAAAATACTTTAATTAGTTTAGATGTAGAAAAAACATGTTAGAATTATTATGGTCAAAGAACCAATTCTACTGTGTATTGGAAACTAACTCTTTTGGACTAGTAGTATTTTTTAACATGCTTGATTATTACTTAAAAAATGCTTAATTATTACTCTCTTCCCTTTATATCTCTGTTTTTTTAGTCACACTTTATATCTTTATTAATAGTTGAAATTTTTGCATACACGTTAAATGGGCCCTTAATTGATGTATACATGTACCAATTTTTTTTTTTATTTATATTTATCATTAATTATTATGCAAATTCTCATTTTTCAATATAAAATATTATATATACTTTTTTTTAGTCATATACTATTAGAAATAATCTAGTAAACACAAATCATCTTAATTATAACTAAGAAGAAGAAAAATATAAATTATACATTGTTTTTTAAAACGCCCATTACTTTGAAACAGAACAAAAAAACTAGTAAAAAGAATACAATGTTGGAATTGAGGGAGTTGTTTTTTATTAAGAAATCATAGAGTTTTATTTTATGTTATTGTGAGGTGGGGTAGTGTGTGTGACATATATAAATATAAAGCATCAAAGGTGGCTAAGGGGCTCGTCCTATGTGAATATAAAAGTCAATTAAATCAGCTGTATAAATAATAAAAATATGCCAAATACTATGTATGGAATAATGGAAGTTATGTTTGCAATTATAAAAAAAAAAAAGTTGTTTTGCACAAAAGAAAAAGGAAAAATGTTGACCGGATCCAGCCTGTCTACATACACATGCCAGAATAAAAGTACAGGTGTATAACTAAATTCTTCTCATAATTTCATTTTGTTTCTTAGATAGTACTAGTGTAACTAATCAATGTCTAAATTTGGTTATTTGACACTCCTATATGTTATATGATCGTTTTATTAATAATTGATGTTTTTAATATTATTTTTATATATGGTACTAATATGGTGTTTATAATTATAGTATAATTTTTTGGTGAAATGGTGTTATAGTCAAATATGCACATTGACCCCCCCTGCATTTAGTCAAAACAAAGTCATAGATTATAAATCTATTGACAAAACCCTTACGAGTTTGATTTTGAAAAATTCTACAAATTTTAGATTCATTTCTTTAATGTGTCTCACATGTCTAATTTGAGAATGTTTTCTTAATCATTACTTTTCCTTTTCCTACTACTCACAATAATAAATGTTTTTTATACGTATTAAAAAGTATAATAATTAAAAAAAAAAGATACATTTATTTTAAGAAATATAACAATAAAAAAAATCATTTATTTTATCAAATTACTAATTTTAATTATAGATACATTTTTTATTATTATCAGTATAAATTATGATAATATTTTATAAGTTGTACACATACTAGTTATTAAAAAGTAATATAAAAAAATCATTAAAATTACATTAAAAATTGACAATAATATTAATTTTAAAACAATTTTTTTTTACTAAAATAGCACTCAATACAAATTTGTCACAATACATAATAACAAGTCAAATCTAAAAAAAAAAAATCACAATAATTTGTATGTCTTATTGGTGTAAAATATATATTATAATTTGTCTTGTAGATATGTAAAAATGATTAATTTAATCATAATTATCAAATATGTTTGTGCAATATTGTTTGTCATCTTTGTGGAGTTTCTATCTATAAGACTCGTAGACTTTGCTTAAAAAAAAGAAATATGAGTTCAGTTTTATTTATATTAACATAATGTTTATAAAAAATATATTTGTGGCTAGTTGATAAGTTTACATCTGCAGACAATGTTACATAAGTTTTTTCTCTATAGATGAGACAAAAAATCTTATAAAACAAAACGGTAAGTTTAAAAAAATAAAAAAGTTTAATTAACCAACATAAAAAATATCCGCAAAATCATTTAATTTTTTTTTAAAAAAAAATTAATTTTTAAAAGTTATAATAATAAAAAACATTGTCACTTCCATGAATTGAAATATTTTGATATTTAGAATACCTCTAACGTTATTCTAATAATTCTATTAATATTTCTTCATCTTCTCTTTATTTTCACCCTATATTTGAGTGGATGGGACATATAGATTTAACTGAATGTATAAAAAAAATTAAAATTTATAAGAAAACTATATTTAAAAAATTTGAAAAATAAATAATTATCAATTGTGATACGATCATTATGAAAACTAAATTATATAAATCTATTGGATAATTGTGGTTTGTGTAGTTTTATATATGTTAATTGAGTTGCGATGATTCTTACTAGACCATGACATATAATAGATATGTTAATTAATACATATATTGTAGATTTGTAGTGTATATTATTATAATTTTTGGTTCTATAATCAATGTATTTTATGTGTCGAATTATTTTTATGAATTGAATTGTGGTTTTTGAATTATTGATCTCGAAATATTATTTGAGTCTAATAAGATGACATGCTACATTTATATTTTTTTTTTTGTTACATGAATTAATGTAATGACATGCATCATATATATTGGTATATGTTTATAGATTAAAATTTATTTTACCAATTTTTTAATTATTAAAATTACATTTTTTTTTTGTTATGCTCAATGTTGAAGATTACAATATGACCTCCAAAATTTTTAGGACAACTCTAAATCAAATACTTCAATTTTTGTATATCAAAGTATAATTCAGATGTCTATTATTAAAAACCAGAGGAAATAATTTATGAAAAAAATTACAAAAAACAACTATTATAATTATAAAATAAAATAAATTTTTCAATCTAAATTCTAATTAATTTTTAATTATTAAAAATGTAAACTAAAATTTAATTTACTACGTCTCTTCAATATATTTTTGTAAATTTATAACTTAAAATTTAACAACACAATATTATATTTTCATTTATTCATTACAATTTAAAAAATTTAGTCATCTATGTTTAAGATACAACACTGGATATAGAAGAAGCTATTAAAAAATTTTCAAAAAAAATTAAAAATAAATAAAAAAGAAAGAGGGTGGTATCAGACAGCTGTGGAATATCTCAGTACAAAATATCGGATTCAAATTAAATTAATTTAATAATATTATTATTATTTAACAGTTGAATTAAAACTTAAACTACGATGTTGTATGATTAAAATATGTTATTAATATTGTGACAAATGCAACGCCCTAACTAACTGTTTTGGCGAAGTTTCCACGCACTGATTCAAGTTTTACCTTGTGTGTCGGCTACAGGTCTGAAATCGGAATTATTTGTGACTCTAAGGCTATTAAACATTCCAAAGTATAAAGTTAACAATCTCATACGCATGCACGCCTAATTTTCTCATATCCCAAAAAAAAAAAAAAATCAATCAAAAGAGTTTGAATAGTTGGGCCACTTTTCATTGAAGACTATACTTTGACTTTATAAAGATGAATAACATAACAAGACTAATCCTCCATGTAGCCAAACTTATGGACTTCTTTTGTTCAGTGTGATAACTACCTAGACAAAAAATATAATTATATTTAGATGTTTATATAAGATTTAGTAATATAAAATAAATACAAATACACAATTGCTGAGGTATTTGTGTATGTACTTGATGAGTGTTTAAATACTCTTAACAATTAATTATAAATATAAGAACTTATTGGGATCTTTTCTTATTCTATTTTAAAATCCTTTCATTTTTTTAAATACATTAATTATTTATTTATTAAGTTACCTTTAATTATGTTTATTTATTTTTTATAATATGTAATAAATACTAAAATAAAATCATATATTAACTATTTCTCTTCAAGGATAATTACTAGAACAATTCAAATTAATTACTAAATACATTTAATATTACAATCAATTTTTTTAATTTCCGTTATTTAGTCGACGAAATCTTATATGTATATATGACGAATGTAGTATATCGCCTTGATTTTAAGTTCCACAAACAACAAAAGTGCTAATATATATGTGGACAATTAAACCAAAAAAGTGCTTATATGGAGGTGTAGAATTAATTGTCACGGTAAACTATTGCCTGTCTTATGATTTATATTAAGTTTAATTGATCTCTACAAAACCGACTTTAAAGATGATGAATGTTTTTTATTTATAAAATAAGTTTAATTACAGTTTTAGTTCTCTTATTTTTACTGTTTCGTGAAATTAGTCCATTTATTTTAAAAGTCAACAGTTTTGATATTTCCCTAAGATTTTTGAACTAAAAATGACGATTTAACATATTTTTAATTACGTGACATACAATTATATAATATAGAACAATCTAGATGCATTAATTATTCATATATTATTAATTAAATTAAAAATATAAAAAAAAATTAAAGTTGAAATATAAGTTCTTACGATGTTTTATTCCAATTTTATAGGTTCTAATTATTCTACATCGTCATATCATATGTCACGTTACGTAAACTATATTACGTCATCATTTTTTAGTTAACAAATTAGAGAGAATAACAAAAACTGTCGACTTTTAAATTAGGAGAACCAATTTTGTGAATCAATAAAAATAGGGGACTAAAACTACAATTAAGCCTATAAACTATCATGGAGTTCTATGTGGAACTTTGATTTTTATCAATACACCCCCTCACAAAATATTATTGGGTTTGATACATGTATATAAATGGTGGGTGACCATTTATATACTTGCCACACCCACCCCCAGTACAATACAAGTAAAGAGACTATTTTACTTTTTTTTTTTTTTTATATATATATATATATATAAATAGTAAATTCTAGACTAGAAAATGTTTGAAATAGAAAATTTTATAATTTTAGATATTTTTGGAAATATAAAATTTCAAAAAAGTAATGTAAGTATTTCGAAACAAAATTTACATTTCAAAAATTTGAGTAAAATTCTAAATTTGTGAATCATTTGAAACTTTCATCTTCTTTGAAATGGAAAATTACATTTTAAAAATTTGGTTTTCGAAAAATTCATGTTTTAAAATTTTAAAAGTTCTGAAACTTTTGTTAAAGGTAACTTCGAAAAAAATAAATTAATTCAAAACTCGAAACTTTAAAAAAAATCTAAAGTTTAAAACAATATAAAACTTTCGAAATAGGAAATTTCATAAATAGAAATACTAATTAATATTTTTGAAATAGAAAAATTTAGAATAGGAAATTTCAGAAATTTCAAAATAAAAATAGGAAGTTTTTGAAATAGAAATAGGGATGAGAATGTGTTAGGTCGTCCGTTAGGTACCTATGGTCTGACCTACTTATGGTCTGACTTGTCCTGACCTATTTAATAAAAAGGTTAGGCTCATGCTATTTTTAAAGTCTATTTATTTAAATAGGTCAGACTCGGGCTTATAAAAAAGCCTATTAGGCCTGACAGGCCGACCTATATATGTTTTATTATTTATTAATGTTATTTTTTTATTATTATATTAATAATAATATTTCCTATTTTAAATTCTATCAATTAGACAATGACTCAACAGTCATTCCATATTCGGTTTTCCATATTTGGTAGTTGTTCCATATTCGGTAATCATTCAATTCTATTAATAATAGGTGCGTTTGTTTCAGAAAAAAATCTATTTTTTGAAATCAAAAATTATTTTTTAGGGTTTAAAGGATGTTTGTTTCAGATTTTTTAAAAATTATTTTGTTAGAAAAATTATTTTTTATTTAATATATATAGATATGTACATTGATATTAGTATGTAGAGAGCATCATGTGGTATGAGTAGAATATTTACATGTTTTAATGTGAATAAGACTTTTAAATAGGCTTTCAGGCCAGGTCAGACTTTTAAAAAGGTCAGGTAAGGTAAAAAAAAAAAGTCTATGATAGGTCGTATGCCAGACTTAGGCCTAAAAAATTAATCGTAGGTCAGACTCAGGCCTTTCAAAGTTTGACTTGACATATTCCCACCCCTAAATAGAAATAAGAAATTATAGAATACGAAAATTTCATAAATTTAGAGAAAAAAATTGAAATAGGAAATTCCAAAAAAGTAATGAACTATTTTGAAACAAAATTTACATTTAGAAAATTTAGGTAAAAATTCAAACTTTTGAAATTTTTATCTTCTTCGAAAGTTTCAAAATTTTGTATATCGAAACTTTTGTTAAAGGTGAAAGCTTCGAAAATATGTTATAACTATAATAAATTGTATTTTGAAAATTACAAATTAATTCAAACTGTCAAAAGTAAATTCATTTTGTATTTAAAAAAATTTATAATCAACTAAAACTTCGAAAGTTTAAAAATTTATAATAATTTTTGCTAAAATTATCGAATGTGTAAGCGGAATTAAAAAAATTTAAACTTTTATAAATAGTAAAAAGAGTAAAAAGAGTAAAATAGTCTATTTAAGTGTATTGAGGGGTGATAGTTTGATAGATATAAGTGGAGAGTGACAAATAAAAAACTATTTTATATTAAACTTAACTCATTTTTACAAAACCGACTTATAAAACAATAAATGTCTCTCTTTATAAATTATTGTAGAACCTTATATCTTCTCAATATAAGCCTTAAATTTTTTTTCTAATAGACAAATTCTACTAAAAAAAAGTTAATCAAGTGAGTTTGTGTTGGCGACATAATTTGTTTCGGGCTCAAGGAAGAGACGACTAATCCTTATATTTTAGGAATTAAATTTTGAGATACTTCATGTATGTTCAAGTATGTTTAACGTTAGTGCTAAATTAGATGATAAGATATTTGACCAAGTTAATTAATATTCGAATAACATATATTTGGATCGGTGAAATATTTACTCTTTTTATGATAAAATATAAATAAAAATAGTAATTAAGAATTCGATATATTTAATTAAAAATTTAAGACAATCTACATTAAATTTCTAATTATTTTTTATTTATATTGAAATTTGAGATATCAAGAAAGTCTTAATTAATAGGACATTTTAATTTTCTTTTTGTTTGCACACATCACTAGAAATCATAATTTTGCTAGTTACAACTTACAATATTTTTTAAACCTCGGAATAAACTTACTTGTCAGACGGTTCAATCAATACCGGTCGGTTTGCCAGTTGTACTATAGGAGTAGTATTGTTGAACATAGAGATAGACAATAATTTAGGCCGTATGTTGTTTACGGTCTGACCTACTAATATTTTTTGATAAAAAATGTTAGATTTAATTTATTTTTAAAGTCTATTTATTTAAATTTATATTGTATAAAAATTTATTAGATTTTATAGACCAACTTATATATTTTATTATTTATTAATATTATTTTTTATTATTATTTATTAATAATATTATTTCATATTTTAAAGTCTATCAATTAGACAATTATTTAATATTCTATATTCGATAGCTGTTCGATATTATTATCGTTTTTTTTTCTCGTTCTTTTCAAGTTGAATCGTTCTTATTATTATATAATTATTATATTATGTAAGATTTCAATATTTATTACTTCAATTTTTTTTTCTTTTGTCTTTGTATTCATTTAGTAAAGTTAATATTTGTAAAATCTCTTAAAAATCTTCTAGAAACTACATTGAAATTGTTCTAATTTTAGGTTTTATAAATAAAAATAAATCTTAAATCAAAATAGTATATGCGAATTTGTAAAAACATAGTAACAAAAATGCATAAAATAGGTGCATGCCCTTTAGAAGTGTTTCAAAGTTGAAATAATATTAATTATATTTTTACTGAATATGTTTGAGTTTTTCTGAGAGGATTTGTTTGAGGAAAAATAATAGATGCGTTTGTTTTAGAAAAAAAAAAATTTGAATCCAAAAATTATTTGTTAGGGTTTAAGAGGTGTTTATTTCAGACGAATAAGACTTTCAAATGTTTTAATGAGAATAAGACTTTTAAATAGGTTTTCAGACCAGACCAGACTTTTAAAAATGTCAGACAAAATCAAAAGGAAAAAAACATATGATAGGCCGTAGCCTAAAAAATTAATCGTATGTCAGACTCATGTCTTTCAAAGTATGACGTGACGTGACTTATTCCCACCCATATCTATATCTACTTGGTGTACATAAAATTGGTGTAAGGTATTCAATATAATTAAAATAAATTTTGAAGTATTTTAATTATGATTGTTTGAATTTTTTTAAATACGTGTGAAAATCTAATAGTATTCAATTAAGACATTAATAACTAACATAAAGTTTTGTGGTATTTAAAATCTTTTCAATGTTAATAGTTTAAAAATAAATGAATTTAGTGAGATTTTGTTATATTTTTTTGTGAATTTTTAATATGATCCGATTCAACTTATCACATCATCTCAGAAACTTACTTCGATTTTCTAATCCTCAAATTCTATCGATTACTCCATATTTTTTCCTATCTCATATACCTTTTTTCCTGCTCTCTTAAGATCATTTTATAGATTTACATATCTCTTCTTCTTCTCATCTCTCTCCCCTATATTCTCTACTATCTTCCTTTGATATAATATAAGGAAGATTATTACTTTTCACCTCTCTTAGTTTTTACAAAAATATGTAGTTATTTTTTACTCTTACCACATATCAAAACGATATTTTAAATAGTTATTATAAAGATAATATTAAAGAATCAAAATAATTTTTTTCCATTTTTTATTAGGGATTTTTTTCTTTTTATAGATAATAAATTAGTGGAACACAATTTTTTATTTAAATTACAACAATTTTAAGATCCAATTTTAATGTGTGTGAGATACTCTAATTTTAGTGTGATATAGTCTACATAGTAGTTTATTTCATTATAGAGACTTTCAAAATAAAAATGAATGGATAACTTTCTCAATGCATCATTGAAAAGTATAACTTAAATGATGATAATGATGACTAGTATATATAGTTAATCTTCAAGTCATTACATATCATGATAATAATACTTAAAATAAAAATATATTATCAATCTATTTTTATATCATTAAATAAAATTCAATAGAGATGATAACAATGAAAATATTGTATATAAGGATAAGGATCATTGAAATAAAAATAAATTGTTAATTTATCTATACATCATAGAAGATTATATTGATAAAATAATAATAATTGTCTTGATATTAAATATATATAATTTAATTTTGTCTTGATATTAAAATAATAATAAAAGAATATTTGTTGAAAATATTATGTTAGATCGAGTGTGTAATAATATCTTTTTAATAATTATTTAAAATTCGTTAAGCCCTTTGAAATTTTATAAATTTATAAAATCTTTTTAAATCCTATATATTCTTATGATAAAAATAATTTGAAATTCAAATTACAAATATCCTTATCATAAAAATCATGTGAAATCCAAATCATAAATCTTGATGGTCTTTTAAAATCCTACAACTCTTTTTTGCAAAAAAAAAAAAAATTATCTCTTGAAATCTTAATCCAATATACCTCCATAAATCTCATTAGATTTGGATGGGTTAATAGGGCCAAGACGTGCTCTTCGGTTCCCATACAATATAAAATAGCATTTGACCTACATTATAGCTTCAACGATACTTTCCAATCCCATATATAGTTCCTTTAACTCTCATAGCCCTTCAAAACCCTAACCAGAATCAAACAATCTGATTTTAAAATCATCGATCCTAATGCAACAATCCCTCATGAATTGCATCATCAGAAACAAGGCATAAAATAATTGGCTTGTGACGCAATTGATTCTTAATTTTTTTTTAATCTATAAATGTTGTTTATGTTTTTATTCATCATTTAATTTAATTATGATTGAATTTCATTAAATCAATTAAATCATGACTCGAGTTCTCACGTACGCATGTGAATGAGTTGGAGACGTTTTAAAACATGGATTGATGATCGATTCGGACAAAATACTATATTACTAATTGAATTAATGAGTTATCAGTTCAACTACATAACTATTGACTAAGTGATGTGTAGTAGTAAAATACATTTGCTCTCTATCCATGTCCCAATTTCGATCCTTATGTCTTTTCATGCAATTCTTTTAAAAAAAAAAATTAATGTGTAGTTTGCATTGAATCACCCTAGTTCTAACTATTTTGCACCGTTTATGTTGATATGACTACGTCGACTATTGCATATATGCCACATTATGAAAAATTACCTCTATTTTGTAATATGTCATGTTACATATGTTGAACATTGTAATATAGTTGATTCATGGATGCAAATACGTAATTTTTTACAAGTTGTTATTGATTGTGTTTTTTATATTTGTCTGATAAAAAATTATAAGTTGTTATTGATTGTAGTTTTTAATGTTCGTATGATAAAAAAATTAAGATTCAACTGATATTGATTGTGTTTTTTGTTGTTGTTCAGATATTCGATAACTCGAGATCATTTCATCCGGATCAAATTAAAGAAGTTCGAAAACGTGTGGATATTTTGGAATTTGTGGAAGAAAATGACAATACTAATATATGTCTATTGAATATTTCTACATTGTGATTTTGTTATTTTGTTAATTGTCATCTTTTTTTTTTTTTTTTGTCTTGTCGTGATTATTCCGAAATGGGGAGACATGTTCTTTGTGCTCTATATTTCTTGTATGAACATATGATATTGTATATTTTGGTTATTAAATTATTACATAAAATTGTAGTTACAAGTACAAAACTTTTAAAATTTAATACGAAATATTGTATATATGAATGATCAAGAGCATAAAAATAAAATGAGAAATTTATTTTAAAAAATAATTATTATTTTAACTCTATCTATTAAGTAAGTTGATCAAAGGATCTAACTTAAAAAAATGATTTGTTGAACTGAATTTATGATGTTTAAGTTAGTTAAGCTGAATCGACTTAACAAGACGAAGCTTTGTTAAGTCGGTTTATGAAATGAGTTAAAAATCATGTTTTTTAAGTCGTTTGCGGTTAACTCAGACACAAAACCAACTTAAAATGTACATTTAAACCGACTTAAAATTTAAAAGATAAAATTCTACCATGAACTCAAATATCCTTTACCAAGAGAAACCATTTTCCAAAGACCAATAACTTTCCAAAGTTTCTAGAGATATCGCGTATGACTTGGATGTTAACTATCCATGCCAATTACATGATGAATAACCAAGGACGGAAGCGTACCTGTGGGAACTGCCATTGATGAAATCCTGGGATGATGATGATAGAGCCAATGGGTTGGGTGATCTTCCTTAGCAAAACACGCTGAAGACCTTGCTCTCTTGATGGGGATAGAGAGAACCAGAGAGTTTTCTCCTTTAGGGTTTTGAAACTGAATAGTATTGTTGTGTTTGCCTTATGGACCATTACCCCTATATATAACTATTATTAGTTATATCCCAAATTGCAGTATTTCCAATTCAGCCCCTCATTAAATTAGAAACTGCCTGATATCTACACTATTAATTTTCATAACTATTATGCTCTTTAGCCATAAACTATTATATATTATTTGACCCATAGTTTATTGACTAATTATATAATGACCCTAACACACTTTATTAATTAATTACATATGTGACCCATAAATCTTACAATCTCCCACTGGTCACACATGTATCCTTAGGAGTGTGTTAGACTTTATGACGTCAAAAATGTCATTATAATTATCTTGAGTATAATCCAAATTGTCCCGTCCATTAATCATATCAGCACATGGAACCAAAGAGGCTTTCGTCATAATAAGCATAACTAAACCCATCAATGATCACCCGTACTGACACAACTAAATGACATAGACCCATTATGAAAAAGTGAGCATGAAAATTACATGAAGTTGGTCAATGCATGTCAATTTTCAACTGGTCCTACTTTATCGAATGAGATCATACCATAACTTAAATGTACAAAGTAACCAAAAACTGAATACTTTAAACTTTATTTCTGATCAGAAAGTCCAAATACAATGTATTTGTACTTTACAATTAAACATAGAACATGAATTACATAATGGACGAAACTCCCACTAAAATCAAGATTCCTCAAACTGTAGCACACCCATGTGAGCAGTATGCTCATGAAAGACCTTGGGTGGTAGACCTTTAGTGAGTGGATCCGCAATCATGGAGTTTGTCCTTAAGTGTTCTATGGATATCTGTCCACTTTGTACCTTCTCTTTAACAACTAGGAACTTAATGTCAATGTGCTTTGACTTGGTTGAGCTCCTATTATTGTTAGAATACAGGACTGCTGATCTATTGTCACAATACAACTTGAGTGGTCTTTCAATCCCTTCAACTATTTGCAGCCCCGTGACAAAATTTCTCAGCCAAATGCCCTGGTCAGATGCCTCATGAATTGCTACGAATTCTGCTGCCATGGTTGATGAAGCAGTAAGACCTTGCTTGGCACTACGCCAAGAAACTGCTCCACCAGCTAACAGAAAGACATAGCCTGAAGTTGATCTTAAGCTGTCTTGGCATCCCGCAAAATCCGAGTCAGAGTACCCAGTGATCTCTAACTGGTCTGACCTCCTATATGTGAGCATGTAGTTTCTTGTTCTCTTCAAATATCTCATGACCCTCTTGGCTGCTTTCCAATGGTCAAGACCTGGATTGCTTAAATATCTGCCTAAAATCCCTACTATGAACGCTATGTCTGGACGCGTACATACTTGGGCATACATAAGACTCCCTACAGCTGAAGCATAAGGGATCTTTTGCATTTCTTGAATTTCCAAACTTCCCTTAGGGCACTGTTTGAGACTAAACTTGTCTCCCTTAGCAACTGGGGTGTCCCCTGGTTTGCAATCCTGTAACCCAAACCTTTTGAGAACCTTATCGATATAGCTCTTTTGTGACAATCCAAGAATACCTCGAGATCTGTCTCGGTGTATCTGAATTCCTAATACAAAAGAGGCGTCACCAAGATCTTTCATCTCAAAATGCTTTGATAGAAATTTCTTAGTTTCGTGCAACATGCCTATATCGTTAGTGGCAAGCAGTATGTCATCAACATACAAGACCAGGAAAATATGTCTGCTCCCACTGAACTTATGATACACACAATCATCAACTGTATTCATCTCAAAACCAAATGAGAGAATTACTTGATGAAATTTATGGTACCATTGACGAGAAGCTTGTTTTAGCCCATAAATGGATTTTCTTAGTTTGCACACCATATTCTTTGGGTCTCCCAACACAAAGTTTTCTGGCTGCACCATATAGATCGTCTCATCAATGTCGCCATTGAGAAAAGCTGTTTTTACATCCATTTGATGAAGCTCCAAATTAAAGTGAGCAACAAGAGCCATGATTATTCTTAAAGAGTCCTTCGATGAAACCGGAGAGAAAGTCTCTTTATAATCAATCCCTTCCTTTTGAGTATAACCCTTAGCTACAAGACGTGCCTTATATCTCTCCACATTACCATTGGAATCCCGCTTGGTTTTAAAAATCCATTTGCAACCAATGGGTTTCTTTCCTTCAGGTAATGGGATAAGTTCCCAAACTGAATTGTCTTGCATAGACTTGTACTCCTCATTCATTGCTTCGATCCACTTATCTGAACGAGAATCTTGCATGGCTTGATGAAAGTTGACTGGGTCGTCTTCCGTCATGCCAACATTTTCCTCTACCTCATTGATAAATACTACATAATCATCTGAAATAGCATTTTTCCTTTCTCTAGTGGATCTACGCAATGGAGCTGGCTCTTGAGGCACTTGTTCTCGAGGATCTTGAATTTGATCTGGATTTTGTTCTTGCTGAACAACCAGATCATCTTGAGTTTGTTCAATAATGGGAAAGTCAATTGGTGGAAGAATCAGTTCTGGAATTGTTACCGATTCTTCCTCAAAGACAAAATCTTTAACCTTAATCTTCCCCCCAAACTCAATATCCTCAAAGAACGTCTCCGTTCCCGTCTCAAAAATTGTTCTCAAATTAGGATCATAAAATTTATAACCCCTTGATTTTTCTGAGTACCCTATAAAATAGGTGCTAATTGTTCGGGGTTCAAATTTCTTTTCATTCGGCCTATAAGGCCTTACCTCAGCTGGACATCCCCAAACATGAAGGTGCTTCAGACTAGGCTTACGCCCAATCCAAAGCTCATAAGGTGTTTTAGCCGCTATCTTAGTTGGTACTCTATTAAGAATTTATGCTGTTGTTTTTAATGCCTCTCCCCAGAGTGACTCTGGCAAGGTGGAATGACAAATCATACTCCTTACCATATCCTTAAGAGTCCTGTTTCGTCTTTCAGCTACACCATTCATGCTGGGTGACCCCGGCATAGTGTATTGTGGGACGATTCCACATTCCTCTAGGTATTTGGCAAATGGTCCCGGACGTTGTTCACCTGAACCGTCATATCTGCCATAGTATTCACCACCACGATCAGATTTGACCTTTTTAATTCTTTTATTAAGTTGATTCTCAACTTCTGCCTTAAAGGATTTGAACACGTCTATTGATTGGGACTTTTCGTGAATTAGGTAAAGGTAGGCATATCTCGAATAATCGTCTATGAATGATATAAAATATTGTTGACCATTCCAAGAAGGAGTTGGAAATGGCCCACAGATGTCCGTATGTATCAATTCTAAGATGTTTGTAGCTCTATATGCGCCTAATTTCTTATCTTTAGTCTGTTTTCCTTTAATGCATGCTACACAAACGTTAAAGTCTGTGAAGTCAATGGAATCTAAAATTCCATCTGACACAAGTCGTTCAACTCTATTTTTAGAGATGTGACCTAGACGTTTGTGCCAAAGCACTCCTGAATTGAAATTGTCAATTTTCCGCTTAGTACCACGTGATTCCACATTCAAGGTTTCATTATAGTTAGCCACAGTTTCCAACAAATAAAGATTATCATAACCAGAAAGTAAACCGGTTCCAACAACATTCGAATTTAAAGACAAAGTAAATTCTTTATTCCCGAATGAACAATAATATCCTGATTTGTCCAAATAAGAAATAGAGACCAAATTCCGTCTAAATGACGGTACAACAAAAGTGTCTTTTAAATCCAAATAATGACCGGAACTTAATAATAATCTAAATTTTCCTATGGCTTCAACTTCTACCTTCTTCCCATCTCCTACATAGATCCATCTTTCAGTATCACTAGGCTTTCGGAAGTTCAGGCAACCCTGCATTGAAACACTGATGTTAGTAGTTGCACCAGAGTCTAACCACCAAGTGTTTCTAGGTACTGAAGCTAAATTAACCTCAGAACAGACCAAAGACAGAATCATACCTTTCTTAACACGCCAAGCGTGATATTTGGCACAATCCTTCTTCACGTGTCCAGAACTCCTGCAGAAGAAGCAGTTGTTATCCTTAGTCTGCTTCTTTTGTTCTGGACCCTTAGCAGCAGCTTTGTTCTTGGGCTCCTCAATTCTTTTCCTTTTGCCCTTGTCTTTAGAGATGCTAGTAAAGTGAGCACTTTCAGTCCTATCTTGCTTCAGCCTGTCCTCTTCTTGCACACATAATGAAATGAGCTCATTAAGAGTCCATTTCTCCTTTTGACAATTATAAGTCACCTTAAACTGACTGAATTGCGAAGGAAGAGACAGCAATACTAAATGAATGAGTAAGTCATCTGACAACTCAAGCTTTAGACCTTTAAGCTTAGAAGCAATGTTGGACATCATCATAATGTGCTCTCTTATATTTCCCTTGCCTTGATACTTCATGGAAATTAAATTCTGAAGCAAAGAACTTGTTTCAGCCTTATCACTTTTTACAAAGCATTTTTCCATTCCCTTGCCTTGATACTTCATGGAAATTAAATTCTGAAGCAAAGAACTTGTTTCAGCCTTATCACTTTTTACAAAGCGTTTTTCTTTCCATCTCAACAAAGAAATTTTTAGCTGTATCTATCTCATCCGAGACAACACCTCTAAAGACCTCGGGAATGCCACGCTTTATGATCATAAGACTTATGCGATTTGAGCGATCCCATTTCTCATACTCTAATTTTTCTTCAGAAGAACTAGAGTCCTTAGGAGTAGAGGGTCGATCAATTCTTAATGCAAGGTCTAGATCCATGCAGCCAAGAACAATCAAAATGTTCTCTTTCCATTCCTTAAAATTTGTCCCATCAAGGACAGGAATAGAACTCAAATTTGCAGATATGGAAGCAACCGATGCTGTAAATTAAATAAAGAACGAAACTTAGAAACTCACATTATAGGAAAATAAATAAATAAATAAATAAATACATATGTTCAAATCATGGAATTTAACCCATCTCAAGATACCCAGTGCACCATTGATGTCAAGTCTTTGGACAGTAACACCAACGGCTAGCGGTACTCTTGTTGCAACGATCAAATATTGACAATAAGACATGTCAAACAATAAACCTTCCTTTGGGCCGATTTACTGCTTACATGTATAGCAAATAATTGTCACACATTTATCATCGCAGGTGTACATGTAATTCTGCCAAATGTTAACCTTCCTTTGGGCCGGTCAATACCCGCATGAATAAGCATATACACAACCATTTGATACTCTTCACGAGCAATTTAGACAAGAGAGGTCACTTTGGCGACGTCAAGTTTCAATTAACTCATTCAAAAATGTCAAACTTGACTTGAACATATATTTATTATATCCAAATAAAACAATATTTAAAAAAAAATATTGTTCACTAATATAAACTTTATTTTGTTAGTATTAAAAAAAATATTGTTCACTAATATTGTTCAAAAAAAAAAAAGTCATAATAAGGAGCCTAAAACAGCACAAAAAAAAAAAAACAGATTTTAATAGAACTTCAGTAATGGTGTTCAGATGAAATAAAATTATCCAAGATTGAACAAAACAGCAAGATATATTTCTCGGGCAAAAATTCTGACATGATCTCCAATATTTTTCATCAAATAGTTCCTAATATTTAATTCAAAACACACTACTATAAAGCTGTGACTTAAACCTCTGCAATCTATAACGGCTACTTCATTAAAAAGAATGTATATGTAATAAACCATCGAGCTGTCTCGGTCAAGAGTTGCAATAAACAACCTAACCGACTGTGGGAATAAAAAAAAACGAAGTATAAACCTTTTAAAAAAATATTCCCACAGATTATTTTAATAAATAACTTTGCTTGATTAAAAATTATTTAAATAATTAGGCTTTATTAAAAAAAAATAATTCATTAAAATAATTCAAGCAAAAAGTCTAGAATTATAAACATGGACAATAAGTTTGTAATTTGAAAATCCAAATTCCCAAATTTCAAACCCTAAGATTTCAATCATGTCAAAATTCCCAAATTGAATCCTAAAATAAAGACAATAACCGAATTTCATCATGAATTAAACATGGTAGGCTCTGATACCACTTGTTAACTATCCATGCCAATTACATGATGAATAACCAAGGGTGGAAGCGTACCTGTGGGAATTGCCATTGATGAAATCTTGGGATGATGATGATAGAGCCAATGGGTTGGGTGATCTTCCTTAGCAAAACACCCTGAAGACCTTGCTCTCTTGATGGGGATAGAGAGAACCAGAGAGTTTTCTCCTTTAGGGTTTTGAAACTGAATAGTCTTGTTGTGTTTGCCTTGAGGACCATTACCCCTATATATAACTATTATAAGTTATATTCCAAATTGCAGTATTTCCAATTCAGCCCCTCATTAAATTAGAAACTGTCTGGTATCTACACTATTAATTTTCATAACTATTATGCTCTTTAGCCATAAACTATTATATATTATTTGACCCCTAGTTTATTGGCTAATTATATAATGATCCTAACACACTTTATTAATTAATTACATATGTGACCCATAAATCTTACATTGGATTTTAATTAGAACATCCTCTTAGACAGAATGACCCGACCATGTAGGAAATTTGTGCATGATGCATAATGAGTGAAATATTCATTTTCTAAAATGAAAACCACGAGAAGTTTACCCTCTATACAAGGTTTGCGCAATGCACTGCGAAGAAAATCAAAAGAGTTATGACGAGCTTGACATTGAGATCATTAGCATGATTGCATCGACATTGAGATCACATCAGAGTGGATGAAGTTGAATGTATGATTGCATCGACATTGCGATCACATCAGAGGGGACATAGGGGAAGATGGCGTCTGAATCCACTAGACACATGAATTCAAACAAACGATGGCGGACCTTGTCCATATATTTTACAGACATCTAATAATGATTTAAATATAGAAAGGATTTTTAGTTTAGTTCAATGTGTCCTAATATGTATTTTATTGAAGTATAATGTTTGTTTTGATCCATATTATAGTACGAAAGGATAAAAAAAGAAGAAAAAAAATTAAGGTTCGTAAACATGAATGAACTCTAATTACAAATAATATTTTTATATAAATATCTATTCTAATGTCAAGTGATCAATTTCATTAGCTGAATAGACAAACATGATACATCAATGTACGTTAGAGACACTTATTAATTATTGTAATGAAGGGTTTCTTGCACTAAGATAACTCCTAAAAACGTTTTAATTGAATTAAACATAACATTAGGTTTTTATTATATAAGGTGATCAAACAATTGTCTACTTGTCACATAAAAAGGTAGAACACAATGGCTAAAACTCTTAAGGTTGTTTACACTGTGATTCTTTTAGTGTCTCTATTTCTTCTTTTAATCACTGCTAGTGGTAAGTTCATTATCATATTTTAATGTTATACAAAACCTTCCATCATTTTTAAATAACATTTCTTTATTTTATATTTTATATTACAGAAAAAATGCCTTGTAAGAGACGCCGTGATTGTAAAACATATCCATGTCCTCATCCTAAAGTCAGGGATTGCGTTAAGGGTTATTGTAAATGTGTTGTTAGGTAACACTTAAGTTAAAACTCATTTATCTGTTATGTTAAAGTCTTTAATTTTCTTTACTCATCGTAATGTTGTTTTTCTTATATATGATTTCTCTCATAAATTTTTTATATATTTCTTTCGAACTTTCAATTTCCTTAATAGCTTTAGAATCATATAAAAAATTTATTAAGACTTAGGTGTTTGATATATCATCTAAAAAATTAGAAGTTAAGTTTAGACTTCATGGGAGGAGAGTGATTTATTGAGTTTTACACTTTGGGGTGTTGTCTATAGGATGTCTTCGTACAACTATATACTATATTGAACGATTACTTGATAGTATCGTCTTTGTGAGATTGCACACAATACATATAATCTAGAGGGGTGTTGCAATTTGCATATGACACAAAGCATAACCTTTTCATACAAGTTTTCCTACATTAGTTTGGCACCACATGAATTTCAAGGAGTGCATTTTGAGCATTGAAAGATCATCCATTTAAATCATGTAATATTATATTGTCCTGATTTTTGTGATCATGTTAAATATGTTTCATGAATGCATGGTCATCTATTTTTAACTTATTCATTCATTTAACATGATGTAAGATCTACTCATGTGTTTCGTGTCTCCTCTTATTATATATTTATAGGAAAGTTAGGCGATGACAAGAAATCAATGGAGCTTGTGGAATAGAGGTCTATACTTAGCTTAATTATATTTGGAGTTTTTTTAATATTTGTTGATTTTGTTGTATGGGTAGAGATTCGTTAACTTCAAATGCAACTCTAAATTTAATTACTAGATTTAAAGTTCTTTAAATTCCTCAAGATTTATTGTTATTATTTGTTTTATCTTATAAATCTCAAACTTCCGAGTTATAACGTTATAATATGTTTTATTTTCTAACTTTCATGTTATAACATAACATGTTATTATTATTTTTTTATTCATAAAAATGATATGTTTTGGTAACGTGAAAACAAGTATGGTTTCCTTTTTATGTTGAATTAGTATCTTCATATTTAATTATTAGTTCTTATTTATTATCGTATTTACAAATATTAAACAAAAGTAGATTGTAAGTGTAAGGTCAATTGTATAGGTTGACATTTTTAAATTTTCAATCAGACTTTTCATTTTCTAATTTATGCTGTTAATCTATATAAATTATTTCAAATATTTCTTCTTAAATTTTTATATTTTTTATAATAATTTTGATTTTTTTTCCTTCGTGTCTCCATTCTTCTTACTCACTTTCATCATTTATAATATATATATATATATATATTTATATTTTGTTATGTAATTAAATTATTGTCATGAATTCTAGATCCTTCGATGACTTGAAGCATTAAGCAGTTGTGGTTAACTTACTTCCAAGAAGCATTATACAATGGAAAAAATAAGAGATACATATATCTGTATCAAAATAATTAAATAAAAATACACTTTTAACTCTTTAAAAATTTCAATTGTTTGATTTTTGAATGATTTTTGTACTTTTATTTTTATTAGGTTTTTTAATTTTATTAGTTGTGTTTAATTTTTTAATTACTAACTCGTGTTTAACTGTTTAGTAAGTTAAGTTGTAAATTAATTATATGAATTAATTAAAAAAAATCACAACTAAACTGGTCTAACTAATTTAGATCTTTTACAAAGAAGCAACGTATTTCTTCTCTCACATGTGCAGAAAAATGGCCAAATAAACAACACAATTCCAAGATCAATAATAATTGACAGAAAATTAAATCTGAGACGAACACAATTTTTAACGTAGAAAACTTCCCTCCAATTGAGAGAATAAAAACTACGAGACCTAGCCCAATAAAAACTTCCACCATAATAATTAATTGGTACACCAGAGTCTTCTTACTAACAATAGGGACATCAATCAACAATAACCATCTTATAATAACTTTCAACTGAAGTGGGTATGTCAAAGTAACTCTCAGAGAAGAAAAAACTACTCAGACAATATATTAAATAATAAACTCAATGGTAGGAATTGTTAATAATCCATGTCAATTACATGATGAATAACCAAAGGCGGAAGCGTACCTGTGGGAATTGCCATTGATGAAATCCTGGGATGATAATGATAGAACCAATGGGTTGGGTGATCTTCCTCAGCAAAACACCCTGAAGACCTTGCTCTCTGATGGGGATAGAGAGAACCAGAGAGTTTTCTCCTTTAGGGTTTTGAAACTAAATAGTCTTATTGTTGTGTTTGCCTTGGGGACCATTACCCCTATATATAACTATTATTAGTTATATCCCAAATTGCAGTATTTCCAATTCAGCCCCTCATTAAATTAGAAACTGCCTGGTATCTACACTATTAATTTTCATAACTATTATGCTCTTTAGCCATAAACTATTATATATTATTTGACCCCTAGTTTATTGGCTAATTATATAATGACCCTAACACACTTTATTAATTAATTACATATGTGACCCATAAATCTTACAATCTCCCACTGGTCACACATGTATCCTTAAGAGTGTGTTAGACTTTATGACGTCAAAAATGTCATTATAATGACCTTGAGTATAATCCAAATTTTCCCGTCCATTAATCATATCAGCACATGGAACCAAAGAGGCTTTCGTCATAATAAGCGTAACTAAACCCATCAATGATCACCCGTACTGACACAACTAAATGACATAGACCCATTATGAAAAGTGTAGCATGAAAATTACATGAAGTTGGTCAATGCATGTCAATTTTCAACTGGTCCTACTTTATCGAATGAGATCATACCATAACTTAAATGTACAAAGTGACCAAAAACTAAATACTTTAAACTTTATTTCTGATCAGAAAATCCAAATACAATGTATTTGTACTTTACAATTAAACATAGAACATGAATTACATAATGGACGAAACTCCCACTAAAATCAAGATTCCTCAAACTGTAGCACACCCATGTGAGCAGTATGCTCATGAAAGACCTTGGGTGGTAGACCTTTAGTGAGTGGATCCGCAATCATGGAGTTTGTCCTTAAGTGTTCTATGGATATCTGTCCACTTTGTACCTTCTCTTTAACAACTAGGAACTTAATGTCAATGTGCTTTGACTTGGTTGAGCTCCTATTATTGTTAGAATACAGGACTGCTGATCTATTGTCACAATACAACTTGAGTGGTCTTTCAATCCCTTCAACTATTTGCAGCCCCGTGACAAAATTTCTCAGCCAAATGCCCTGGTCAGATGCCTCATGAATTGCTACGAATTCTGCTGCCATGGTTGATGAAGCAGTAAGACCTTGCTTGGCACTACGCCAAGAAACTGCTCCACCAGCTAACAGAAAGACATAGCCTGAAGTTGATCTTAAGCTGTCTTGGCATCCCGCAAAATCCGAGTCAGAGTACCCAGTGATCTCTAACTGGTCTGACCTCCTATATGTGAGCATGTAGTTTCTTGTTCTCTTCAAATATCTCATGACCCTCTTGGCTGCTTTCCAATGGTCAAGACCTGGATTGCTTAAATATCTGCCTAAAATCCCTACTATGAACGCTATGTCTGGACGCGTACATACTTGGGCATACATAAGACTCCCTACAGCTGAAGCATAAGGGATCTTTTGCATTTCTTGAATTTCCAAACTTCCCTTAGGGCACTGTTTGAGACTAAACTTGTCTCCCTTAGCAACTGGGGTGTCCCCTGGTTTGCAATCCTGTAACCCAAACCTTTTGAGAACCTTATCGATATAGCTCTTTTGTGACAATCCAAGAATACCTCGAGATCTGTCTCGGTGTATCTGAATTCCTAATACAAAAGAGGCGTCACCAAGATCTTTCATCTCAAAATGCTTTGATAGAAATTTCTTAGTTTCGTGCAACATGCCTATATCGTTAGTGGCAAGCAGTATGTCATCAACATACAAGACCAGGAAAATATGTCTGCTCCCACTGAACTTATGATACACACAATCATCAACTGTATTCATCTCAAAACCAAATGAGAGAATTACTTGATGAAATTTATGGTACCATTGACGAGAAGCTTGTTTTAGCCCATAAATGGATTTTCTTAGTTTGCACACCATATTCTTTGGGTCTCCCAACACAAAGTTTTCTGGCTGCACCATATAGATCGTCTCATCAATGTCGCCATTGAGAAAAGCTGTTTTTACATCCATTTGATGAAGCTCCAAATTAAAGTGAGCAACAAGAGCCATGATTATTCTTAAAGAGTCCTTCGATGAAACCGGAGAGAAAGTCTCTTTATAATCAATCCCTTCCTTTTGAGTATAACCCTTAGCTACAAGACGTGCCTTATATCTCTCCACATTACCATTGGAATCCCGCTTGGTTTTAAAAATCCATTTGCAACCAATGGGTTTCTTTCCTTCAGGTAATGGGATAAGTTCCCAAACTGAATTGTCTTGCATAGACTTGTACTCCTCATTCATTGCTTCGATCCACTTATCTGAACGAGAATCTTGCATGGCTTGATGAAAGTTGACTGGGTCGTCTTCCGTCATGCCAACATTTTCCTCTACCTCATTGATAAATACTACATAATCATCCGAAATAGCATTTTTCCTTTCTCTAGTGGATCTCCGCAATGGAGCTGGCTCTTGAGGCACTTGTTCTTGAGGATCTTGAATTTGATCTGGATTTTGTTCTTCCTGAACAACCAGATCATCTTGAGTTTGTTCAATAATGGGAAAGTCAATTGGTGGAAGAATCAGTTCTGGAATTGTTACCGATTCTTCCTCAAAGACAAGAATTAGTTCTGGAATTGTTACCGATTCTTCCTCAAAGACAAAATCTTTAACCTTAATCTTCCCCCCAAACTCAATATCCTCAAAGAACGTTGTTGTTCCCGTCTCAAAAATCGTTCTCAAATTAGGATCATAAAATTTATAGCCCCTTGATTTTTCTGAGTACCCTATAAAATAGCTGCTAATTGTTCGGGGTTCAAATTTCTTTTCATTCGGCCTATAAGGCCTTGCCTCAGCTGGACATCCCCAAACATGAAAGTGCTTCAGGCTAGGCTTACGCCCAATCCAAAGCTCATAAGGTGTTTTAGCCGCTGCCTTAGTTGGTACTCTATTAAGAATGTATGCTGCTGTTTTTAATGCATCTCCCCAGAGTGACTCTGGCAAGGTGGAATGACAAATCATACTCCTTACCATATCCTTAAGAGTCCTGTTTCGTCTTTCAGCTACACCATTCATGCTAGGTGACCCCGACATAGTGTATTGTGGGACGATTCCAAATTCCTCTAGGTATTTGGCAAATGGTTCCAGACGTTGTTCACCTGAACCGTCATATCTGCAGTAGTATTCACCACCACGATCAGATTTGACCTTTTTAATTCTTTTATTAAGTTGATTCTCAACTTCTGCCTTAAAGGATTTGAACACGTCTATTGATTGGGACTTTTCGTGAATTAGGTAAAGGTAGGCATATCTAATAATCGTTTATGAATGATATAAAAAATATTGTTGACCATTCCAAGAAGGAGTTGGAAATGGCCCACAGATGTCCGTATGTATCAATTCTAAGACGTCTGTAGCTCTATATGCGCCTAATTTCTTATCTTTAGTCTGTTTTCCTTTAATGCATGCTACACAAACGTTAAAGTCTGTGAAGTCAATGGAATCTAAAATTCCATCTGACACAAGTCGTTCAACTCTATTTTTAGAGATGTGACCTAGACGCTTGTGCCAAAGCACTCCTGAATTGAAATTGTCAATTTTCCGCTTAGTACCACGTGATTCCACATTCAAGGTTTCATTATAGTTAGCCACAGTTTCCAACAAATAAAGATTATCATAACCAGAAAGTAAACCGGTTCCAACAACATTCGAATTTAAAGACAAAGTAAATTCTTTATTCCCGAATGAACAATAATATCCTGATTTGTCCAAATAAGAAATAGAGATCAAATTTCGTCTAAATGACGGTACAACAAAAGTGTCTTTTAAATCCAAATAATGACCGGAACTTAATAATAATCTAAATTTTCCTATGACTTCAACTTTTTCCCATCTCCTACATAGATGCATCTTTCAGTATCACTAGGCTTTCGGAAGTTCAGGCAACCCTGCATTGAAACACTGATGTTAGTAGTTGCACCAGAGTCTAACCACCAAGTGTTTCCAGGTACTGAAGCTAAATTAACCTCAGAACAGACCAAAGACAGAATCATACCTTTCTTAACACGCCAAGCGTGATATTTGGCACAATCCTTCTTCACGTGTCCAGAACTCCTGCAGAAGAAGCAGTTGTTATCCGTAGTCTGCTTCTTTTGTTCTGGACCCTTAGCAGCAGCTTTGTTCTTGGGCTCCTCAATTCTTTTCCTTTTGCCCTTGTCTTTAGAGATGCTAGTAAAGTGAGCACTTTCAGTCCTATCTTGCTTCAGCCTGTCCTCTTCTTGCACACATAATGAAATGAGCTCATTAAGAGTCCATTTCTCCTTTTGACAATTATAAGTCACCTTAAACTGACTGAATTGCGAAGGAAGAGACAACAATACTAAATGAATGAGTAAGTCATCTGACAACTCAAGCTTTAGACCTTTAAGCTTAGAAGCAATGTTGGACATCATCATAATGTGCTCTCTTATATTTCCCTTGCCTTGATACTTCATGGAAATTAAATTCTGAAGCAAAGAACTTGTTTCAGCCTTATCACTTTTTACAAAGCGTTTTTCCATCTCAACAAGGAAATTTTTAGCTGTATCTATCTCATCCGAGACAGCACCTCTAAAGACTTCAGGAATCCCACGCTTTATGATCATAAGACTTATGCGATTTGAGCGATCCCATTTCTCATACTCTAATTTTTCTTCAGAAGAACTAGAGTCCTTAGGAGTAGAGGGTCGATCAATTCTTAATGCAAGGTCTAGATCCATGCAGCCAAGAACAATCAGAATGTTCTCTTCCCATTCCTTAAAATTTGTCCCATTAAGGACAGGAATAGAACTCAAATTTGCAGATATGGAAGCAACCGATGCTGTAAATTAGATAAAGAACGAAACTTAGAAACTCACATTATAGGAAAATAAATCAATAAATAAATAAATACATATGTTCAAATCATGGAATTTAACCCATCTCAAGATACCCAGTGCACCATTGATGTCAAGTCTTTGGACAGTAACACCAACTGCTAGTGGTACTCTTGTTGCAACGATCAAATATTGACAATAAGACATGTCAAACAATAAACCTTCCTTTGGGCCGATTTACTGCTCACATGTATACCAAATAATTGTCACACATTTATCATCGCAGGTGTACCAAGTAATTCTGCCAAATATTAACCTTCCTTTGGGCCGGTCAATACCCGCATGAATAAACATATACACAACCATTTGACACTCTTCACGAGCAATTTAGACAAGAGAGGTCACTTTGGCGACGTCAAGTTTTAATTAACTCATTCAAAAATGTCAAACTTGACTTGAACATATATTTATTATATCCAAATAAAACAATATTTAAAAAAAATATTGTTCACTAATATAAACATTATTTCATTAGTATTTGATAATTATTGTTTTATAAAAAAAATTGATAATTATAAAAAATAAATAAATAAATAAATAAATTTTCTAAAAGCCCTTAAGGAAGTTGCTTAAAATTATTAAATCTTCAAACTAAGGTAATCCAATTGTTCAGCATTATTCAAAGGCTCGAGGGTCAGGGTTCTCACAATGCCATATAAATCATGGTCAGCCCACGGGACTTGAGAAACAAATTCGCCGTTAAATTGGCTAGCCCATTATGTGGGTAAGACTGCAAAACCACTCCATGGACTGGGTGGTCCACTTGACATAGGTTCTGTACTGGAATTATAAGGGGATTTTGCTAATACAATTACATGTATTGATATATAACGTGTCGCAGAAGTACAGAAAACAGAAAGACTATGACCGCATCGATTCATTCTATGTGCAACAAAACGAAAACAAAAAAAAACAAATTGAACACCAGATTCTAATTCTATATAGTGAGATACTCAGCCATTTTACCTTCAATTCTTCAAGAGAAAATCCTTTACCATCTCTAACTTTCATGTAATGGACCCAAAAAAACAGATCATTATTCAAATATGGCAGAATTTTATGGCATTATTCACAATTCATTAATTGTTCCAATCATCCAAAACAATCAACAAATGGGATGATAATGATAGAACCAATGGGTTGGGTGATCTTCCTCAGCAAAACACCCTGAAGACCTTGCTCTCTGATGGAGATAGAGAGAACCAAAGAGTTTTCTTCTTTAGGGTTTTGAAACTGAATAGTCTTATTGTTGTGTTTGCCTTGGGGACCATTACCCCTATATATAACTATTATTAGTTATATCTCAAATTGCAGTATTTCCAATTCAGCCCCTCATTAAATTAGAAACTGTCTGGTATCTACACTATTAATTTTCATAACTATTATGCTCTTTAGCCATAAACTATTATATATTATTTGACCCCTAGTTTATTGGCTAATTATATAATGACCCTAACACACTTTATTAATTAATTACATATGTGACCCATAAATCTTACACATTTTACATACGAATTATAAACAATAGCTTCTTTTGTAAGTTGAAATAGCTTATCCATCTCTATTTTTTTCAAAATCTCATTTAACTTTTTTCACAATGTAAGGTTGGATTGGTATTTAGAGTGGAGTTAAAGATAGTTTATCGCTATCCACAACATAACAATAACTTACTAATTATTCCAAAACCGGTTCAAGACTCATTCACTATGGAGTTCACCAATAAGATCCACCAGTGTATTGAAAGATGGAGTAACACATGCCTCTCGTGTCCGTCTAGCCATCGCCGTTTAATATCAAACAATGATTTGTTTATCACGATGGATGATGTGCAACCGCCTAACGAAATTTACACCAAATCTCCTGAACAACTCTACTATATAAAATTATATTTGTACCAAGAGAAAGATGCATATTACTCTTTTTACCTCAATTTCACACTGAAATATTACTCTTTTTACCTCAATTTCACACTGAATTGAGTATTTGAGTGTTTGCAGGTGCACACCATGTCGAGGAGCTCTCGCCCCATCCTCATGTTCAGATGTTCTCTCAATAAGCTTTTTATTTGGGAATATCATAAATGGGTGTACATTTGTCATTAAATGTGAATCTCTTACCAGTTACTACAAAGATAATCACAACATGTTGGTAATTTAGTTGAATGAGTTACACTTCCACAAAGTACAACTATTAATCATCTTCTTCTCATGATTGTTACACTTAAAAACAACTTTAATATCTATTAATAGAGTGACTTGATTGTATCAATTTTTAAATAACTAAAAGGATATCTTTATGGTCTAAAACATTTCTTTACACAAAATCTCAAACTTAGATGAAAGGAAATAATGACTCTCTGTGTAGAAAATCACTTATAATTTTAATATTCTCTTAGGTACCTAAAACTAGTCCTAGATTGTAACACTTTCCTTATCATAATTGCTTTGAATCTCTGTCTTTCTGATCCTTAATACAAACTTTGCAATTTCTTACTTATTATAAAAACTTCACACATTGTTATACTCTTACCGAAACCATGCTATATGAACCAACAATCAAGTTGAATCTCTCTCTCTCTCACATGAAACATTGCAACATACGTTTTATCCATTGAGCAATCATCATATGAATTGATAGTGACTATATATGTCGATATGTGTATGCATTTTCAGCACAACAAGTGCTATGATACAATCGTGTCCACTCACTCTACTTTTTCTATTTATTGCCTTGACGTGACTCCTAAGTCACAATTATGAAATTGCCAAAAGTAGAAACTACAAAACCATTCTTGTTCTTTTCGCAAAGTCACTACCAAATGTTACTACCACAATATTTTATGTATATATAGTAACCATTACTTAGTCTTTTCAAAGGAAACCAAGAAAGGTTTTTCAAATGGATCAGCTTTCAACAATAGCTACATTTGAAAATGTGCATTATGGTATTGTGAGCCAAATGAGTTTTATTTGGGAGCAAGTTAGGGTACCCCTTATTGTTCCAATGCTGAAAGTTTTAGTCTTTTTGTGTTTGGCTATGTCAATTATGCTTTTTGTTGAAAAAGTTTATATGGGTATAGTTATAGTCTTTGTTAAGTTGTTTGGTCATAAACCAGATAAACATTACAAATGGGAGCCACTTAAGGATGATCTTGAGCTAGGAAATTCTGCTTTTCCAATGGTTTTGGTGCAAATTCCAATGTATAATGAGAAAGAGGTATATATTACAAGTTTGAATTAGATGTGTGTGATTGCATTAAGTCACACGCATCTCGGCCGTGTGACAGTGGTCAGACGGTCCAAATTACTAAAGTTTTGATTTTAAAATCTGGACCGTTCAATCTTGATTGGATGGTCGAGATGGTGTAACTGCGTGCAGTCATGGGCTATAACTGCACACAACTCGGGTCCATATTTCACTCCGAAGTTCTATAATATCCTCATTTAATAATCTGAACCGTTCAATCTTGATTGGATGGTCGAGATGGTGTAACTGCGTGCAGTCATGGACTATAACTGCACACAACTCGGGTCCATATTTCACTCCGAAGTTCTATAATATCCTCATTTAATAATCTGGACCGTTCAATCTTGATTGGATGGTCGAGATGGTGTAACTGCGTGCAGTCACGGGCTATAGCTGCACACAACTCGGGTTCATATTTCACTCCGAAGTACTATAATATCCCATTTAATAAGCATTATATTTAAAAAAAAAAAGTGTTATGACTTATACATATACTGTTTCTTGAAATAGAGATTTTTTTAATGAATAGTTAAAAGGTTTTTGTGGGAACTGTTTCATTGCTTGCAGGTGTATCAACTATCAATTGGAGCTGCATGTGGGTTATCATGGCCATCTGATAGAATTATTATTCAAGTTCTTGATGACTCAACAGACCCAATCATTAAGGTTTTGAAATCATTCTCTCCTCATAAAGTTAACAAACATTTTTATCCTTTATCTTGCATAATTAAAAAAATGTCAGTCATTTCTAATTTCCTTTTCCCTTAGTCAAATCAAACCCATTGTGATTTGTGACTCATCAAAAACAATTTGAATCATGATCTAAGTGTTATTGCATTGCATGGAAGCAATTCCTTCTCAAAACAATGTTACTTTATGACACAAAATAAAATGCATAAAGTCTTAAACACAAAACTAAAATTGTACAAGTCATGCATCTAAGCATTAAAATCCATATAATCTAACATACATACCAAAAACTCACATATATGCTTTTGTTTATTTTTATGAAAACACTAAAGAATATGGTGGAAGTGGAATGTAAGAGATGGGGTAGGAAAGGCATAAACATAAAGTATGAGATTAGGGAAAACAGAAATGGTTACAAAGCTGGTGCACTCAAAGAAGGAATGAAGCATAGCTATGTCAAACTCTGTGATTATGTTGCCATATTTGATGCTGATTTCCAACCTGATCCTAACTTCCTTCACCGCACCATCCCATTCCTTGATCAAAATCAAAAGGTTGCACTAGTCCAAGCTCGATGGCAATTCGGTAATTCTATAAGCTTCATGACATAAGTTAGTCACATTGTAGAATGTAGATGGTTTTGGTGTGGTGTGTGAAAGTGATGTTGTTTGTGTATTGCAGTGAATGCTGATGAATGCTTAATGACAAGAATGCAAGAGATGTCATTGGACTATCATTTCCTTGTGGAGCAGGAAGTTGGTTCCTCAACTCATGCTTTCTTTGGTTTCAATGGTAATTAAATCATTAAATTCCCTAGTAAAATGTATTAGTACAGCTAATCATGTGAGATTAGATCATGATGATGATGATATGGTACATGCATGCAGGCACAGCTGGTGTTTGGAGAATTTCAGCACTAAATGAAGCTGGTGGATGGAAGGACCGTACCACAGTGGAAGATATGGACCTAGCTGTCCGAGCTGGTCTCAGAGGCTGGAAATTTGTGTACCTTAGTGACCTTAAGGTATCTTCAATCATAATAATCCCTTTATTTGCATGCCTATAAGATTCTTTTGAATTAACCTTGAGCCCAACTAGTTAATAATTTCCTAAGTAATTTCAGTAATTATAGCTTCCAGTTAAAGGATGATTTATTATTTAAATAAACTTAGGTGAAAAATGAATTGCCAAGTACCTTCAAAGCCTACCGTTATCAGCAGCACAGGTGGTCATGTGGCCCAGCTAATCTTTTCAGGAAAATGGCAATGGAAATCATAAGAAACAAGGTACTAACCAAACCCTTTCAATTTTCTCTATATTTGTTTTAACTAGTCAAATCATTATTATTAACAATTTTCTCTTCTAATTCCTTTTTTACCATATGATGCAGAGAGTCTCTATGTGGAAGAAGTTTTATGTGATTTATAGTTTTTTCTTTGTCCGGAAAATCATAGCACATGTGGTCACATTTACATTCTACTGTGTGATTTTGCCTGCAACTGTTTTAGTTCCAGAAGTAGAAGTTCCTAAGTGGGGTGCTGTTTATATACCTTGCATCATTACACTCCTTAATGCTGTTGGAACTCCAAGGTAGAGTAATTACCATTTTACTAATGTTAACAATATTTTGTAGACAAAGTTTCCCTATAAGTAATATAACTTAATTTCCATGTACCTCTTTTGTAGGTCATTACACTTATTGATATTGTGGATACTTTTTGAAAATGTTATGTCAATGCATAGAACCAAGGCAACACTTATAGGTTTGCTAGAGGTAGGTAGAGTAAATGAATGGGTAGTTACTGAGAAATTGGGTGATGTTCTCAAAACTAAATCAGGAGGTAAAGCGGCGAGAAAGCCTCGTATCAGGCTTGACGGAAGGTAAAGTTTTATAGTCTCAACATAATCGTTTTAGTGGTTTTTGCAACGGTATTACAAGTGTAGTTGCGACTATATTTATCTCTATTTTACCGTTATATATAGTTTTGCAGCATCACTGCAACTATAATTTAAAACTATAATCTCTATCTGGATTAAAATACTCCTTATACCTGTGTGTTAATATATCTTTATTTGTTGTGCCAAAAAACACATTGACCTATTTGTTTTTGCAACTTAAAAGGTGTTTTTACAACTAGCATTCACTATTTGACATTTTCTACATTTTTTTATGATAGGCTTCACTTCCTAGAACTTGGTGTTGGGGTCTACCTCTTTTTCATTGGATGCTATGATGTTGCCTTTGGGAAGAATCACTGCTTCATATATCTTTTCATGCAATCTATTGCCTTCTTTGTTGTGGGGGTAGGCTATGTTGGCATCTTTGTTCCAAGTTCTTAGAGGAACTCACTCCTGCATGATCAAAGTCATGTCAAATGCCAGTGATTTGGCATGCTATTCACTATACAAAGGAACAAATATGCTGTAGTAGTAGTTTCTTCTGATGCATTTGCCATTGTTTTTAGTACCATACACTATTATTTTACAACAACTATTTGTAATAGTTTGAATTGTTTTGTCAAGGAAATAGGCAAGAAATATAAAAGAAACAAAAAAAAGTTTTGTTTGTTACTTGAGAATATGCCTTAGAAAGAAACGCTGATAATTAATCAATTAATTGGAATATAGAAGCAAGTTGAATTACAACTTCTGTTCCTTAATTTGGCTGTATGACAATTAAAGATATCTCTCATTTGATGTATAATTTATTTATGATTGTGCATATCTATTCTACTCTCTTAATGTTGTGTGTTAGTGTTCATTTAATGTAATAATTTGGAGTATAGATAGTCTATATATATTTACAACAAAAGCTAATTCATATAGATTTTTATGGATTTTGTATTTATACAATATATATTTTTCTTCGCTAACAACAATCGACCAAGTTTTATTAAATTCAACCACAACTACTCTTTATAATACTAGGTATGACAATTTGGGATTTGCCATTATTATAAATTTCTTATATTGATTGTGTATTAAATTAAATTTTTATAATTATATTACTTTTCATTTAATTTAATACTTGCCATCATGATATAATTTCTATTATAATAAACATTTTTAGATAAATAAAAGCATCTGTACATAGCAGGAGTTTCACATTTATTAGAGCATACATTTACAAAAAAAAAAAAAAGCAAGTGTACATTAACAAGCTCCAAATAAAAAATTAATTATTGATTACGTATTAAGTTAACTATCTCTATTATGATGAGATTTCATTTACAGATTCAATTACTTAAATCAAAGTTGAACGTAGAAATTATTAAATAATTAAAAGTTAAAAAGTGCTAAAAAATAAAATAAAATAATTCAATGTATACAAATTAAATAAATCACAGTTTGACTATCGTCCATTCTTATTCAATTTAAACATGATTAAATCAAATAATAAATTAATTTATTCTTAGTCAAATAATTTAATTTTACCTAATCGAAGTGACCAATTTAATTAAGTTTTTAAAAGATAAAACAAAACTTTAAATTAAATTAAATCTGATAAATTTATTTATTTTATCAATTTATCTAAGGATTAACAATGATACTGTAGTCCTCACAAAACAACATTTTAACATAGGTTCTAAACATGATTATCTTCCTAAAGAGAGCATTTTATCATTTCTAAAATGAAATTATAATGTAAAGTAAATTCATAGATCACCAAAAAGCACCAAACCACTTCCTAATTAAAAGTTTTTTGTTGCAATTATAATGAAATTATTTATATTTATATAAAAAGCAATTAGATCACAAAAAAAAAAAAGTAAAGTAAATTCAATTATATTTTTAATTTTAAATGATTTGTAAATAAAAAAATTAATGTTTCTCTCAAATAGAGGTGAGAATAAGCCATATCAGGCTTTGAAAGACATGAGTCTGGCATACGATTAATTTTTTAGTCCTATGCGTCTACGACCTATAGGGGTGGGAATAGGCCAGACTTTGAAAGGTCTGAGCATTGCCTACGATTTATTTTTTAGGTCTAAGTCTGGCCTACGGCCTATCATAGACTTTTTTTTCCGGCCTGATCTGACCTCATAGACTTTTTTTTTCGGCCTGATCTGACCTTTTTAAAAGTCTGTCTTGGCCTAGAAGCCTATTTAAAATAATTTTTTAAAAATATGAAACAAACATCCTTTAAACCCTAAAAAATAATTTTTTGTGTCAAATAATAGTTTTTTTTTTCCTGAAAAAACACACTCAATTATTACCTCTTAAACAAATATAAAACGACTACTGAGTAATTGACTAATTGAACGGCTACCGAATATAGAATAACTACCAAATATCGAATCGTTACCGAATATAGAATAACTACCAAATATCGAATTGTTACCGAATATAAAACAACTAATGAATATGGAATACTCACTGAGTGATTGCCTAATTGATAGAATTTAAAATAGGAAATAATATTATTAATATAATAATAATAATAATAA
>NC_021163.2:9025032-9044895 GCF_000331145.2 Cicer arietinum
TAATAATAATAATAATAATAATAATAACAATAATAATAATAATAATAATAATAATAATAATAATAATAATAATAATAATAATAATAATAATAATAATAAGGCTAAATCCTTTAACTTAATTTCAGATAACGTTTTAGTCATTTATCTTTTTTTTTTCCGACTTGGTCCTTTATTTTAATTTTAAGTGACAATTTAGTATTTTATGTTTTAAAATTTCAACAATGTTATCCTTTTTTATACAAAAATTCAAAAAAAAATTCAATCAAAACTCATAAAATTAATTATATTCTTCAATATAATACAAATTTCATCAAATTTGTAACGCAAATCGTCAAATAAACTCATATTTTCATACTTTATTTGATATTGTTAGGAATAAAGAACTAAATCGGGAAAAAAAAGATAAATGACTAAAATGTTACCTGAAATTAAGTTAAGGGACCACAGATGTAATTTAGCCTAATAATAATAATAAATAATAAAATATATATAGGCCGGTCTGGCTTAATAGTCTTTTTTATAAGTCTGAGCCTGACCTATTTAAATAAATAGACTTTAAAAACAACATAAGTCTAACCTTTTTATTAAATAGGTCAGAGGTCCAAATAAAAAGGTCAGCGGTCCCTGATGGACGGCCTAACCTATTCCCATCCCTAACGGCCTATCATAGATTTTTTTTTCGACATGACCTGACATTTTTAAAAGTCTAGTATGACCTAAAAGTCTATTTAAAAGCTTTATTCACGTTAAAACATTTAAATTTTCTATTCATACTACATAATGCTCTCCATATACTAATATCAATGTACATATCTATATATATTAAACAAAAAATAGTTTTTCTAACAAAATAATTTTTAAAAATCTGAAACAAATATTTTTTAAACTCTAAAAAATAATTTTTGATTTCAAAGAATACATTTTTTTTTCTAAAACAAAGCACTCATTATTATCTTTCAAACCAATATAGAACGACTACCAAATATAGAATGTTTGACTAATTGAATAACTATCGAATATAGAACAACTACCAAATATGAAAGGGACTACTAATATGAAATGACTATGAAGTGATTGTCTAATTAATATAATTTAAAATAAAAAAATATTATTATTAATATAATTAATAAAAAATAATATTAATAAATAATAAAATATATATAGGTCGATATAATGTAGATTTTTTTTTAATAACTGTGATGGATTTAAATAAATAAGACTTTAAAAATAAAATTGACTTATAAAGTTGATCATCCTCTGCCCATGTGATCCTTTCTCTCTAAACTCAATTAAATCCAATGTCGAACCAATAACAAACTATAAACCCCAACCACCGTTCACCGCCACACCAAATATGAGAGTCACATCCCCTCCGGCGGCGTCGCCACACGCCGACGACCACCGCATTTCCACTTCAGGCTACCGCGATGCCGAGTCTCTCTTCCGCTCCAAACCAATCGCCGAGATCCGAAACACCGAAGCCGCAACACGCAAACAGATCGACGATAAAAAAGAAGAGCTCCGTCAACTCGTCGGTAACCGTTACCGCGACCTAATTGACTCTGCCGACTCAATCGTCAACATGAAAGCCTCATGCAACGCAATCTCCGCAAACATCACAGCCGTTCACGATCGCATCCGTTCTCTCTCACAATCTCAATCCCAATCCAAAACCAACCTCCATTCCCAATCCCGAGCCTGGACTTACGGCATCGCTTGCCGCGTCAAGTACCTCGTCGATACGCCGGAAAATATATGGGGATGTTTAGACGAAGGTATGTTCCTTGAGGCTGCTTCGCGTTACATCCGTGCCAAGCACGTGCATCAACGTTTGTTTCTAGATTCCGATGAGCATAAGATCAAGATCTTGTCCAATTTTCCTCTTCTTCAGCATCAGTGGCAGATCGTCGAGAGCTTTAGAGCTCAGATCTCGCAGCGTAGCCGTGATCGCTTGCTAGATCGCGGACTCCCTATCGATGCTTACGCTGATGCCCTCGCTGCTGTAGCTGTTATCGACGAGTTTCAGCCGGAGAAGGTAATTTTGTTAATTTTGTTATAGTCTGAATTGGGAATTTGCGGAGTTGGAGTGTTTTAATTGCTTTGAATTTGTGAGTTTGTGTGATTGAGCAATGTTGTCAAATAGAACTTGTAGAAGCTATATCAATGCTGTGGCCTAGCGAAATTTGAATTCTGCTGTTCGTTTTTTAGTACAATTTGTTGTCAAATAGTTTTTTAGTACAAAATGTTGTCAAATAGTGACTATTGTGGAACTATAGTGTTGTAGTATAGCGGAATTTGAACAAATTGCTATTTTATGTTATCCGCAATTGACAACACTGGATATGAGATATGATTGGTTGGTTAGTTTGTTAGTTAGGTGCATATATTTTTAGTTTGATGGGTGTACTCTGATTTGTTGATGAAAAACAGGTTGGTGTGGAGTTGTTTTGGATTGAGAATTTGGTTGGAGATGGTGTGTCGTTTGGGGATTATATAGTTTGTAGATTTGTATCATTTTGGATGTGGGCAGTTGGTTCATTCTTCTTCATTTGATGGGTATAAACTGATTTGTTGATGAAACACAGGTGTTGGACTTGTTTCTGGAATCGAGGAAGTCGTGGATATTGCAAATTTTGGGTAATGCTGGTGCAGGCGATGATTCCTCTTTGGTGGTTTCAGTCTTGTGTGATGTGTTGGGAATAATTCAGGTCAGTGTGGGTCAGATAGGTGAGTCATTTTTGCAAGTGTTGAATGATATGCCCCTTTTCTACAAAGTCATTCTTGGATCTCCTCCAGCTTCACAATTGTTTGGTGGGATTCCCAATCCTGACGAGGAAGTTAAGCTTTGGAAGTCTTTTAGAGATAAGCTGGAAACGGTCATGGTAATGCTTGACAAACGTTACATAGCTGATACTTGTTTTGCTTGGTTGAAAGAATGTGTAAATAAGATAAGTGGAATAAATTTGATTGATGCCATTGGCAGTGGCCAGGAGCTTGCTTCCGCTGAGAAATCAATAAGGGAAACAATGGAAAGTAAACAAGTTCTACAGGGAAGTCTAGAATGGCTGAAGAGTGTTTTTGGATCTGAGATTGAGTTGCCTTGGAGTAGGATTCGGGAACTTGTTTTGGAAGATGATTCTGATCTCTGGGACGAGATATTTGAGGACGCTTTTCTTGGTAGAATGAAAACAATCATAGACTTGAGATTTAGGGAGCTAACTGGCACTGTTGATGTGGTGAACACAATTTCTGCAGTAGTTGACTCTTTCACCAAACAGAATGATATTCTGAGGTACTTGACCAGACCTTATACAGCAGGTGGTGTTTGGTTTCTGGAATCCAATGCCAGAAAAACTGGAGTTGCTTCTGGGTTTAAAGTCCTGCCTGAAGAGAACGAATTTCAGTCTTGTCTTAATGCCTATTTTGGTCCTGAAGTAAGTCGAATCAGGGACGCAGTTGATGTTTCTTGTCAGAGCATCCTTGAGGATCTATTAAGTTTCTTAGAGTCTCCGAAGGCCTCCCAAAGATTAAAGGATCTCGCACCATACCTGCAAAGTAAATGTTATGAAAATGTGTCTGCTATATTGACGGCATTGCAAAAAGAACTTGACAGTTTATATGGCTCAATGGAAAATGGCGACAAGGATGTACCAACAACTGTTACAGTTGAAAAATCCCTTTTCATTGGGAGATTATTGTTTGCATTCCAAAACCATTCTAAACATATACCCTTGATACTTGGTTCTCCTAGATTTTGGGCCAGTGGGAATGTATCTACAGTTGGGAAATTACCATCTCTTGTGAAACATTCTCGTTTTGGATCTGATTCTTCTATCTGTGATAGTCCAGGAAGACAAACAAACCTTGGCTCTAAAAGGCAAAATTCTTCTGCCACAGCTGCCTTGTTTGGAGCAAGAGAAGGTTCTAGCCGTGAATTGGAAGAACTGAATAAGACTATAGGGGATCTTTGCATTAGAGCCTACAACTTATGGATACTATGGCTGTCAGATGAGCTTGCTGCTATTGTCTCTCAAGATCTTAAACAAGACGAGTCTTTAACTTTGAGCACGCCTGGGAGGGTAAGTTCCACTTTCCCATTTTCTCTGTTGTTTTATTTAATTTTCCATGAATTGTGATGGTTTAAGATTGTTTTATTTATTATGGTTATACCGTACTATTACTTTTCCTCTGATCAGCCTTTAGTTTTTGGAGAACCGGTATCTTCCTCAAGAGCTTGTTTGTTGTTTTTGAATCTTATTTAATAAAATAGGAATTTGTAGGGTGAGAGTAAATAAATTGGAAAGCACGAGCAGAAGAAAATTTGTCATATAAAGAGTAAAATAAAAACAGAAAATACAGGGAGTGATTAAATTTAAGCTCTTCAACCCATTAGTATATCAGTAGAAAGGAAAGCCTTTTAAAAGATATCGGTCAGACAAATCTATCCATCATTTGACTAATTATATAGCATGGTATACCATATAATAATATTCTGATCTGATAAATACTCTACTGAGACATATATATGTGAACAACTACAGGGAATATGATTTATACTACTATGGAGTATGAATCTTGTGAAAACTTGAAAGATCTAAATTTTTTTAATGATATAGTAAGAAATATGGCCTAATACACACAAAGTTGTTTAAAGCTTGGAGCTAATATTATGGAGGAATCAGTGAAGTACTATACCATAATGCATACATATTACTATTTTTGTCAAGTAAATTTGCCTAAGGTCTTGGCGTCTTACCAAGGATATGTTAACACACTGATCCGTTCAAGTTCCAACATTCTTTTTCTCAGAGCCTTTGCCAAAACTGAGGAAGCCTAAATCCTATTATTGTCACCATCTATTAGGGTTGTGAGTTGTGACGAGTTGAGTAAGCTTCATATCCAAATATTCCAGACTGCTGTTGTTAATAACTTACTATCGTTTTGAATCAGTAGAGAGTAATTGCCTTATTTATATGACATTGTAAGATCCATATTCTTGAAAATAAACTGATTTTTAATTTTATACTTCCCGCAATTACCACCTCAATAGTAGTATTGTACTAGAAATCTGTTGACTAGTATGTGATGATAAGGTTTTTTCACCTTAAATTGAATGAATCAGTAGCATTCTGTTTGCCTAATTTTCTGTCCTTTCAAACTTTCATTACTCTCAAACCTTGCAGTGATACATGCACATAAGTGTAGAACCTTCCTTAAGTTAAGTGGTTGTGGTAATGGAAGGAGCCACCACTGAAATACCAAGGAGAAAGTCATATATATCCCCACTGATTTAATTTATCCAGCACTTACCAATTTACCACACATTAAGACCAAAACAAATTGAAATGAATTGTTTATTCGTTAAGGAAGTACATGCTCACTTTGATACTCTGCTTTGCAACTTATAAGTCTTATATATGAATGAATCTTATGGGTTTTGAATTGCTTACCTTCATCCTGTGTTTACTTTGGAAGACGTATTAGATGATATTACAAATGGGTTTTGGATATTTTATTTTTTCAGAGTTCAATAGCGTTAGTCAGTGCTTCTAGTAAACCATACTTTGTGGGATAAGTTTCGGCTGTTGTGTTTTGTAGGTGATAAAGTTTTTGTGATGTCAGCTTAATTAGCATTATATTTCTTTATTATCATTGTCGGCGTCCTCTTTATTATTTCTCTATATGGAACCTTTTATTGGTACATGCCTTCTGAAAACTCGTCGCCTATCAATATTTAACTAGATTTTTTTGTTTACCTTTTTGAATGAGTAGTAGGTGCTATCAAAGTGTAATGGTATTATCATTACTAGTGCTTCTACCTTTTATTGGGGATCTATTGTTGGTGATACAACAACAAGATCGTTTAGCCTTTAATCTGTAGGTTGTTCATTTTTTTGTTTATTGAACAGGGATGGGAGGATATAGTCGTCAAGCAAGATCAGTCTGATGAGAACCAGTCAGATATGAAAATATCTCTTCCATCTATGCCTTCTCTATATATAATCTCATTTCTATTTAGAGCTTGTGAAGAAGTTCACCGAGTTGGAGGTCATGTACTTGACAAGAAGATTTTGCATAAACTGGCATCAAGGTTATTGGAAAAGGTATGTTTTCTGTGAATGTGTTAGTTCACTTGATCTTCAAGTTCACTGGTGTGGCCTTTTTTATCCCAGCCTTCGCTCTTGATTATAATTTTTTTCAAGAAAAATGGTTTTTATTGAGGAGAAAAGGAGTAGATTAAGAAGGGGATTATATGTCCTCACATTATAGCATACAACACAATAATCATGAGAAGTGAACTAAGAATGCAGAAAAAGACTGCATAAGCTCTACAATTTTTCCATTTATTACCTGACTTTTTTTTTACCTTCTGGCGGTTTTTAAGGCATTGTTGTCCCATTAAATTGATATGTTATTTCAGTGTCTTTTCAATTGGGGATTCTCAAGTTAAGAATTTGCAGAAGTTAGTCTGGTATTTTCTTTGCCAGCTTACTTAAAATCGAGATGGTTTTAATCGGGTCAAGATCCTCTCCATTTCTCAAAAGAAATAGAGGTGTCCATTACTATAGTTTTGGAGTAAATAAATGATATAAATGCACACATTTATAAAATTGATAACATTAATTAGATATTTATACACCAAAGTTATAGTAATTCCATTTCATTTAAAAAAATAGGAAGGATCTCTATCTGTTTTAATCTTTGATCAATTCCTAGTAGAAAATATAGTTGGTATTCTTGGATTAACACATTGATCGCCAAATTTTACCTGTGACTCTAAGATTTTAGAGTAATGGAGATAATCATAATATCCCCAAGACCATCGTTCTCCCCCTACAATATATTAATTGTAAGTTACCTATTGAAACACTGGAGTGAACTAGTGGCCAAAGAAAACTGAAACATAGAAAGATTCAGTTTCAATGAGTCTGTGTTTGACTTCAATTACCGTGTCTTTTCAACTTTCAATTACCGTGTCTGTGTTTGACTTCTTGTACATCTGTATCTACAATGACTGTATTTCACTATACAGGTAGTTGGAATTTTTGAGGCCTTCCTTTCCAATGAAATGGGTGATGCTCATCAAGTGACCGAAAAAGGAGTCTTGCAGCTTTTGTTAGATGTCAAATTTGTCATTGATGTTCTCTCTGGTGGTGATTCAAATTTGGTTGGGGAATTACCTAGTAACCCAAAGGCAAAGTCATCTCTCAGAAGAAAGCAGGACCAAAGCTTGACAATCTCAGTCATTAGAGAACGGTCTAATCAGTTGTTAAATCGTCTTTCTCAGAGACTAGATCCTATAGACTGGCTTACGTAAGTTTCTCATTATTCTGTTCGAGGTTTTTCTTTCTTAGATATGGCAGCACATCAGGAAGACCATAGGTAATGCAATTCATGGTGACTTATGGAGTAATAACTAAATAAGGGAAAATGTAGAAAAAAATACTCATTGTAGTGTGCATTTCTTGCGCAAGATTAAATTGGTGCTGCTGGACAATAGTTTCTGTCCCTTTAGTGATGTCTGTGCTGTCATCTGAAGTCTCCCTCTTTTAATCTTACAATGATTTCTTATCTACATGTTTAAGGTATGAACCATATCTCTGGGAGAATGAGAGGCAGTCATATCTACGGCATGCTGTTCTTTTTGGTTTCTTTGTGCAACTTAACAGAATGTACACAGATACTGTTCAGAAACTGGCTACTAATTCAGAATCAAATACTCTGAGGTGCTCTACAGTTCCCCGGTTTAAATACCTCCCCATCAGGTCAGTTAACTATTGTAATTTATTCTTTGTCTGTCTTTTCACAATGCACAGCTTTGTGCCTGGCTCTCGTACCATCATTCTATATATTTAATTTGAATCCAATGATTTATTCTGTTGACTGTATTTGAGTCTTTCTGTAATTTTCTCAATTATGTCTCTATTTCCTTCCTTTTATCATCTGATATGATATAGTTTCCATAGATAGAGTAGATATACAGCTAAGCTGTAATCCCTCTCAATCCCCATATACTAGGGATTATTGTTTCTGCTAAGCATGCATATACTTTATATTGTATCATTCCTAATTTAATGAGATAATAAATTTTTCAATTTTGAGTGATTCAATGTCGTTTTATGGAAGTTTTGCTTAGAAACCTATTAATGTACCAAAGTCAGTAATTGACTACCTAAAATATATACTCTTATTTACAAAAATACATCTTAATCTCGGTAAATCCAGTGCTCCAGCATTGTCCTCTAGAGGGCCAAAGAAGACATTCACCCCATCTTCAAATGAAATCTCGTCAAGAAGTTCATGGAACTCAATTACAAATGGAGAACTTTCTCAAAAGATAAATTTGGATGACAGCTCAAGTCTGGGGGTAGCAGCACCATTTTTGAAGTCTTTCATTCAAGTAAGTTTCTATCAAATTCTGGTACTATTTTTTGCCTCATTGCAATCTAATGCTGGACACTAATAATCTTTGAATAAGATATCACAAGATGTAGCTATTCCGCAACTTCATGCATTTGCTAATTATCACATTCATGGCACCACAATGAACTTTATCTATTTGTGCAGCCATACTATTGTGGTAAATTCTTTCTTGTCACAAGTTGGCCTTATATTTTGTATACATGGTGGAGCTACTGTTTCATAAAACTTCAATCTGTTAGCCAAATAAATATATGGAGTGCGTATTGCTCAAAGTCTGAAGAGGCCTCAATTATTTATTTGGACTGTACTATTGCAGTATTTAGTTCTACATAATACTAAGTTGTTTCGAATTATGTGATGGGATAAAAATTACTGAGTACCTGTATCATGCACTGCTCTAGCCTAGAAAAGTTTTATCCATTTAGTTGTACTACCAGTAACACCACCCAATTAACACCTATTTGTAGTAAAATTATTGAGTACCAAAGTGAATCCGATGTAGAGATAAGAAAAACATCAAAGATCATATAAAAACTTCTATGAAATGTCATATGAATCCTAGTCTTGCAGCTATACTGGAATTTTGTTTAATCCACTGGATATAGCGTTGATATAGAGAAAATTACTTGATGCAACCTTGCCAATTCTCTGTCCTCCTCTATACCTAATTAAATAAACGTAAAATATCATTGCTGTCCCATGAAGTGGAGTGGGACCCAACCCAAGTAACCTACCTGACTATTTTAGCTTAAAAGGAAAAGTAATTAGAGAGAGAGAGAGAGAGAGAGAGAGAGAGAGAGAGAGCAGTAGAGAACTCACCGTGACGCTACCATATTGTCAACCCTCCACTGCACTAGTAAGTAAAAGACTGAATTGCACTTTTGGTCTTCCTAATGCACAATTCCTTTCTCCCAATAATTATGCTCAAATTTTATGCTATAGCTGAAATGAAGTCCTTTTGTTAGATTTCCTTTACCTAAAACCTCTAAATCTTCATTTTCTATTCAATTCATTAGGGATTTAGGCTGCGGTAACAGGAACTATTTGAACCGTTTACAATATGAAAAATTGGTGAAAATTTGAAGGATTTTGTAGAAAGTGAAATTAGGATTTCAAAGTGGGTAAAAGTTTGGGATATTTTTATTTTGGGTAAAATATGACGTTTTCATTGGTGGATTTTGATTGAAAGAGTTTGAAATGTTTTAGTCAATTCAATATTTATTGGTCAAGTGGAAAATGAAGACTTTGAGGGTTTAAGGTAGAAGAATGTTAACAGAATGACTTGATTCTAACAATTTAGAAGAAAAAAAACAAATTGAATTTGAGCAAAAACTTATTGGGTTAAAATCATGCATTAGCTTGAGTAGAAGGACCAGAAATACCATTAATTTTAGATAAGTATGTGAATTCTAGGATATAATTCATCACCTCTAACTATTAACAAAGTAAACTTACCATAACCATTCATTTATTATTTGGTAATCCATTATTCATCTATTGGATAGAGCTTAACATTAGCCTTTAGTGTTTGTATTGTCTACCACATGTTTTTATGATACTTGATTCTTTTAATGCCTATTAATATCTCAAGTGCCATAATACTTTTTTGGGATCTGAGCTGAGGCTGAGCATATTTGAAAGCTATCTATTCTGTTCCTGATTTGTTGAGCTAATCATTCATAAGTTTTAGCAAATTATGGATAATTTTTTCTTCAAATGCTTTTTGGTGGAGCAATTCATACCTTTCTACTTGACCAAGTAGATTTCAATATGCATTGTTTGCAATTTTAGCTGGAATTCCGTAGCTGTATCACCTCACCCGTTATGTGAATGATCTCTATAAAATTGACTTAACTATTGTGTCTAAATGCATTTGTATACTGATTTGTCACCATTCTTGCCTATCCTAAATCTGATTAGAATTTCTTTTTTTATTAGCATAGTTTTGTCGAGACTTGATACAATTTGTTCATCTATTCTAGGTTGGAAGCAGGTTTGGGGAGAGTACATTTAAACTGGGATCTATGCTGACTGATGGGCAAGTTGGCATTTTTAAGGACAGATCTGCAGCGGCTATGTCGACCTTTGGAGATATTCTACCTGCTCAGGCAGCTGGTCTTCTTTCATCTTTTACAGCTCCCAGATCAGATTCATCATGACCCAATGATTGAAAGACACCCCTAGTGCCCTTTTGCAAAGTCTCCTTATCAGAAAGTGTGATGTCTAATAACAAATTTTCAAATCACTCGTCATACACGGCACTACTGTAATTAGAGAAACATTACAGTCATATTTGAAGCTCCGAATGTTCAAAATATGCTAAGCAAGTGGATATATATGAACCGGGGATGAGGATTTGTAATGTTGAGTGCCGTGGTTAACGTCATTTGGCTTGAAAGCGGTTGTGAAATAAGCACAAGGAAATTTGAGTACAGATTGAAGAGCAAAAGTAGTGTTTATGGTAGCTACATATTCGATTGTTATATGGTTCAAGGAAGCTGAAATGGGGTCATGCTAATGTCAGGGTTGAGAGCAGGTATAATTTTGTGGCTATTGAGTTATTCTAAATTTTGGTCACTGTCAATAGTTGATCAAATTATCTTGTGTTAGATTTTATATTTGTTTTAACAGAGGTTCTGATTAATGTAACTCTATATTGTAAGCTATTCATTCAATGGACTGGGTTAATGTAGATTTTGTTTTGGACAAGACTGAATTCAAATAAATTACTAAGCGATATTATTAACACTTTTTTGGTTCATTCATTTCAGTAATTGTGTAACTAAACTCTAATTAGAGCATAACATCAACGTGATATAGGGTTAATTGTAGTAATATATGTTAAAATGTGCTTTTAAGTAAAAAGTAGTATCTTTTGTAAAATAAAAAGCAGTATCTGAGATTTCTTTGGCTATGTAAATCTTCATTTCTTTGGTATTTTGTAAAGAAAGGAAATGCAAAAAGCTCCTAGTGAGTACTGTGACGAACGAATCACAATACATATTTTGGGTTGATGCAAAGATGGACTATGGATATTTCAGTGACGTGATTTCTTTAGATATAACATTGCACCAATCGAACTAATCGACCACTTGCATTATTTTCAGGCCTAACTATTATAGGCGCACAGTTTTTTATTTATTTTTACTAAAATAAAATTATATTAATTGATTCGGACGGTAGAATACAAATTTAAATTTGTTAAAAGCAAAAAAAAAAAAATTGCAAATAAACGTCTAAGTTAATAGCGTAAAACGACAACATATTTATAAATATAATAAAATTCAAGTGTTTAGAATACTTATGTCTTTAGATTTGTAATGTTGACGATGTTAAAATCATTGATTAAAGTTTATAATATATCAACACTACTATGTCAATCTGATTCAAAACAAACACATTGGAAAACCAAAAGGCACTGCACCAAGACGAGAAAATAAAAAACCTTCGAACTAAGACGATGAAATCACGAAGAAAATATACAAAGTTTGTGTAAGAGTCACTTATTTAGATAAAATAAAGGGATACAATCAATTTGAAGGGTTAACTCTAGATCAAAAAAATGGTCCCAAACCATCCCCTAATGAATGAAAAATAAGAGAAAGTATGGTTTTTTATTTGAAGAGACAGCGGCACAATCATTTTTAGGGCTGTACTATTATATGATGAAACTGTTGAATCATTCAAATGGTTATTTGAAGTTTGAACCAATTCTTGAAGTACGTGGAAACAGAAAGCCTCAAACATTGTTCACTGAACAAGACCAAGCAATGGCTAAAACATTGGTTGAGGTGATGGCAGAGACTCAAAACAAGTTATGTACATGGCATTTGATGCAGAATGAGACCAAACATCTTGGTAACTTGATGAAAGGGGGAAGTCATTTCTTAATTGACTTTAATAAGTGCGTATATGAGTATGATCAAGAAGTGAAGTATGAGGTAGCTTGGAGCAAGTTGGTTGCAGAATTTAATGTTAAAAGATAACAATCGGGATTAATCAATGTATGAAGGAAGTTGTGAAACTTTGGAATGTGAAGCACTCAACTTAGTGAATTTAATTCTTCAAGCACTTTGAGAGAGTTGTTGAAGAGAAGCCCTATAACAAGTTAGTATGTGAATATGAGTCTCAACATAAACTACCAAAATTTAGATATTGGCGAATATTCAATGTGAAAGAAGAGTGAAGAGTACTATTTGATCCTGTAAAATCCTCTCTATCATGTAATTGTAGAAAGTTTAAGACTTTCAGAATACTCTTGATTACATTGACAGCCTGATTCTGTCAAGAGAATTAATCAAACTGTAATGAATGAAGGGTAATTAGACATTGATAATAATGTGGTAATATCATATATATTTCAAGTTGGTGATATCAAAGGACTACAAGCAAACAATTTGATACAACAACTCTGCATAATTGCATAACCAGCAGACCAAGACCAATGTCCATTCATACATGGTTAACCAAGTTACAAAAAGAACCTGCACATCGCAACATTAAAGCTTGAAACAGATAGCTATATCACAATTAAATTAAATTTTAATGTACTAGTAGAGTTGCACCCAAACATAATTTAAAGATACTTAGTGATATTAATTATTTATAAATACTTAATTTTGATTTATTTATTTATAAATTTAAAGATACTTAGTGATATTAATTATGAGTTTATTTGAAAAAGAAAATGACAAATATATTTAACAATTTAAAAAGAAATTTATATTTAGAGACAACTATTGTGTTAAACACATTTATATATATAGATAGATGAAACATGAGTGACCCAAGATTAAACCCACTAAAGCAATCGCTTAGACCTAAAAAGAAATTAAATTTTTACTTAATAAAAAGACCACCAAAAAAGATTTGTATTTAATAAAAAGACCTCATATTCTAAACTTTTTAAATCTAAAACTAATCAACTCTTAACTAAAATTAATATTGTCTCATCAAATATTAAACTATTTGACTTACTTAACAATTAAAAACAATATTATATAAAACCGATTATATTAATTTAATAAATAATATATTATTTTAAAGTGTTAAAAAATAAATTTTCATTAAAAAATTAGTAATTTTACTAAAATCAGTGTAAATTACTAAAACAAAATTAGTAATTTCACTACATAAAAAAATAAATGTAATATTTTTTCATTAGGAAAAATATATATCATAAAGACTAAAATCATTAATTATTTATATCTATTTTTTAAGTAGGTCACCAGTAGGGATGAGAATAGACTAGGCCGTCCGTCAGGGGTTTATGGCCTGACCCACTTATGACGGGTCAGTGACCTATGATCTGACCTATTTATGGCGGCTAAACTCATGTTATTTTAAAGTCTATTTATTTAAATAGGTCAGACTCAGGTTTATAAAAAAAACTTATTAAACTTGACAGGTAGGTCTGCGTATATTTTATTATTTATTAATATTATTTTTTATTATTATTTATTAATAATATTATTTCCTATTTTAAAGTCTATCAATTAGGCTATCACTAAACAGTAGTTACATACTAAGTAGCCGTTCCATATTCTCCTCATTCTTTTCTTCTCTGGTTTTTCAAGTTGAATCGTTCATATTATTATATAATTATTATACTATGCAAGATTTCAATATTTAGTACTTCAAAAAAAAAAATTTCTTCTTTTATCTTTGTATTCTTTAGTAAAATTAGTCTTTGTGAAATCTCTATAAATCTTTTAGAAACTCCATTGAAGTTGTTCTAATTTTAATTTTTATAAATAAAAATAAATCTTAAATCAAAATAGTATATGTGACTTTGTAAAAAAAAATGTATAAAATAGGTGCAATCCCTTTAGAAGTATTTCAAAGTTGATAATAATATTAATTATATTATTATTGAATATGTATGAGTTTGTTTCAGGAAAAAATCTATTATTTGAAACCAAAAATTATTTTTTAGGGTTTAAAGGGTGTTTGTTTCATATTTTTTATGCTTAATTGTAATTTTAGTCGTCTATTTTTACTGATTCACGAAATTGGTTCATCTATTTTAAAAGTCGACAATTTTGGTCTATCTCTATGATTTTTTAACTAAGAAATGATGACGTGAGGTGTTTCAAATAATATGACATATTATATGATGATGTAAAATGATTAATACCTATGAAATTAGAATAAAACGTCGTAAACACTTAGATTTCAACTTCTGAAATTTTTCATATTTTTAATTTAATTAATGACATATGAATAATTAATGCATCTAGATTGTTCTAAATTATAGAATTGTATGCAACGTCATTAAAAATATGTCAAATCGTTATTTTTTTAGTTAAAAAAATGAAAGAGAAATCAAAACTGTTGACTTTTAAAATAAGGAGGACCGATTCCGTGAATTGGTAATAATGGAGGTAACAAAACTCTAATGAAGCCTATTTTTTAAAAATCATTTTTTGTTTTATATATATATATATATATATATATATATATATATATATATATATATACATTATATTGGTATGTGAAGAGCATTATATGGTATGAGTAGAAGATCGTATAAATTTGATATAGATAAAGTATCATGTAACTTGATATGTGTATAGAGACTACTACTTATTCTCACCCCTAGTTACGAGAGACATGTGCATATAAATATATGGATATTAAATTGGTTCATGTCTACGCGATAGACGTTGTCAAATTTGAAAAACATTTTTGTGAAAAATAAATTAATATATTTTTTAAGAAATAAATTATTATATTAAAAAGTTTTACTTGTAGATATAAATATAAACATATAGATTAATATATAGGTGTTAAAATATAATTATATAGATACATGGTAAACAACTTTTTGAATAAAAAAAGTATATTTGATGTAATTTTTTAGTTCCTATTGATTTATAAATTGTTTTTTCTTGTGTTTTTGTTAAATCATTTTATTTTGGATAAGTGTTTTTATGGTCTCGTGTTAAATTACTTCAAAATGATTTTATTTTTGGCCAAGTTATAAATAAATAAGAATTTTGAAAAAAATAAAAATTAAAAAAAGTTTTTTAGTATTTCTAATTTTACCATCATATATAACTGATCTACTAAAAAAGTTGGAATTTCAAATTATAACAAAAACTTACCAATTTGAGAGAAAAAAAAAATCTGAAAAATGATATAAAAAGTAATATTTTTATTTTTATTATTTACTACTTAATCATATAAACAAATTTAAATTAAGAAAAATGATTTTTTTAATTAACAACCTATATAAAAATTAATAAACATAGACCTAATTCATTGAGTAGATTAATAAAAATAACAAACGTATGGAACATAGACCTAATTAATTGAGTTAACAATAAACACAAATTCTTATTTATTATTTTAAAAATATGTGCATGTAAATTGATTATAAAAATATATCTATTTATAGAACTCAATCAAATATTATTATAAAAAACTACTAAAATTAAAATTAAGTAAATCTATTTATTTAATTAGACACCAAATCAGAAGATCAAAATACTTTTTTAATTACTTTTTTATGAGAAATCACAATTATTTTATTTAATAAAAATTTATTAATCTCTCTTAAGATATCTTTAAATAACATATACATCTCTTTTAATTTTGAAAATACACTTATTTCTTCTTATATTTTCAGAATATGTATTTTAATTTTGAAAATATGTATTTTGAAAATACATTTACTTCCTCTTATATCACTTTTAATTTTGAAAATAGAATTACTTTCTTTTAATTTTAGTAAGAAAGTCGAAATATATATTTTTATATTTTTTATGTTATAAGAGATGATAAATTTTATTATAATTAATTACAAAATCATAAAATTTTAAATTTAAATTAGGCTTAATTGCACTTTTGGTCCCCCTATTATAGGTGAAAATTGAAAGTAGTCCCTCCATTTTGTTTCTCCCCAGTTTTAGTCCCCCAAACAGAATTTGAGTCCAAATCACGATGAGTTGTCATTTTTTTAATGACGTGTCAATAAAAAGCTGACGTGGCAGACGCATACGTGGAATAAACTTATTATTATATTATTTCTGATTAAAAAATATAATTTATATTTTTAAAAATCATTATTATAATTGTTAAAAATCATTATTACAAATAAAATTTATTTGTTAAAATTAAATTAAAAGAAAAAACACCTAAAATCAAAAATCCTAAACAAATCAAAATCAAAAGGATTCACTCATGAACCCTAAAATCATTATAAACCCTAAAATGTTACCAAGTATGGAAAATATTATTGGATTGGATCTTCTCTTATTCTTGAATAGTAAGATATATTGTCCTGATGGAGAGAGAAAACAAGTTTTATCATAAACTGGAAACAAGGGGATAGTATTGAGAGAGAATAGAAAGGAATCCTGCTTTCTTCGTGACATAAAAAGAAAAAATGGGAAACTCCACTTTTGAGAGAAAAACAAGAATTGAGAGAAAATCTTTGAGCATGGAGATTGAGGGTTTGAGAAAAAAAAAGAATGTGGAAAACATGGGTTCTTTGTTGTTCATCTTGAACATTAAATGGGAAAGAATCAAGAGGTTCTCTATTAGTAACAGGATTTGGTTTCATCAACAAAAAACAAAGTAACAGGATTTGGATTTTTAATTGATAGTGAAGCTACTCTCTCCCGAGGAAGTTGGTCACATTGACTGTACCGCATAAACATCTGTGTTTATTTCCCTCTCTCAATCTTGCATTCAATTTTAGTGTTTATTCTTGCTGCTGCAATTTGATTTCTGTGTTGAACGAAGAGATCGAATGTACATAACATGTGCAGCTGAAAAATTATTTTTGGGTTTATTATTTTAGGATTCAGAATGATTTTAGGGTTCATGATTTTAGGGTTCATGAGTGAATCATTTTGATTTTGATTTGTTTAGGATTTTTTATTTTAGGTGTTTTTTCTTTTAATTTAATTTTAACAAATAAATTTTATTTGTAATAATGATTTTTAACAATTATAATAATGATTTTTAAAATATAAATTATACTTTTTAATCAAAAATAATATAATAATAAGTTTATTCCACGTATGCGTCTGCCACGTCAGCTTTTTATTGACACGTCATTAAAAAAATGACAACTCATCATGATTTGGACTCAAATTCTGTTTGGGGGACTAAAACTGGGGAGAAACAAAATGGGGGGACTACTTTCAATTTTCACCTATAATAGGGGGACCAAAAGTGCAATTAAGCCTTTAAATTAAGATGCTATATTAATATTTGTGAGTTGAACTAACATTTAATCACAATAAAATATTTTAATGTCTATTGTAATGTATTTTTATTAACAGAGATAAGGGACGGCATCGCCGGTGAAATGGTCGTGGACATTTTCAATATTATTCAAAGTTAGTCGACAGTGTATTGTCTTTGCCAATATTTTAATTTTTAATACTTGTGACAGACTACGCGCCACATCTTTCGTAGAAATTTTTGTCACCCTTTAAGCATTTCCCTTCCATTTATTGTGCATTATTTATACTGGACCTCAGAATGGGGTGTTTGTTTAACAAATATAGAATAAAATATTTTAAGAAATAAAATAACTTTTCCATTTATGCATGAATTTGTGGGTTTTTGATCCATATATCATTTTTTTGAATTTTTTTATCCTAAAATGTCTCAGTTTGAAAAAAATATACAGAAATGTCATACTTTTTGTCCCAATTGCTTATCGCAATTTGGGGATGCGACCTCTCGAAGGAGATTTTTTCTCATTTTAACAGATGGTCGCATCTTGAGGATGCGATCTTGTACTGTGACAAATTTTTTTTTTTTTACCATTTAAAGGATATTTGTATTTATTATTAATTATTTTTATTATTTGAATAATTTAAAAATAATTAAAACATTTAATAAATCAAAATATTATTATGAAAAATAATAATAATAAATTTAATAATATTATAAATTTTTATAATAATAAGAATAACAACAACAACAATAATAATAAAATACATTAATAAATAATACTAATAATTTTATAATATTCTAAATTTTAATAAAAATAATAATAGTAATAATAATAATAAAGTAGATTATATTAGTAAAATAAAATTAATTAAATTGAAACAATAAAATACATTAAATTAAAAAAAGTACAGAAAATTAAAGGAAAAAATACATCAAATTTATATTTTATTATTATTATTATTATTATTATTAATTTTTATTTATTAGATAAGAAAATTAGGAGAAATTTGTTATAATAACCTGTCAAAGAGGAGAAAGTTATTATAATAATTTGCCAAAAAATCAAAATCCTATTAGAGGAAGTTGTTAAGAAAATACATTGTTATTTTACGGCAAAATATCAGGAACACACGTTCACTATTTGTTTGTTTATCGAATTATTATAACAACTTCCTCCGATTTCGCAAATTAGTATAACAAATTCCTCCTCTTTTTTGGCACATTATCATAACAAATTTCTCCTATTTTTTTAATCTAATAAACAAAAATTAATGAAAATAATAATAATAATAATAATAATAATAATAAAATATAAATTTGATGTATTTTTTCCTTCAATTTTCTGTTTTTTTTTATTTAATGTATTTTATTGGTTCAATTTAACTAATTTTATTTTATTAATATAATCTACTTTATTATTATTATTACTATTACTATTTTTATTAAATTTAGAATATTATAAAAATTATTATTATTATTATTTATTAATGTATTTTATTACTGTTATTATTATTATTATTATTGTTATTGTTGTTATTATTATTATTGTTATTATTATTATTATTATTATTATTATTATTATTATAATTTATAATATTATTAAATTTATTATTATTATTTTTCATAATAGTATTTTGATTTTTTAATTATTTTTAAATTATTCATATAATAAAAATAATTAATAATAAATACAAACATCCTTTAAATGGCAAAAAAAAAAAATTGTCACAGTACAAGGTCGCATCCCCGGGATGCGACCATCTGTTAAAATTAGAAAAAATCTCCTTCAAGAGGTCGCATCTCCAAATTGTGATAAGGGGCAAAAAAGTAGACATTTCTGTATATTTTTTTCAAACTAGGGCATTTTGAGATAAAAAATTCAAAAAAGGGATATATGGATCAAGTTATTTATTTTCTATAATTGAATCTGAGTTAGTTATTTTCTGGGCAAGTTATTCATAGTCTAAATAACTCAGATGCTACAGTGAGATACATGGTTCATGATCATGAACCACAAAATCACAAAAGAGAGAAAATGGCTCAACTGAAAGTATATTGATCACTAAAATTACGGAAATATTTTTTATTATGCCAACCACAAGAATTACACAAACATCACCTGCAATTTCCACCAAAAGACTAATTTTATAAGTTTTATTGAGTGAGCCAACATAAAATAGATTATATATAAAATATTTTCAATAAATCTCATGCATGTTCGAGTATTTAATCGGGGATATAAAG
>NC_021163.2:9044928-9046167 GCF_000331145.2 Cicer arietinum
ACGTACTGACCTTGCAATATGTAATTCTGACATTCATTCCAATGTTGAATCTCATCTTTCCAAACCACACTCCAATTATCATCAATGCCACGTCTCATGTCGATCTCATGGTAGAGCGTCATATCTTCTGGAGGTTGCGGAATGTGTTGATGAAAGCCGAACTGAAGCGCGACTCTATTTGCATGATGTTTTTCGACGATATGATAGCAGTGCAGATAGGTACATGCAGCCTAAGTGTTGATCTCTTGTTCGGGTACCTCGTGTTGGAATCCGAGATACGGTCTCCAACGAAACTAGATGTTAAAGAAACAGGCTAAAGTGAATATTAAGAGATATAAAAAAAATTTAAAAGTGCAACTACATGAGAATGAATATATTACTTCTTGAATCATCATATGATCGATTGTATTCCGGTATCCTTCTATATCGTTGTGAGGAACTTTAGTGAAATTTAAACCCCCGGAATTAAATCTGTCGAATATATAAAAAATAAAAATATAATAAAATTAGTAATACGAATACGGTAAGTAATAAGTTTTAAAAAATAAAAATATATAAAAATTATGTGCAATAGTTACCTTTGTGCAAGTGGAAATATCCATGCACTTGGTGCATCTGGAGCAACACAACTCAAACGATACCATGCCCAGTTTTGCAACAACAATGCACATCCTCCCATTGACATTACGTTGGGTTTCGTAGCAAGGCATAATTCTCTATAGAGTGTTGCTAAAACTGCCGAACCCCAACTATAGTGGGATACCTTATTTAAATCGCCCAAAAGTGAAAGATATTTTAAATGTACACGATTATTGGATTTGTCTGACATCAACAATCCTCCAATCATACGTAATATATAGACTCGACATGATACTTGTTTTTCTAATTCGGAAGCGTTTTCACCGACATTATCAAAAGTATCTTTGAGCCATTTTAATTTAATAGAATTACCTTTTGTTGCTCCCTCAGGTGGGATAACTCCTAAATATTCTTGACAAACATCTTTAATGTTCACAAAATTTGAACCGCTAACAGGAATACCAGACACATTTAATCCTAAAATATAGTATACGTCTTCTAAAGTTATTGTGCACTCACCTACCGGTAGATGAAAAGTATGAGTTTCTGGTCTCCACCTTTCAACCATAGCAGTAATCAAACCGACATCGATCTTGTAGTTTCCTAGTTTGATCACTTCACCAAATCCAGCTTGTTGCAAATACGGTAATATGGCTTGGT
>NC_021163.2:9047184-9060504 GCF_000331145.2 Cicer arietinum
CTTTTAATTTAATGTAATTTTATTTTAATGTATTAATATAATTTTCTTATTATTAATATTAAAATTATTATTTTTAATGTATTTATGCTTATATGTTAATGTATTTTTATTTTATTTTATTAATAGAATTTTCTTTTTATTATTATTATTAAAATTATTATTATTATTTTTATTATTATAATAATTATTAAAAGATATATAATATTATTAACTTAATTATTTTTATTATTTATAATAATATTTTGTATTTTTTAATGTTATAATTATTTTTAAAATATTTAATAATAATAAATATAATATATCCAATATAATATACCTATTATTATTATTAAATATAATAAATATAATAATATACCCAATATTCAACACACAAAAAAAACCATACGAAGTAGGAGGTCGCATCCCCAGGATGCGACCATGTAGTGAAGTAGAAAAAAATTTCTTTCAGGAAGTCGCATCCCCAGATTGCGACTTGCAACTGAGGCTAAAAGGTAGAGCATTCTGGTATTTTATTTTGAAAGTAGGGCATATTGGTATTTAAAATAAAAAGATGGGATAATTATATAAAAACCCTAATTATTATTTTTATTTTTTATATCCAATTTAATATACCCATTATTATTATTAAATATAATAATATATCCAATATTCAACAAAAAAAAAAACATACGAAGTAGGAGGTCGCATTCCCAAGATGCGACCATGTAGTGAAGTAGAAAAAAATTTCTTTCAGGAAGTCGCATCCCCAGGTTGCGACTTGCAACTGGGGCTAAAAAGTAGGGCATTCTGGTATTTTGTTTTGAAAGTAGGGCATTTTAGTATTTAAAATAAAAAAATGGGATATTTATATAAAAAACCCTATATTTGAATTTGAATTTTTTATTAGAATAATTTTAAAACTTAAAATCAATATAAAAATGAATGTGATATATTTGTGGAGAGAGTGACACATGATCTTTCATTTCATGAGAGAGTGACATTTGAAAAATTAGTCATTTAGAATTATATGATCAATTGATAGTATTAAGCAATCTGGTGCGTTGGAGGAATTTAATGGTCAAGATTTAGTCAACTGTGTATAAATGCGGATTCATTTTAAAACAGGAAATCCGAATCCAAGTATGGGAGTTGTTATTCTGAATGTTTGTAAAATTAAAGAATAATTTTCGTTTATGATTTGTTAACGGAGCAAGGTTTTACATCAAGACTAATAAAACGCGGTGACTCGCATTCACTCTTCCAACCATATCATGGAAGCGCTCCGATTCTCCACCGCTCACCAACCGCTTCTCCGCCCTCACTCTCACCCTCTCCACCACAAAATGCTGCGCACCGCCGTTCAAGCAAACCCTCGTTCCAACTCTTTCATCGTCGGCGTCTTCTCCAAACCCGCAGAGTTAGTTTCCGTTCCTTCTCCTACTTCCGTTGTGTCTCCTCCTCATCCTCTGATCAAGGTTTCTCCTGATTCACTTCAATATCCACCTGGTTACGTCGGTGCTGTTCCCGACCGATCACATTCCGGTGACGTCGAAGACATCCACGGTGCTATGGATTATTTGACTAAGATACTCTCTTCTAGAGTCTATGATGTTGCCGAGGACTCTCCTCTTGAATTCGCGCCAAAGCTATCTGAAAGACTTGGTGTTAACATTTGGCTCAAGCGCGAGGATATGCAATCCGTAAGAATCCATTTTTCAATTTTCATTTCTCATTTCTCATTTCTCATTGTTGCTCTAATTAATTCAAGTGAATGATATCAATCTTACATCCCTAGCAGATTTGAACTCTTTCCTTGAAGTTACAAAGTCAAACTTTTAGCACCAAACAACTTTATTATTATTATTATTATTGTTAACTTTTTTTGTTCATTATTTAACTTTATGATATGTTGTTTAAGAAATTGTGGATTGTGTAGTTATTCTTATCAACTTTTTGGATTGTCATAGGTATTCTCATTTAAGATCCGTGGAGCTTATAATATGATGGCTAAACTTCCAAAGGAAGTTTTGAAGAAAGGGGTTATATGCTCTTCTGCTGGAAATCATGCTCAAGGAGTTGCCTTGTCTGCCAAAAGATTGAAATGCAATGCTGTTATTGCTATGCCCGTAACCACTCCTGACATCAAGGTGCTATTCATTTATTTACTTTGCCTACCTTGCATTATATCTCGATGACGAACTAATTAATGGGGTCGATTATTAAGTTATGTGTTTTCATTTTTTCTTTTTGAATTTTGTAGTGGAAATCTGTGGAGAGGTTGGGTGCTACTGTCGTCCTTATCGGGGATTCCTATGATGAAGCACAAGCATATGCTAAGAAGCGTGCAAAAGAGGAGGGTCGTACGTTTATACCTCCTTTTGATCATCCCGATGTTATTGCAGGTCAGGGAACTGTTGGGATGGAAATTTGGCGCCATATGCAGGGCCCGATTCATGCAATCTTTGTGCCCGTGGGAGGTGGTGGTCTCATTGCTGGTATTGCCGCTTACGTGAAGAGGGTTTCTCCACAGGTTTATTTGAGTGATGTTGTGCTGATAGTTTTTTCCGTCGTGTGTGCTTTGGCTCTTATTTAGAACAGTTGAGTGATTAACTGACTATTGACATATTTTAAATGTACACAGGTGAAGATTATTGGAGTCGAACCTTCTGATGCGAATGCTATGGCTTTGTCACTTCATCATGGTCACAGAGTGATTTTAGACCAGGTTGGAGGATTTGCAGATGGTGTGGCTGTTAAAGAGGTTGGTGAAGAAACTTTTCGCTTGTGCAAAGGGTTGGTAGATGGTGTTGTTCTTGTAAGCCGTGATGCAATTTGTGCATCGATAAAGGTGAGATGCCCTTTCGTCTGTGAAAGTTTGCATTTAGAATCTCTTGTGTTGTACACAGTTTCTAACTACTATATTTATTGAGAAATTCTGTGTTTTGTCAAATGAATTTAAATCTATATTCTCATTGTCTTGATGCTGGATTAAAATTTCGTTTCCATCTATCTTTGATGGAAATTTACGGCTGATCAGAAATTTAAGTGTTGGGTAATCAAATTGGGTAAGAAATCAGATTTGATTGACGACTTGGGAGTCAGCAAGCAATAACAAATTTCGAATCGATGGGTGGAGGAGTATTTTTCATATAATAGCTCAAACTAGAATTACTATACGAACTCTTTCTAGTTGCGTAATCAAGGAATTATCAAGTGCTTTATGTGTTTATATATAATTCGTGATGTTTCTGTTCTCTCTGTGTTATGGCTGGTTTAGTGAAGGGGATTGGAGAGAGTTGGCAGTGGTAGGATAGGAAGAACCTATTATGCTGCAACTTAACTGTTAACTTTGGATTCTTTTCCATTATAGGATACATGTGTTATAATCAGATGGTTTGACTATTAATTTTACTCTATATTTTTAAACATTGTCTAATACGCATGGAGAGGGCTGCTCAAATGGACCCAATGCTAATTTGGCTATTTGGAACATAAATTGGGCCTTGGTTCATTTACCTTGGTATTGGGTAGGCTTATCTTTTAGTCTTTTAATTAGAGGTCAGTAGTTTTTCTATGTCTAGAATGCTAGAAGTTTCCTAGTTGTTTCCTCATGCTACCGTTAAGACTAGCTGGCATAGGATCCATAAGTTTCATTAACAAACTCTTGTATAAACTACTCTCCATGAAATGAATGAAACAAGAAGAAATTAATCTGTACTTTTTTGTGTATCTTTTCTCTCATTCTCTCTAATTTTCTGGAGCTTGATCCTCTCTCAAAAGGGATCGTATCATTGTCTGCTCCACTGTAGACACTATTTGTCTCTGAATACACAGGCTGTTAAGTTGGTAAGCTGTTATTCGTCCAAAATGTAGCTCTTTTGTTTGTATCCATAAGAATTGGGATTTGTTTTTCTGCATAGATCTTTGAATATTTTGTACATTAAATGGAAAACACTGCAGATTCTTTAGGAATTAAACTCTTAGGACTTGACATTGATAAATCTTGTTGCAGGACATGTTTGAGGAAAAAAGGAGCATATTAGAACCAGCAGGCGCTCTTGCTCTTGCTGGAGCTGAGGCATACTGCAAGTATTATGGGATCAAGGGGGAAAATGTTGTAGCGATAACCTCTGGAGCAAACATGAATTTTGATAAACTTAGGATAGTAACTGAACTTGCTAATGTTGGTCGTAAACAAGAAGCTCTGATGTTAACTGTCCTGCCAGAGGAGCCTGGCAGTTTCAAACGGTTTTGTCAATTGGTATATTTATACTACTTTACTGTTTTTTTTCTTTCTAGAACAGAGTTGTGCATAGTTGAACTAATTTTGTTCTGGATTGGCAGGTGGGGCAGATGAGTATTACAGAATTCAAATACAGATACTCTTCTAGTGAGAAAGCTGTTGTCCTTTACAGGTAAGATCATAGGAATAGACTAGATGCATTATCTTTCCTGTTTATAATCAATTTTTGATATATTAATATTTTCAATATCCGGAATGTTGACAATTTGTTACCTCTCTTGCTCAATTGATTACTCCCTTCCGTCCCATATATAAGAAAATGTTTGGAACTTCTTTTGGTTCCAGTTCTAAGAAAAAGTCACATTTTAAGATGCATTAATTGTTTATTTTACTTGTATACCTTTATTTCATGTACAGTACAAATGCATCTATCCTGTATAAACGAGTCTCACCATTCTGCAAGAGCATGTAATGTAGGGTCGTATATGGGCCAAACAATAAATTTATAGCATATTAAATGAATTCATTGGTCTTTGGAATTCTTCTGTATATATAAGACCCCAGAAGGAGTAGTTTTCAATGAGTTTCATTTTCTGTGGCAAATATATGTTGACAGTAAGTGTTAACTCAAGTCAATAACATTTTATTATTCATTGTGTTTGTGTTTAGTGTTGGGGTTCACACACCCAAAGAACTAAAAAAAATGCAGGAGAAAATGGAATCATCTCAGCTTGAAACTCACAATCTCTCAGAAAGTGACGTGGCGAAAGATCATTTGCGTTACATGGTAAATTGGCCTAATGAACTCCCTTCACTTTGAATTTTAATAATTTCCTTTTCCCTTGACTATTCCAACCACAACCACCAACCAAACTAAAGTACTAAATTCACTATTCATTTCTATTCAATTTCAATCTAGACTTTTTCTTGTTATATAGATTAATATTCAATTCTAAATTAACCAAGATTTTGGAAACTAATGTAGCAACTCATGACGAAGAGCTGCCCGATTTGATTTAGCAGCCGTGTCGTGCGATAACATTATGAAACAAATCAGAATAATTGATCTTTTTTTTTGTACTTTATTAAGTTTTCTTTGTTCCGAAAACATTTTTCAGATGGGAGGCCGGTCGGATATTCAGAATGAGGTTCTTTGTTGTTTTACCTTTCCAGAAAGACCCGGTGCTTTGATGAAGTTTTTGGACTCCTTCAGCCCACGTTGGAATATCACTTTATTCCATTACCGTGCGCAGGTAGGAATTTGTAACCTTCTATTCTTCTAGTCAAATACTGCATGTTTTATTTGTACTTGTTATTTTTCCATTGACCAATGGAATTTACTGACATTCTTGTTCTTTCTGTGGACAACAGGGTCAAGTTGGAGCAAATGTACTAGTTGGAATACAGGTTCTATCGAGTGAGATGGATGAATTCCATGATCGTGCCAACAAACTTGCCTATGACTATAAAGTGGTGAATGATGACCCTATCTTCCAACTTTTGCATTGATCGTTTCATGCACTTCCCAATAACTACTATTGTGTATTTTAGTGGAATAGTTTGTCATTCTATTTATTTCAATAGTGGAGTATATATGTGAACATTTTTAAAAGGAATAATATGATACTAATTGCAGCATTTTATTAGCAGCATTGTATAATTGTGACCTTGTATGCTTAAATATAATTTTGGTTTTTAAATTTTGTCTAAATCATGATTAGTCCTCCCATTTTTAAATATGGGATTTTAGTCCCCCTATTTTATAATTTTCAGGATTTTTTGTACTACCAGTTTGAGGTTTGTCTTTAGGATGTGTCATATTTATTAATGGTGGAGAATTACATTTAATGATGTGATATTACTGATTTGGACCAAAAAAGAGTGGTGTAGAAACCCGTGGCTTCCCCATAATTTGAGTCCAAGTAAATGTTAATCACTCATTAAATGATTTCCACAAAATTTGTTATCAGTAGTGTGCCTATTAACAACTTGAGTTGAGCTCTTCCTCAACAATTTAGTGTTTTTCCACTGAGAAAACTGACGCCTAAGACAAAGATATTGGTCTGAAATTTGGCTATTTGATAGCTCTTTCATCTGAAATGGTTGATAGGATCAACTTCCAGCCTCTTGAACTACTTTCTCTTGCTCTAATCATTTGATCATTTTAATTCTTTGACACATTGACGTTGCAATATTTTGTCAAGTCATTTTATTCAATTCATTTTGTAGACTCCTTGTCAAATAGATTAAAATGACACATTTCTCTTCTTTTATGTTTGAACTTTCTTTGATCTCAAATTCGTATTTTGTTGATAACATTATATATATCTCTTTGATATCGACACAATATCTCTTTATGAACAGGGGTTTCTTTCTTCAACGTCAATGCAATGTCTCTTTTTTAGACCCATCTTTATCGACACCGTTACATACAGTATTTGTTGTTATCTCTCTTGATGAATTCATGATTTGCATATTGTTTATACCAAAAATAACCGTGTTAGACTATTAACTCAATTTAGTTTGTACCAAAAATATAACTTTGTTTCTATTTTATGAAATTAATTTTGGTTTTTTGGAATACATGGTAATGTACTATTTTTTGAGTAATGTTAGTATTATGTAACTATAAATATATATTTTTGACATTATTTTCTTTTTATTATCTAAAGTGATTTGTTCACTTTAGAATAATCTAATATAAATTGTAAATATAATTGCTTCCCATGTTTATTTTACCAAAATACTTTTATTTTTAATAGACAAGTAGATATATATGTATTAAAAAAAAATTAAAATACTGATGTTGAATATTCTAGATACTCATGAGATATGGGTTTTAGTATGTGTATCCTCAACGGTAGAGTGTAGATTTTCAAACAACTCATCCGTCTCTCCGTTTTCGTTTTTTCATCTTTAAATACATTATCAAAGTTAGAATATAGTAAATTTCACTATCATCAATTCACTCAATTGTAAGATCCTAAATTCGATCTTAAATAATACATTTAATTTATAACCATTTATCAGTTAAACTAGTGTTTAAGGAATAGTGTATTTTACACTACAATATAAAAAAATTGATAGATTGAATAAACATTCACCTTTAAATAAAGACTTTTTTTCAACCATCCTTTAGAAGTTCATGAAGGAGAGGCCTTGGGCCTTCTGCATGCTATACAATGGATGCATTAATTTTCAATTTCAAAAGGTTGTGTTTGAATTGGATTCTTAAGCTCTGATGGACACAATATTAATGGTTCCCGAGTTGATGAACCCAAATTTGGAGCAATTATTGTGAATTGAAACAAAAGTTTTTTTTTTTTGTCTTTTTCCTTTATGCAATTGAAAAATATCATTGAAATTATTGAAAGGAGTATACTTTCTTTAAGTGTTGTAATCTAAGATACTAGTGCGCTATCTTAGGAAGTGTGTTAGAAATTTATAGCAGAGATCCTAGGGTGGATTTGTACATATTCTAACAATAGTAAAAAAAATCTCTTGTGGTGTGCAAGAGGACTGGATGTACCCTTGGTCATAAGGGGAATCAGGATAATATCATTGTGTTCATAATTTTTATGTCATTTATCTTTGTCAAACACTATCTTAAATCAGAAAAATCAATCACTAAATATCTAAAAACAAGAAAATTTCTAAACACCTAATTCACTCTCTCTTAGGTGCACCTCTGTTCTTACAATTGACATCAGAGCAGGTTCCAATAATTTGCTCCTCAATCCTTATTAATGGCTTCCGCACAACCAGTTTTTAGAGATGGTGGTAGTAGCAATAAACCACCATGCTTCGTTGGAAAACTTTTGGAAGATACACATGCAAGCATATCTTGAGGCACAAGGAGATGATATTTGGGATGCAGTAGAAAATGGTCCCTATGTTCCAAAAACAGTCGTCGACAATAAAGAGGAATAAAAAATTAAAGCTTCATGGACAGATGATGACAAGAGGAAAGTGCTATTTGATAAGAAGGTCAAAAGTATGTTACAATCAACACTTGGAATGGATCAATTATTTCGTGTGTCACATTACAAAATGATTAAAGAAATCTGGGATACACTTGAAGTAACACATGAAGTAACTATTGAGGTAAAACGTTCCAAACTCAACACATTATCTCATGAATATGAATTATTTCGAATGCAGCCCGGAGAATCCATTTTGGACTTACAGAAAAGATTTCCTCACCTGACCAACCATTTGTCGGCACTTGGAAAAATCTTCACTAATGATGAATTAAACCTCAAAGTGTTAAGATCAATAACAAAGGCTTGACAACCAAAAGTAACAACAATTTCTGAAAAGAAAAGTTTATTAAAGATGTCTCTTTCTGCACTTTTTGGAAAACTTCAAGAACAGGAATTGAACTTGGAAGGTTAGAAAAGAATGAAAGTCAAGAAAAGAAGACCAAGAACATTGCCTTGAAAGCAGAATCAAAAGAACAAATCAATTATGAGAATTCAGATGAAGATGAAAACATCACTTTCCTCATAAAGAAATTTGGTAGTTTCTTATAAACGATAAGACTTTAAAAGGAAAAGTTTCAGAATGAAGGATGTTTTCACTTCAAGCCAAAACTTCACTTGCTTTGAGTGTGAAAAGCAAGGACACATAAATGTAGAATGTCCAAACACTATCAAGAAAAATACTCTCAAATAGAAATAATTTTAAAAGGCATATATAGCATGGGAGGACAACAAAGTCAGTTCATCTTCGGATTCAGAAAGTGATGAATGCGCAAATGTCGCCTTGATGGCATCACATCAATCCGACGAAGAAGAAAATGTTAGTAACAAAGACTCTCCTCATCATAATGAGACTAATAGTGAATTAATTATTGAATATAATGATGCTCAAAATGCAATTAAAGAACTACTTATGGAATGTAAAAATCTATTTAAAATAGTGTCAACTCAAAAGAGACAAATCTCATATCTTCAAGAGAAAATTGACACTATGGAAAAGAATCCTAAAAAATTAAAACATAATTTTACATGCAATAAGTGTGATTCTCTTTCTTTCAAAATTGTTCAATTAAATAGAGTAATTGAAAGATATGAAAAATGACAAGTTGGATTGAAAAATATTTTAAATATGTAAAGATATTCAAATGACAAAAGTGGTTTTGGTTACTCAAAATTTGATAAACCAAGTATAAATAAAACTATATTTGTTAAAGCAAGTGACCAATCCAAAGAGAAAGTTATGATTATGCAAAGAGATAATCATTTTATAGATAAAATAATTCAAAAGAAATCTCATATACATACATATAAAAGTAAATATACTCCTACATGTTTTTATTGTGGTCTAAATGGCCACACACCTAATGCTTGTCATTTTAGAAACTTTGGTGTTCCAAATGAGCATTATGTGTGAGCCAAGAAAGGTACTAATCCCAAAGCACTTTGGGTACCTAACAAATCATGATCTTATTTTGTAGGTATGCAAACAAAGTACCTCTAATATGTGGTACTTGGATAGTGGACGCTCAAAACACATGACCGGTGACAAAACAAAATTTTCAGCTCTAACTCTTGAATCAAAAGACTATGTGGTCTATGGAGATAACAACAAGAAAAAAATAATTAGGCATTGAAAAAGTTGGTACAACCCCTTCTCCTTCAATTGAAGATGTTTTATATGTTGAAGGTTTAAAATACAATCTAATTAGCATCAGCCAGCTTTGTGACAAGGGTTATAAAATTGCTTTCGACAAAGATGAATGCATTATCCAAAACAAAGTATCAAATGAAATTCTGTTTGTTGGTAAATGTTTTAAAAACATTTATATACTTAATCTTGATAATTTATCCTTAAAAATAAAATGTTTTATGGTAAGTGACAACAATAATGTATGACTATAACATAAAAGATTTACACATATCCATATAGATCATTTAAACAAGTTAGTCAAGCATAACATTGTTGATTTTGTTAGTATAAATAAAGAGTTGATTTTGTTTATATAACGAAGTTTGGTTTGATTGATAAGAAATTGAATTATATTCTACAAGAATATGAATTTAATTTCTACTGTTAATGTAAAAATTTAATTAATAAATAATATACATGTATATTTATTAATGCTCTCTAACTTTTAAAGTCTATTCTACCATAATAAATTTTAATAATAAAATACGGCTCATCTAATATCGGTGACAAAACAGCAAGAAAGAGTTAAATGTTGTATCATATTGAATTCAAATAATAAAAACCTAATTAATTACACATTTTAACGAACATATAAGGAATATTCGAATGGTCTAGGACAAAAATTTGAAAGGTTAATTTAAAAAAAAAAATATATAGGAATGTGAATAAAAAAAGTGTACATGTGTATTTACTTGTTTGGTTCCAAGAAAAGGTGAGAGTGTGGGCGTATAACACCCACGCGTCTCTCTTTCTTTTCTTCTCTAGTGTTGTTCATATTCGTCTATTTCAATTACAGTGTTCTTGTTGTATTGCATTGTGTTTTCTCTAACAAACAAATTATCATTTTTACTGTTATGCCCTCGCACATCAAATCCGACTCCATTATCGTGTATACTTTTACGGTTATGGGTGCGTAGGATACAATAACCATACACACATAGCGCACGATAGCCAACCTTCACTCATCCATGCTCGGTGTACTCTGCGCCACTCGCTCCCGCCCTTGGATCTTCTCTTTCCTTCACTCCTCCGCCTCTCACCACGCCGCTCGCCTCGCTCATTGCACTGTCGCCTGTTCCTCCCTTTCTACGCGATTCGATGCTACCTTCGCCGCTCGTCGCCACCATTCCAGCGCATGCGAACTCCAATTAGGCGGCGGCGCTGCGTCCATATGGCATGCGATTAGGCCTTGCGGCGGCGATGGATTCCGACGAGGCGTTGTGACGGTTCAACACGACCACGACCTCAAAGGAGAAGGATCGTGGAACGTTGCGTGGGATGCGCGTCCTGCTAGGTGGCTTCACCGTTCTGACTCGGCTTGGCTTCTCTTCGGCGTCTGCGCTTGTCTTGCGCCGCCAGTCATTGCTGACGTTGATCTCGAGGCGCCGCCAACTCCGGCGATTAATACGGACGAGAATTCCGAAGGACGTGAAATGAAATATGCGGAAGGCGATAAAGAACGAAATGACGAACTCTCCGCTGATTACAGAGTCACTGGTTCGTTCTTTTTTAATTTTGAAAAAGAGTTAAATTATTTTTGTGCGTAGATATATAAAGTGATTAATTAGATATGTAATGTAATGTAATTTATGCCATTTTTTTTATGGAAAAGTTTTTGATTGGATTATGAAAAATGAAGAGTGCTTTTGCTTTTGTTATTGATTTGAGAGAAAGATAAACTTTAAAAAATAATGACTACTTTATGAAAAATAACATTTTGTTTTTTTGTTTTAAATGGTTGATTTATATTTTTTTTTTGTCATGATAAAAGTACAGCGATTCGTTGGTGGTGTTTGGTGTGATTATATTTGTGCTGATTTTGTTGTGTTAGCAGAGTGTGAAAGTTACTAAAACATTACCTTTTTTTAATTTTAGGGTCAAAATCATTGTTATTGATTGATAGTCTGTCAACAACTATGGCATTGTTTAAGCAAAATGAAGAGTTTTTCTGATTGTGACCAACTGTTTGAGGGTTTGTCACACTGATTCCTGGAAGCATTGCTCTTTGTTTTTGTTGCTGTTAACTTGTTATTGTTTAATTATTATCATCTTATGTATGTAAGACAATAGTATCAATTGCGGATAGTAGAAAATATCAATATATTTAAACTCTGCTATGCTATAGTATCGTAATAGTGGCTATTTGATGATATTTTGTGCTAAATAATGTATTGCATAACAAAAGTGATTTATTCAAATTCGGTTATACTGTGGCACAGCTATTTTACAACACTAATGTATGAGTGTATGACGTGTGTTTTGTAATTGACAAACATGAGTTAGATATTGTGCTGGTTCAATTGTTAATTATATAACTTTGAATGGTATAGGAGTGCTTGCTGATGGCCGGTGTCTGTTCAGAGCAATAGCTCATGGAGCTTGCTTAAACAATGGAGAGGAAGCCCCCAATGAAAATCGACAGAGGGAACTAGCTGACGAATTAAGAGCTAGAGTAAGATCATCTTGCTAGAGAAGAATCCTTCTTACTCAACTTTTTTTTTTCTTGAATGATTTTTGTAACCCCATTATGATGTTTTATTTAGGTTGCTGAAGAACTGTTGAAAAGGCGTAAGGAAACAGAATGGTGAGCTTTGTTATTTAAGGAAGATATACAGTTGTTTGGTTTCTATTCTGTTTTTATTTACATGGTAAATTGATTATTATATATGTTGTGTCTATAGGTTTATAGAAGGGGATTTTGACGCATATGTCAACAGAATTCGACAGACATATGTCTGGGGAGGAGAACCTGAGCTATTAATGGCTTCTCATGTTTTGAAGTGAGTTTTAATGAATTAAATTTCTAGATATTTTCTAGTTTCAGTTACATTTGATGACTGTTAAAGTTTAAATTTTGATAACTGGATGACTAAAATATGATTGGAAATGTTGTAGCATGGCAAACACAGTCAACAATTTACCATAAACTAAATTTTAGAACATCACGTCTTACAACTAAAGATTTGACTTGATGTGGTACTTTTCAGAACACACGCACACAACATATATATATATATAATAGTAGAGTAATTGGGTAGATGAAAATCGATAAAACTTTTGGACAAACAAATTTCCAGTTCATTTTGTGAAACTCAATTTTTATATTAATTTTATATTTGTGTTCTTCTATTGCTTTGTATCTAATACTGGCTTCGTAACTTACCAGGACACCGATATATGTTTTCATGAGAGATGCAAGCTCTATTGATTTGGTAAATATAGCAAAGTATGGTGAAGAATATATGAATGATAAGGAGATTTCCATCAATGTGCTATTTCATCGACACGGTCACTACGAAATATTAGAGACCTTATGAACAATTATCTCAAAAATAATAAAAAATTAGTGCAGTACAGACATAGTTTTCCTTAATCACGCAGTTTAAGTCTCAAGAGTTTTTTTTTTTTTTTTTTTTTTTTTTTTGGGG
>NC_021163.2:9060514-9064580 GCF_000331145.2 Cicer arietinum
TTTTTTTTTTTTTTTCTATTGGGGAATTGTTTTAGTGGATTTAGTAGTTTTTTTTTCAACTGTAATTTGAGCTGCAGCGGAGAACATCAATTCAAGGAATAGGTTTTTGCATATTTTGTACTGTTTTGACATGGACGGTGCGCTGTTTATTTTTTTATTTATTCAAAGAACTTTTTGACAAAAAAAGAATTTTTTTAAAAACTTAAAAACGTCGTTTAAAACGATATACAAATTTTCATTAATCATTTTGAATATTTCATTAATTAATATTAAATATATATTTTATTAACCACTAAAATAAATGACATTAACTATTTTGAGTACTTGTTAAATCATTAATTTGCAATATTTTAAACTATTTAATATTTTGTATTTTAGTGATTAATGACATATATATTAAATATGTGATTAATGTCCTGCATTTTACTAGTTAATAAGATATATATAAATAAGTGATTAGTAATTAATATTTTAGTGATTAATGATATAAATTTGTATGTACTACAAAAAATGTTCCAATAATGAATAAAAATTTGAGAAAAAAATATTAAATAAAAATACTATTCACTATAAAAATATAATAAACAGTGTATACATGTTAAATATTATATTCATAAAAAGTATTTTTGTTTGTCATTCGCTTACTTATGAATCAAGATGTTTGAAATTCAATATATCCACTTCTATTGAATTTAGTCTTTTCATGACAAATGAAGTTTGAAGAGACATACAAGGTCAACTGATTTTTTTTACATACAAATAAGTGTTACAAGAACCAATTCACAAAATTTCAACTATTAAATTGAAATTTTGAATGAATTAATTTTATAAAATTGATTCAACTTAAATATAAAATAATTTATATTTAAATATATTTTAATACAAATGAGTTGAACAAGTGAAAGAAATTTTAATATAATAGTATAAAAAATTAAATTTATATCATACGTATATAGATGATATGATTGAATTATTTTTTAATCTTAATTATTAATAAATTGATTGATGATTAACAATCATTCATCTCATTAAAAAAATATTTATCATATATATAAACATGTACTTAGTTTCTATAATTTTTTTTTTTGTTTTATTATAAAAAATACAAACATGAGAGATAAAAATCCGCTTGCACATTCATCATGTTTACATGTATTGTGAATGTAAATATTTTTTTACACATACATCTAATTATATCTAAATTTTATGACACTTTGCTAAATTGTTATATTAGATTAATTTCAAAAATTACTATATAAATATTTATGTGAAAATATATGATTGGATTTAAGTATAAACAGAAATTTACGATCACAATCATATCAATTAAATTAAATTATTTTAAATAAAATTTAATTATTATATATATATATATATATATATATATATATATATATATACTCGCAACACATAACAATTATTTATAGAAATAATTTCAATCGAAAATATAAAAAATTACACACAAAAATAGATACACGAGGTATTCTCTATTTGGACATTAAAAAAAAAATACTATATATTCGCGAACAACGTGGCACTCACGGAAAATCAGATTCGCCATAAAAAGCATCCCCTAAAGATATTAAATACATAGAAGAAATAAAGATTAAAGACCAAAAGGGGTTACCACCTACCTACCATTACACAAATATACTGCTCTATTTTGAAGTTTCGTTACTTGTGAGTAGAGAGGTCAATGAACACTCAAAATTCAAAATGCTCTTCAAAAAACTCTTATTAAATCTTTAATATTATGCTTTTATTAAAATAATTTTTTAAATTTTTAACTTATTATTTCATTATTTTTGTAAGTTTAAGTGAAAAGTTCATAAATTTAAAATTGTTATTATTCTTCTTTTCAAAAAAATGTATTAAAAAAATCTAAAATATTTTTTATTGAAAATATATTTAAATCATATTTTACTTGAATAAATTTTTGAGAAAAAAATTATAATTTTATTTTTTGAATAAAAAATATTTCAAGCAAAAAAATTATAAATCGTTTTTTATTGAAAAAAATTGAAAATTTTTTTATCTAAAATTTTGAGAAAAAATCTAAAAAATTTATTTCTTAAAAAAAAAGTTGTCAAATGTTTTTTTTTTTTATAAATGAAAAATAAAAGAATGGATCGATAAATTTATAAAATTTTATGGTTTTTTTTTTCTGTCTTTTCAATATATAAATTAAAACTAATAATTAGTGAATTTGTAAAATTTACTGCTATAGTTATATTGGTTCAACTTGATTATTTACAGTTTATTATTATTACATATTTGGCAGTGCATACATTTTTTTTGGGTTTAAGGACAAACCCACCAACTCGTTGTAAGATGGGATAAGATGAGATTTTGAATACATTTATTTAAGTAAATTTTAGACGATTTGACGGTGGAACTGAGCAAAATAGAAAAATTTAACTCATTTTTTATATTTAAATATAGACTAAATTACTTAAATGTTATTAATGGTAGATTTTTATCGTCTTACAAATCAATTTAACAAAAATGAGTTGAACACAACTTATATTTTAATTTAATATCAAAATTTATTCAAAATATATAATGTTAATAATGTTAATAGTTATTGAGTCATTTAAATCAAAACTACAAATGTTAATTGCTAAATATGAAAATAGTGTATTGAGACTTTTATATTCATTGAAATATGATTTAAAATAATATTTGTAAATAAAATGCGTTAGTTACTCTACAACTCGATTTTCAAAGTATAAATTAACTCAAATTTTTGAAGTGTTTTATGTTAAAAAATGTGTCCCTCAATTTATTGTTTGCCGGATCACACTCCACAATGCCATCTACATCCAAATCACTACGCGAAAAACTGCATTTTACAGCGCTTCTTTTAATCTATTTACAGCGCTTTTTCAAAAAAAAAAACGCTGTGAAATCGAGCGTTGTAAAAGATACAACATCGCGTTATGCACATTTTACAGCGCTTTTTCAAAAAAGCGTTGTAAAATGCACACCCATTATATGAGTTATGGGTCTGGTTTTAGAGCGCTTTTTAACAAAAACGCTGTAAAATGCAAACCCATTATATGAACTTATGGGTCTGCATTTTACAGCGCTTTCTCAAGAAAGTGCTGTAAAATGTACACCATTATAGCGCTTTACAACAACATTTTACAACGCTTTTTAAAAAAAGCGCTGTAAAATGTGTTTTTTTTTTAAACGCTGTAAATTAAATATTTGAAATGAAAAACGCTTTTTAGCTTTTTATGGCATTTTTTTTAGAAAGCGCTGTCTTTTATCTTTGTATCCAAAATCAGTTCACAATCAGTGCACACAACAACAAAACATATTCAAATACCATAAGCAGTTCACACAATCAATAGAACAGAAATCAGAACTCTGTAACTTAATTAACATATATGTAACTCTATAATTTACAACCTAATTAAGTACATTCAGATACATATATATATATATATATATAACCTAATTTACAACCTAATTAACTACATTCAGATACATATATATATAACCTAATTTACAACCTAAACTACATTCAGATCCATATGCATGTTCATATATTGTGTCCTATGATCATTTACATATAATAACTAACAGAATATACATAATATGCACTAGCTACCATATAATATTCAGATCCCTTGCCCAGCAGCAAGCTATTTCCCAGAAAATCAAATAATTTGCATGTCAAGCACATACTGACACCAGTCTTTCTTTTATTCCATCAGATTTTCCTCAGAATATGATGGACTGGAATTGTCAAAGTACTGCAATATAAAAATTGAACATATTATATTAAGTTAGTATCAAATATATAGATAATTTATATATGAAAATCATATAATGAAAATACCGTACCGTTTCTGGGATAATAGTTTTATTCTTCTCAACAATCTCCTTCATGAATCTCAATACGTAGTACCCACAGTCGATGTTATTTGTTTGACGAGGGCACTTTATTGAGATCCATGTAATGTTATTAGACTTCTGCTTCGACACTTTAGCACCTCTTTGAGCTCGATAAACTTTTAAGGCACTATCGAATGAATAAATGTGATTATTAGAGCATAAA
>NC_021163.2:9065433-9125392 GCF_000331145.2 Cicer arietinum
GGTGCAGTTGGTTCAAAAGCAACCGTAGGCGATACTTTGACATGGCTCGCGGGGATCGGAATATTGTGCAATACTTCTCCCGAAGTATTGTACAATATTCCTTTTCCCACATTCCGTTGAGTAGGCGAGGACAAGTATATGACACATGTAGTGACACCCTAAATCAATAGTTAAAACAAAAGTACCGTTAGTATATAAGTTTGTTTAATACATAAGTAATTACATAAGCAAGTAAGTAATTAATTACCTCGGGAATACTTTTCAAACCGACGTTGAAACTCGCGGTTTCATTCTCCATTTGTATTTCAGGTTGGAGCTGATCCGGAAGTTGCTTGTCTTTATTCGTATTCACCAAGAGTGCCACTTGCTCTGATAGGATTCTGAGCTTCTCTAATACTTCCTCGTTGGAAGGTTTTTGGCGCTTCTCTTGAGGAAAAAAAGCTTTTGGGAGTTACGCCAAATCCTTTCCCCCTAACTCGACCGGAATACTCAGGGACATTAAACACTTTCCCAAGAATGTCCCTGCAAGTATCCTTGTTGCCCTCCGGATTTTCAGAACTTTGTTCAATAATTTCCTAAAATACATGTAACATTAAAAAGATAAGTTCAATAGCATTTTTAAAATACAATATTAAAAAATATTAAAGTGATAATATACTTACACAAAGTTCTACAACTTTTTTGACATTTTCATTATCAACCACTCCGTCTTTGTTAACACGCGCTTCCTTCCATAGGATATGACGACCCAATGGTTGATCGGCTTGGGTGTCTTTTCTCTATTTGTTAAAATCATAAACAAAATAATACAAATTAGTTACACACTATAGTTTATAATACAAATTACTTCATTATATAAAAGTGATGCTTAATTACTTACAAGTTGTTGATCAAGGCGTGCATATCCCATACGTGATTTCTTGTATGGGTGTTTTGGATTGCTTGCCCGTTCGCGATTTGCCTTTCTAATATTCTATATAAAAAAAAATAGCAATTGTGTAAAAATTTAAAATACGCTACGAATATGAATAATAAAACACAAATGCTAATAAATTAATCACTTACGACAAACGCCGGGTCAGAACGTTTGGAAACAAATGCACTCCATTCATCCTTTGATATATAATGTTGATATATCTTTGGAGGTTCAGCATTTGTGTTTCCTTCTCTATCTTTTAGATAGAAATTTGAGAGATGGGATCTAAATCCACGATGGATTTTCCCAGCAACTCTCAAAACATATGACTTTCGTTCCTCATCAAGAACAAAAGTGGTCTGCAATGAAAACAATCATAAGTAATGTATTTTACAGAAAAAAAAATTATAAATGACAAAAGAGTAGATCAAAATATTTACTTGAATGTCATTCCAGATGATATCTTTGGCATCCTTCAACGCCTTATCTCTCCAGTTGTCTATTGTTATTGGGACATTTTGACGAACAACAGCCCCAATGTAGCTTACAAACATGGAGCTGTTGGGGTCAACTGGCTGACCACTCTCGTTCCAGCCAACCTAATAAACTCATATAGTAAGTACATGCCCTAAACCCTAAAAAAAGATAAAAAAACACACAGCAAACAGAGTATAAGCAAACAGAGTATACCTCAAATTTAATGCCACTGCTCCGTGCTTTAATCACCCTTTGCATGATAGTTGCACCACGTTTGACTTCTTTTTCGTAAGTCTTAGAGGTGCCAACTTCTTCATTTTGATATACCTCAAATTTAATGCCATTACTCCTTGCTTTAATGACTTTCTGCATGATAGTTGCACCACGTTTGACTTCTTTTTCGTAAGTCTTAGAGGTGCCAACTTCTTCATTTTGAACTTCTATATCTTTGTTTGTATCCATTTAACTACAACAAGTTCAACATGCACTTTAGTATAACATCAACAAGCTCAACATGCATCATGCATTATTATAAACAAACTCAACATGTATCAGTATATCTTTCAGTATATCTTAAACAAGCTCAACATGCATTTTAATGATTACAAAAAATTTATAACATCAATACCTGAATAATGGTTCGAAGAAAGATGAAATGTGAAGAAAAGAGGGAACGCAGAAAGTTCACAGAAATATGGTTCACAGAAATACGGTATTGAAGAAATACGTAATGAGGGTTACGTATTTCAATGAAAATATATTGTGTGAAATGGGAGAGATGATCTTGGATGGAAATAAGGTTCGAAATGAAGGAGATGATCGTGGAAATAAGGTTCGTAATGGACGGGATGATAGGGTTTGCAAAAGAAGAGAAGAACGATGAAGGTTGAGATGATAGTGAAGTTTACGTAATGAAGAGGAAACTGAAGCGGTTACTGTTATATATATGTAACCCTTTTACGGCGCTTTTTTATAACCCTTTTACAGCGCTTGTTTAAAAAACGCTCTAAAAGGCTTAGGCCTTTTGGAGCGCTTGTTTGAAAAGCACTCTAAAAGGCGTCCTTATTTAATTTTTTAAAAGGCTCTTTTACAACGCTTGTTCAAATAAGCGCTGTAAAAGGTCTCTTTATTTTATTTTTAAAACAGTATTTTACAGCGCTTATTTGGAAAAGCGCTGTAATAGACCTCCTTGTTTTATTATGTTATATGAATGTTTTTTAAAGCCTTTTAAAGCGCTTTTCCACATAAGCGCTCTAAAATGTCTCTTTATGTTAATTTTAAGAGGCTCTTTTACAACGCTTTTTCCAAATAAGCGCTGTAAAAGACCTCCGTGTGTTATTATGTTATATTAATGTTTTTTAAAGCCTTTTACAGCGCTTTTTACACATAAGCGCTCTAAAATGTCTCTTTAGGTTAATTTTAGAAGGCTCTTTTACAGCGCTTTTTCCAAATAAGCGCTGTAAAAGACCTCCGTGTGTTATTATGTTATATTAATGTTTTTTAAAGCCTTTTACAGCGCTTTTTACACATAAGCGCTCTAAAATGTCTCTTTAGGTTAATTTTAGAAGGCTCTTTTACAGCGCTTTTTCCAAATAAGCGCTGTAAAAGACCTCCGTGTGTTATTATGTTATATTAATGTTTTTTAAAGCCTTTTACAGCGCTTTTCCACATAAGCGCTCTAAAATGTCTCTTTAGGTTAATTTTAGAAGGCTCAACATGCAAAACCCACATAGTAGTAACTGGTCACCACCAAAATCCCTTCATCTTCACCAAACTCTTCTCCTTTTATGCATCTTCTTCACAAACATCAAAGCTTACTCTTTCACAATTCAATCTCCACCTCAACACCCTTTTTATCTCTTTCCATTCTCTTTCCTTCTTAAATCGAAACTTGGTATTCAGGATCATTGCCATGTTGCGAAAAATGGGTTTGTGTCTGATGTTTTTGTTAACAATGTGTTTTTGGGTATTCCCATGATGCGTACAAGGTGTTTGAGTCTGATAGTCATGTTAGGTGTCTGATAATTATTATTAATAAAGCTTTTTACAGCGTTTTTTCAAATAAGCGCTGTAAAATGTCATTTTTACTTAATTTCAAAAGGGTCTTTTACAGCGCTTTTTATAAAAAGTGCTGTAAAAGACCTCAGTATTTATAAAAAACGCTTTTTATTTGGGTTCAATTTTGGATGACTGTAACTGATCAGACATTTATTCCAATCGAATTGGCACTTAATTTACATTATATAAGTGACATTAGTAGCAAACTGTGAGATGTTATAACTAGGTATGTATGGTTTGATTCCAAAAGCTTCTGATATGAAATATGTTGCTATTCTGCCATATTAGTATAAAACACTCAATTCAAATAACATGCATATTTATCAGAATAATTCAAATTACATGCATATTTATCACAATAATTCAGATTATATTCATATTTATCACAATAATTCAGATTACATGCATGGCTTATATAAAACAATTAAACATATACATTAAGATGCCCTTCTTCTTTTCCTGGTGACATTCACATTTGTTTGTCCATTTACAATACGAAACGATGGATTAATCCAAATTCCCTCATCATGATCATCTCTAAGATATAAACCATCATCAGTTGAATCAATTTCATGTGGTTGTTGTGATGTTGCAAATAAAAGATCATTACCAACATCTTCATCATTATTGTTATCATCACTTATTTTATTGGTCGATAGGACAACAAACCATTTATCATCAACAGGATTAGTGACATAAAACACTTGTTGAGCTTGCGACGCTAAAATAAAAGGCTCGTCTTTGTATCCCACCCTATTAAAATCGACAAGCAAGAATCCTGACTCATCAATCCGAACGCCATTATTATTATCGACCCACTTGCAACCAAATATGGGAACACGAAACATTGTGTAGTCTAACTCCCATATGCGCTCGATAACCCCAAAATATGATAGATTTGCATATATTGGGTTTTTGTCTTTTGCACTTGAGACATGCATCGCTTCAGCTACGAGAGTGACTCCACTATTTTGCATAGTGGTCTGATCATCTTGTTCTTTGGTATAAAATGTGTAGCCGTTAATAACATAACCAGTGTAAGAAAAGACATGTAAGCTCGGACCATTTGCTAGCCACCTCAATCTATTTGAAATTGATCCGGGGTCTATATCAAATTTTGACATTATGTGATTTTTTAACCATGTTACAAAACTTCGATTGTGCTCTCGAGTTATCCAATTTTGATTCCTATTCATGTTCAAACGAGATAACTGATCAATGTGTATTGTAACATACGGTTGAACCTCATCATCATTGTGCAGAACATACAATTGTGCCTGCTCCCATTCTGTCCTTGATATAGTCAGTAGTCTCCTTCCAGTTATCCCTTCTCCTGATAGTCTTCCCGAATGACGAGACATGGGAAGCCCTATGGATTCAACATTGGACAGATATTCAGTACAAAATTCAGCAGCCTCTTCAACAATGTATCGTTCAGCAATACAACCTTCTGGTCGACTTCTACTTTTTACGTACCCTTTTAATATTTTCATATATCGTTCTATCGGATACATCCATCTCATATAAGCTGGCCCACAAAGTTGTGTCTCCTTAACCAGATGAACAGTAAGGTGAACCATTATATCAAAAAACGATGGTGGGAAATACATTTCAAGCTCACACAAAGTAACAACAATTTCCCTCTGCAATGTCGGTAATTTCTGAGGGTCGATCACTTTACTACAAATTTCCCTGAAGAAGAAACATAATCTAGTTAAGGCTAGTCGAACTTTTTCAGGTAAAATGGAACGTATACCTATTGGTAGCAAATGCTCCATTATAATATGACAATCATGGGTCTTCAAACCTTTTAACTTGAGGTCTTTCATACAAACCAAATTTTTAATGTTCGAAGAGTATCCTTCTGGAACTTTAACTTCGTGTAGAAATTTACATAAAACAATTTTTTCCTTTCTAGATAGAGTATGAGCGGCTGGAGGTAGATATGTGCGATTTCCTTTCTTTACTGGAGCCAGTTCATTTCTTATTCCCATATCGACCAAGTCCAATCTTGCATTGACGCCATCTTTAGACTTTCCTGGAACATTGAGTAACGTACCAATAACACTTTCAAATACATTTTTTTCAATATGCATCACATCGAGGAAATGTCTTACATACAATGACTTCCAATATGGCAATTCAAAGAAAATTGACTTTTTCTTCCACCCAGTTTTCACCAGCTCTCCCGCAAAAGGTTTGCCAAATTTATTGGTCAAACCTTGTACTTTTTCAAGTATTTGATATCCAGTCGGTGCTAAAGGAGCTTTACCTTCCTCTGATTTTCCATTGAATGCATTTCTCCACCCACGATACTGATGACTATAAGGTAAAAATCTACGATGTCCAAGAAACACATTCTTCTTACAATGTTTCAACCGCATCCAATTTGTACTCTCTTCACATATAGGACATGCACACTGACCTTTAATGCTATATCCTGATAAATTACCATATGCTGGAAAATCATTAATTGTGCCGAACAACATAGCCCTCAAATTGAAACACTTTTTCCTATACCCATCATAAACTTCCACACCTGTCTCCCACAGAATTTTTAAATCTTCAATTAAAGGAGTCAAGTATACGTCGATATCATTCCCCGGTTGTTTGGGTCCAGAAATTAACAGAGACAACATCATAAACTTACGCTTCATACATAACCATGGAGGTAGGTTATATATTACCAAAATCACAGGCCACGTGCTATGTGAGATGCTTTGAAGACCATGTGGATTCATTCCATCAGTAGAAAGTGCAAGTCTTAGATTTCTTGACTCTATCCCGAATTCAGGATACTCGTGATCAATTTTTGCCCATTGTGGGGAATCTGCAGGGTGTCGAAACATTCCATCTCTAATTCTTTCATCTGCATGCCATGTCAAGTGTTTTGAATCTTCTTCACTGCGATACATGCGCCTAAATCTTGGTATTATAGGAAAATACCACACGACTTTTGCTGGAGTAGATTCTTTCTTCTTATATCGAGAGACATTGCATTTCGGACACGCCTTAAGTAGTTCATATTCGTTTCGAAATAAAATGCAATCGTTAGGACACGCATGAATCCTTTCGTAACTCATTCCAATAGAACACAAAATCCGTTTAGCCTCGTAGGTTCGACTGGGAAGTTCATTATCATCTGGCAACATATCTTTTATGAGTGTTAATAATTCCGTAAAGCTTTTATCAGACCATCCATTACTCGCTTTTAAGTTGTACAACTTTAATATCGCTGACAGTCTTGTGAATTTAGTACAACCATTATATAATTCTTTCTCTGCATCACTCAACAAACTTTCAAACATTTTAGGACAATCTCGAAGATCTTCTTCAACTGCTTTTGCAATCTCATCAACTCGGTCCGGCTCATATGTATCTGTATCGAAATCAGTTGAAGCATATGTAGAACTATTCTCAAAATTAAATACCACCTATATAAATGCAGTTACAAAAATATTAAGCTTTCAAAACATATCAACAAGTTTCAAAAAGAAACCAATATCAACTAACAATTTCAAAACAGAACAGATCATGTGGTATGAATTTTTGACAATTTTTGACAATTTCAAAACATAACAGATCATGTGTAGAAGATATTTAATATATATATATAACAATTTTTAGTAGATTTAATATATATATATATATATAACAAAACATAACAGATCATGTGTAAAAAATACCTGAGACAACGTAGATGGCCGCACAGTACGTAGAGGATATTAGGGTTCCCAACGTATATAATTATTTGAAAGATGTAGAGGATATGAGGGTTTCCAACGTATATAATTATTTGAAAGATGTAGTTTACAGCGCTTGTGAAAAAAGCGCTGTAATAGGTAGTTAAATTCAATGAAAGCGCATGTATTTTACAACGCTTGTGAATAAAGCGTTGTATTAGGTAGTTCAAATATTTTGAAAGCGCTGTAAAAGCCTTATAACGTTATGCGCAAACGTTATATGACCTACAACAGCGTTTGTCAACAAAAGCGCGGTAAAAGGCTCCGTTATTTTTAAAATATATTTACAACAGCGCTTGTGTTTAGCAAACGCTGTAAAATGGGCGCTGTTAAATGTCATGTTTGGCGTAGTGAATGAAATACACTCTTAACAAAATGTGATTTTATACATTAAAAAAATACACCCTTGAGAAAATTAAAATACTTGATATTTTTGAAATGTTATTCTTTTTAAACAATAAAGAATTTTAAATTTACACATTACAGTAGGAATTCACAAATTTCTCCTTCTTTTTCATAATATATAGAATTATAAAAAATTATAGCACAACATAAACTTCATAATATTTAATCTCCTACGAAGTTACTTTGGTAAATTTATACATTTCCTTTATAATATTTCGAGTGTCTCTTTTACAATCCTCGCGCTTTTGTATTTTGTTCAATTCATTTGTTATTTTCATTTAGGTTTATATCATTTATTCGTTATCAGTGATTTCTAAAATTTATAGATATAAATTTTTTAAATTATATTTTTTAATAAATACGATTTTCTCACTCTTTCTAGTTGATTATTGTCTTGTATGATATGCAATACCATGTGTATTTTGAATGTCACTTTTGTTTGCACACAATTTTTACTGCTTTGCTATAATTTATGTATATTGAATTTTTCCTACAAACTATATTTAAGTATGGCCTTTAGAGATTTCTCTGAAGAATTCAATTTCCATAAAAATAAGTTATGACACTGTCATATCACAATTAATGTGTATATCTTTAAAAGTACTTAGAATAAAATTGAAATATTTTTAATAATTTAATAATTGTAGTTAATTGTGAGTATAAAAAAAATTTACATACTTTTTTTAAAAGAAAATTCTTTATATACTGATCGTGTGTATATATATATATATATATAAATTCTTTTTGAAATTGCAAAACTTACATGATCAAACAAGGCAAGTTACATGGTTGTTTTCCACAGGAAATTAAAGCACTTTTTGTTTTGTTTTAGAATTCCTGGCTAATTTTGATAATTCTAAACTATTGATGCAAGACAGAGAAGTTTAAGTGGAGATAAAAATTACTAAAAATAATGTTATCTTAATTTAATATTTTGATTAATTGTTTATGAGATGTCAGTTTAATGATAACAGATTAACTTTAAAACTTTATATATTGAAATTCAAATTTTATATTGAACCGTTGTTATTAAATGATTATTAATCACTTTATTAATTAATTAGTTTTGTGATTTATTTATTTTTTTTGAATTCTATTGAGTAAGCAAATCTAATCTTTTATGCCAAATTTTAAAATACTTCATTGCTTTTAAGGGTGCCAGTTAGCATGGACCAAAAGTTGAAGGGGACTACAAAGGGAAAATTTGAATATATTTGTTATCTATCGTAAGTTTTTCAGTTTTTTTTTTCTTTCTTTTTTAAATTATACAGATATTTTAAAAATATTGTAACTAACACAAAACTCATACGTCGAAATGATATTTAACCAAGACCAAGCTAGCTCATTTTTCACGAAGGAACCAAATATAAATAATAAATAAATTATATATTAAATATATGATAAATAAGTAATTCCTTCACAATAATTAAAAAAATATAATAACACATGTATCTAGTGCCCCCTAACAAGTATTGTTTTTTATCGTTATTTTATAGTAATGATATGATATACATAATACTACATGTACTGTATAGTATATTATCATTTTTTTATTGTGGCAACGACTACTACACCTTAACAAGAGGCCTCGCACCACCTGTATTAGCTTAATACGTTAATATTGCCACAGAAAAAAAATATATAATACTATAATATTGCCACAAAAAATTAAAAAGCCTTAAATCTTAATACATAAATATAATATTGATGCGAGGGGAGTAATAAATATTGTTCATGTATTCTAAAAAAAAAAACAATTGGTCACGTAATATTACTATAAAAGTTTAATTTCTATTTGTTGTGGTTTGTACAATTGGTAAATTATAACAAATCATGTAGTTGATATTATAAGTAGTTATGGAAGAAAAAAATCAAATGTAACTAATAATTGACAATGTATAAACTCTTTACATTGACGATTTATATAAATTAAATTATTAATACAACACTATGAATAAATATTGGTTGATTATAAGGTAAATATAAATATAACAATGTGTTTTTATTATTAAAAAATAGTATTCATTCATTCAAATCGCTAAAAATTATATCAACCAAGAATTATATAATACAAAATTGTTAAAAATAAAAATGACAAATCTTTGAATAAACTCGAATATTTAGGTTAATATCATAAAACATGTCACACTAATACGTTCAAAATGTGAAAGAAAAAAAAACACACACACAAACATTAAATGTATGTAAATATAATTTATTTAGATAAAAGAGAATAAAAATATATATTTAAAGAAATGAATTTAAATAAAAATTAATTTTAAATCATCTCTCTTATATAAAGAAAATAAAAAGAACAAATAAAAAGAGAGGAAAAGGAGGTGACTCCTGTAACAAAAAAAAAAACTGCAATGTAAACGTAAATATAACAATAACTAAAAATATTAAATTTATTATAAAAAAAACTATGACTATTAAATAATTTTTTAACGTATTAGTTTATCTATAAGAAAAATATATAATTATTATGGATTTAAAGGAGATACAATGTCTCACATTAACAACTAATAATAACTCAATTACTATCTATTTTAATTAACCATGTAAAAATATTGTAGTTTGGTATATATGTTGGGTGTAATTGAAATTCTATCTTGAGGTCTAAATGTGTATATATATATATATATATTGGCAATCTACTTCTTTAATAGGTGGCCTATAATTAATCTTGACCATTACATCTATTTATTATTAAATCAATGATTTATATTGATTTTTCTTTCATAGTGACACTAATCTTTAGAATCATTATAACCTTCACCTTCTTTTAAGTGTTTCTTCGTAGTCGAATATCAAGAGTCTACTTTGCTTTTAGGTGCTTTGCTTCCAGGTATTATTTTCATTCTTAAATTATACAATAAATATCATGGAACAACTTTGATTGCATTGTTATGGTTTACTAAATTATAATATATAAAAGATGAGTTTGGATCATTTCAATTCAAATCTCCCTCAATTTCTCTCAATTATTTTTATTTTTTTTCATTTTATTTTAAAAAAAAAATTAAAAATTCATATCATATAGATAATATATGCAAAATTTTATACTAATTTAAAATCATTTGATATTTTATTGAGATATACTAAAATTAACATCTGATGTATTTTTATTAAACACCGTTGATTTTCATAAATTACAATAACATATTAAATAATTTTATATTTATATAAATTTTATATGTATAATCTATATAATACAAATTTTCAATTTAATAAAAAGATTATAAAAAAAATCCTCGTACTTGATAAATTAATCATTATTAAATTTTGTTTGAATTTATTGTGAATAGTATTCTTGTAATTACATTAAAAATAAGTACACATCATTTTTTTACTATAAATAAATATGTTATTTTATAAATAAAAAATTAACATATATTATAATGTTGCTGGCTAGAATTTTTTAAATCCAAATACATCATCTACTTTGCCATTGAATCCATCAGCGGCTAACTTTAAATTTAGTTCAAAAATTGTATCAGTGTTGTTCAATCCTCCGACCTAATTAGTAGTATAAAAGTGACTTGTACTATTTTATTTTCAAAGTGACAAAGAGAAAGGAATTTGAATTGTTATTATTTTTATAAACTTTCATCTTTCATCCCTAACGCAATGTTCAATGGTCATCACTGCGAAATAGATGAAAATGCAATATTTTTGTTTAATTTATAAATATTCCAACGACTTTATCCATTTGAGATCAGCATCTTCGATCACTCAATTAGTTATCGAACCATGTTTAACCACCTACATTCTCCGCCAATATGTTATCGCTCTAGCTCTACCAATAATAGCTCTTAATTAAGTTGTCATCAATCTCCTCCCACAATATTAAATTTATGGTTCTATAAAGTCGTTGTGATTCAATTTTGTTACAATTAATTTAGGGATTTCAAAAGTTAAAACATCACATCCTCCACAAAATCGTAAGTTAATATTAGGAAATTTATCACGCAACATAGTCTCAATCACAGTCAACATTTAGCCAACTTTAGATACGTGCAACATGTATGGTATTCTGTTTCAAATTTTGAAGAGCTAGAAAACAAATACATTTTGTTCTCGTTTTATTTTTCATTGGAAGACACCATCTAAAGCGATGCCATAAGAAATTGTTGATCTTTAAGAGTCCTATCATATTCCAAAGATTCAATAATGTCCTCGTTTCTTTCATTAATTTGTATCTAGGAAGATTTGAATACAAAGTTGATAGAGTAATTGAATTGTGAAAATCCATTTTGATTTTCTCCTCACATTAATATATGAGGTATAGCTAGCCCTAGACATGGGTTTGTAGCTCTAGCTCCACTTGGTGTTTGTTCAAAACTCATCTGAGCAGTAATGACATTGTTACATTGTTAGGGCACAAAAACATCCTTAACACAAGGGTTAAAGACCAAATGAGGAATCAATTGATAAAAACTATTTAGCTTTACGTTGTTCAACCTGTTTTGATAATTTAATTTGTATCATGAAACCATTTTATAAAAATAAAAACTTCACAACAATATTAATAAATGTATTTCGTGTTTTTGTCAAATTTAATGTCAACACTTAAATGGTTAATAGTTTGCAAGCATAGATTTCCAAAAAATTATGAAGTGGACTCATATGTGTAAGCCCCAAATAGTATGGTCCAACTAAAAGTGGTCATTAGTTTTTCATTGAATTCAAAAGTTTTGTTCAAATATTAATGATGGATGCCCATTCATTTATTCTATCCCTATACACACGGCTCACTACAAAGAAAGTCTATGCAAAAAACTTCAGTTATTGGGGCCACGTTAACGTAATGCACATTGCACGTAGTCTAATGTAAATATCAACTAATATCTAAATGTTTTACATTACAAAAATAGGGTTTTAACTTTTCAACAACAATGAAAATAGAAATAGAAACCTATACTAATAATCTCAAACTAGTTCTAATTAAATTTAGTTTAGGGAGGATTCTAATATCAATACAAAAAGTTGAAAATATAAATTTTAATATATTTTTAGTTAACTTTTTCTATATTTAGTTCTTTAATGCCCCTGTTAACTTTATTAATATATGTCTTTTCATATTTTAGATTCTAGAACTCTGAAAAGTATTCTAATTTGATTTAAAAGTAATATTATTGGAATACAAAATTTAATGTAAAATAAGACATAAACTTAATAATTTGACATTTTATGAAGAACAAAATATAATATCTACTGTATTTTATATGGTACTATGTTTATATCTCATTTTATATTTTTTGTGTTCTTATAATGTTCCTCTTATTTTAAATACTTCGGGCATGATTTTGTTGTTTGTGTGTATCATACTTCTTAAAACACTGGAATAGTTATCACTGTACTCGCAATGTTAATTTCATTGTCTATTAAATGGTGATAAGACTTTATGAGATTCATTCACTTTCTTTATTGATATTTGCCTTAATTAAAAGTCGAAAACTTTTTTGCCTTTTTTATGCAGTTAAGCAGGTAAAGCAACCCATGCATAAGAGGAATAGTAATACTTGGTCTATTTTCATTAAAAAAAAAAAAAAAGAGTTAGAGTTTATTTTTGCTACATACCATTCCAAAATTAAAAAATAGGGTACAGATTCATTTTCCAATTAGTGTCTTTTTTTAGTATTCAATTCCATTAGTGGATGAAATTATCCTATATTTAAAAACTTTTAAATAAAAATATTAGTTTGTTAAAACAATTTTGAAATCAAATGCAAAATATATTTAAATTCAAACTATCATTGATATTTATTATTAAAAAAAATTATAAAAAATAATTTTACATAACTAATTTGATCAAATAAATAGATTTTTTTTTTTAATTCCTCACATATTTCTTCCATATAAAATAATTGTTTTAAGATGCATTAGATATTAAATGTAAATATATTTTGTAAATAATAGATTATAGTAATAAAAAAATATGTTTAGCTTCTAATTTAATTGTGAACGCTATTTCATGAACAATAATAGGTCACAACATATGTATTTCCCTAAACCAAAACATAATACAAATTTGGATTGGGTAGAAAATAAAAAATTACTTTTAAGATTAACTTTCTATGGAGCAGATCATATTTCAAAATGGAGAAAAAAGTGGAAGGTTGCTGTGGTAAGAAAATCCTAATAAAAAATTGAAGGCGGTGACCAAAATGAAACTCATAATCAGGTAAATAGGGAAAACAATCAATTGAATATTAATTAAAAACAATTAAACAATAAACATAAAAAATATATTTTATTTATCCATCTTAATAATCAGTTAATATTATATAATATTTTTATTTAGTTATAAAGAGGGTTATATTAAGTATTAAGAGCATGAGTTACATGACATTAAAAAACAAAAGACATATCAATAACACTATTAATAAAATCGAAAATATGTTGCTCAATGCACATACTACTATTACTTTAGCCTATCAAAAAAATATTATTACTTTAAACAACACTGAAAGATAGATGTAAAATTTACTGTTTGATGTGTTGCCAGCATATAATATCATATAGAAAGGTAAAACAATCGGGCAATAAAATTACAAATTATAACCATGAATATTCACCTAATATATCATATTGCGAGTGTAATAACATCCACACGCAGCTTAGATTTTTTTAACCAATGACCAAAAAATTAATACAGCAATAACTAGAATTCATATAAGATGTAAATGTTGTATAAAATAAGTCCTGAAAGGGTAGAGACAAGTTGATTCTCTATTTCGTAAAGTTATTAATAGGTAAAAGTAAAATAGAATAAAAAAAAACAAAAGCAAAAGCAAAAAGGTATTAGAGGAGGAAAAGATGAAAGCATTTAATTAAGAGTTTGAGTGTTCAATTAAATTAAATTCTTTTATACAAAGAAGGGTTGTTTACTTATATTTATTTATATGTGTATCATTTTCTTTTATTTTTCTCACTCATCTTCCCTCTCTCTCTCTCTCTAACTTACTCTGTTTTGATTCCTGCATTGACTATACTGTGTCTTGTGAGGCGTTCAGTGCCTGCGGGTAATTACCGCTAACACAGATCGGTGAGCTTAGTTACTAAATAGTATTATTATTTTTACTAATACCATTTTTACCATTTCATATTCATGTTTCACTTAATTAGCATTACAGTGAATGAATGAATAAAATCCATACATGTTTTCTTCTTTATTATTTTTACGTGTAGTAAGTATCCTTCATTTCATTTCACAGATTCTGATGATTGTTTATAATCCTCTCCATTGTGACAAAATCTCATATATTTAAATCAGATTTTAATTCACAAAATATTAGTCAGATTCATAACCACCCATAAGGAATTATATGCTTCTTTCACTTATACTTTTATTCAACATTTCCATGTCCAAGTCATTCATTTCAGCAATGAAAGCAGGTCCATCCAATATTTCATGCTAGAAGCGTGTTAAGTGTTTCTATTTTTATTCTTTTCAATACTTTTATTCTTGCTTTGTAATGTTGCAGTAGCTAAGTGTTAAAGTGATTTTGGCGTATTCGATTGGTTTAAACAATGGGGTAAAACAGAAAGGTCAATGAGTTCTTTGGGTTGGGATTTTGATCATTTCAGTGCAAAATTTCAACTGAGGTAAAGTAGACTCTGCAATACTCCTAAGACGTACAACTTAGCACCATTCAGATAATCTATGTTTAGAAATTTCTTCAAATGAGTGAACAACAAAACAGCAGGTGAGATTCTCTGCTGAATTTCTCCTTTGTCTTTGATTAGATACATCAAAAGCTATTGATTTCCAAAATCTGAATACTTAACTTGTCATTGTGATTATTGATTGATATTTTCTTTCATATATTAACCATGTTGAGTTGATAGTCTGTTCAGAATAAATTTAGGAATAAAAAAATAATATGAACTGGTAACATGATAAATTAATAGCTGATGAATGTTGTTTAGGCATGAAATGTAGATAGTTTATTTTAAATAGATAGATGGTTTTGAGTAGATAAGAGATTGGTTTAGTATTGAAGGTATCACTTGATAATCATGTACAGATTAAAGAACTTTAAAACCGAAATCGCTTTAGGACTGCCAACGCATCAGAAGATGCATCATCCCATCACACCGCTCTCAATTTATCCTTTTCTCTGTGCCTGTTATTCTTGTCCTTTCTCAATCCTTCTTGATTCTTTTACATGCAACGTTTTATTTCTACTAGTATTGCCTACAGATTTTAATTAAAATGTAGCATGAAGTTGTCATCTGCCAATTATTGGCATGCATGATCTGGTATTGCACATAGCTCAGGATGAAAGGCATGCACTTGTAAACAAATATATAGCTTTTTCATTCAAGACTGAAGTTCAAACAGTTTCTTTTAAGCTACCTCTTTAAAGATAAGCATAGCTCTTCTTTCATACTGTACTCCAAAATACTAAAGTTGCTAAGTAAGCACCTAGATACATAGGATAAACAATTTTATAATGTTTTGAAATGAGGATTCAAAGTCTTACATGTATTGTTTCGTGAGCATTTTTGACAAAATGAATTTCATAGTTTTTTTTAATGCTTGATGGATATTTCTGTCGTACACTATTTTCCTGGACATTCCATCCGTATGTGTTTGTCTGTTGTCTCCATATAATGAGACATCATATAGTAGTACACCAATACTTGAGATACAATATTAGCATATAGATATCAGGCTAATGTTTTGTAAGACATCTATCATATATTAATATTCTCCCCCAAAATTTCCACGGATACAAGTGAAACCAAGATAGTAATATCAATTCTAACTAACAGGATTTCAATAATGAACTTCGGAGAACAGCTTTTGGGTCAAAATGGGAAACAATTTCAAATGAACAATACATGGGTACCCATCACCCCTGAGAAGCTCGTTCAAATAAGATCTAATACAGTACCAGACTGGACAGCAAACGAAATGCGAAGAGCAAATTATCAAGAATTTCCTGTACCTGGATGCGACTACACGAATGAGATGCGACTTCATTACAATGGACCATATCAGAATCTCCATCTGTTAAGACAAACAGGTCAAAGTGGAGAAAACAATAATTTTGGTGGCAACTCAGTCCACAGAAGCAGTGTTATAGATCACATTGCAGGCTCCTATGCTCGAACACAGCACTACGAGAGCAATGGATTGAACAGTAATACATTGGAACTACTGCTAAAGAAGAATGCAACTAATATTGCTACTGCTAACAGGAATTTGGATACAAGCATCAATGTGGCAGCAAGAAACCCACTGCTACCAAGATTTTACCCTCAGGCTAGCAGTGATATGAGTTATTCCTATGCAGCTTCAGATATGGTGTATAAGGAAGCAAATAGACTTCTCATTCCGAATAGGAATTCTGAATTTAGTGGCAGCAACACAGACAACTTGCTCAACAATGATATTCACTGCTCAGTCTCAAACCAACTGAAGGACATCTTCTCTGGAGTATACTATGGTAACTTCTTTTATTCTGTAATTCAAATTCAGATATAAATTAGTGGTTACAATGCCTTTCCAGTGTTATTATTTTAATTGAGATGTTTGGGCAACTGAATCAGAAACATGCTAAACTGTTCAATTGCATGTTATATCTAGCCACACAAACTTACAGGTATTATTGTCACCAAATTAATACACAAATTGATAATAAACTATATCTCTATGGAAATTTTATGACCCAGAACATAACAATTCAAGGTAAATACATTTCTACTGTAATGCCAATAATTGAACTTATGCAGTAATGCAATGAATGAGGGAGCAAAGAAAAAAAAACTAGTTTCAGTACAATTTGGCATTCACAGTAACCAAAATAAATTTTGATTTTCATCACAATGATGAGATTAATTATTCTTTCAATTATTAAGACAAAAACCATGAAGTTATAAACATTGATCATGAATGCGGACAATAGTTTTATCATTTATTTTATTAATTTCTTTACGAAGTCATGGAAATGTTATCCACCGAGTTAAATGGTAAGCAACAATGAGAAACTATGATAAAGATTGTGATCTTACAAACACAATGATCCTTTTTCTTTGCTGTTTAAACAATACCTTCTTGCATCCCTTATAAGCTTTCAGCGACAATTCAGTGAATGACAAAAACTGCTTTTACAGGTGATTCTCACCCTGAGCATTATCTGAACTATGTGCCAATTGGAGAAGCTGATGCCACCACCAGTTTCACCAACTCCCTCCAATCAATACCAAAAACAACGGATCAGCTCAAGTTTTTGGAAAACCAGATCTGTCCAATGCCTGATTACACAATAGCTGAAAGCACAAGTCATGAGAAAGACATTGTTTCATGCACAGAGAATGAAATCCAAGAATATTGTGATGGGCTTCTACAGCAAATTGTAGATTCTTCATCTGCAATAGTTTCTCCAACACATGGGGATCAAAAGGGTTCTGTCAGCAACATTTCTGACAGGGCAAGTGACGAGATTTTTGACCTGAACAAGACTCCAGAGCAGAAAGTACCTAGGCGCAGAAAGCATAGGCCAAAGGTAATTGCAGTAGCCAAGCCCAAAAGAAATACCAACCCTGCAAGTCAAGAGAATCAGGTTAAGGAAAATCCACGCAGAAAAAGGAAGAATGTCCCAAAAACTGCAGCAACACCAAAGGCAGATGTTGTAAAAGAAATGTGTGATTCAACTGCTGCAACTACAAAATCCTGCAGGAAAGCTCTAAATTTTGACTTGGAAAATAGTAGATATGAAAGCCAGAGCAGCATGGTTTTTCAGCAAGAGATCTACCATATAAATGAGAATGCTTTTAATACCACTGCAGAATACAAGGTTAAAGAGATGCATAGTGGAGCAAATATAAAGTACGATACAAACTCAGCTTTGACGATCAATCAGCAGGATGAACTTGCAGTAGAAAACCAAAGACCCAGGAACACGGATGATATTACACATCTATTGAAAGGAAAGGTAACAAATACTTTCTTGTCAGAAAGGGAATCAACCATAACCTTGTCAGATACTACAGAAGAAGAGCAGAGAGAAAAATTTCAGGACTCTGAGAAAGGTCCAGCTCAAGGAAATTCTAGTTTATGGCAGGAAAGAAATAGTGGATGCATGCTGCAATACATTAATGCAAATGAAATTGGAAACACTCTCTTTCAATCAGAAATATGTTTTGAAAACTCCCAGGAGACAGGGGAACTGATTTGTAAAAATACGTTTCAGTCCCCTAGCATTCTCTCCAATTCCATTGAAGCAAAGGGTTCCAAGAGAAAATATTCCAACAGCGCTGAGAACCAACATTACTCATCCAGAAATCCACTTGGTACTTCCTTGTGCCAAGAGATTTTACAAGTGGATGGAAACTTCAAAGATGCAGATCTTTCTAAAGGTCTCTTAGAAAAAAATAAAAGGAAAAGAACTCAAAATAAAATCCCTGCAAAAGCCCGCAGAGGATCTTCCACCAAAAAAATTTCCAAAGATAGTTTGCAGAAAGTAAGAAAAGAAGAAAAAAAAGGGTTTCAATCACACTGTAACGAAGAAATGCCAAACTACTGTATTGAAAACAGCAGATTCGTAAAGCAGCAAAACAGTGGAGGCAGCACTCATGATTTCTTTGCTATTTCAGGTAATGCATGTCAGTTTGATAAAGGAAAGGACTTTTCGGTAAACAAATAATGATAATTCAGTATTTGTTTCTTTATTTTCAGGAGAACCACACCCGATATATTCCACCCTGATAGACAACATAATTTGCCAGCTGAATGGTCTCAACCTCAATGAGGGCAACACATCAGAGATGGAAGGACAAAAGGCACTTATCCCATATAAGGGAGATGGTTCTATTGTACCCTACCAGGAATTTGAATTTGCCAAGAAACATAAACCAAGACCAAAAGTAGACCTTGATCCGGAAACAGAGAGAACCTGGAAACTGTTGATGGGGAAGGAAGGAAGTGAAGACCTTGAAGGAACTGACGAGGAAAAGGAGAAGTGGTGGGAAAAGGAAAGAAATGTATTTCGTGGACGAGCTGATTCCTTCATTGCACGGATGCATCTTGTTCAAGGTACAAAACATCAGATCCATAGCCCCAAAACTTGCTGATAATATGCCTCTGGTTTTCTTCAATTTATGATGTTTGACGCTTAACTTGTCATTACAATGTTATTCATATATGCATTTGAATCTGTTGGAATTATAGGCTTTGGAAGGGAAGAGAGAAGTTACCAATAGTGTACTGAACATATGAAATGATAAATGTGATACAATACCGTAATTCTCTTACAAATAATAGGTCAAGTATTAGCACTACCAGCACAAGCACAAGTATCTAATAAAACTAATGTGAACTCTAAGGGTTTGTTTGGGAGTTGGGAAGCACTGATTGAGGGAAAAGGGAGGATAGTCCCCCACCTTGCACGGGGGTTTACTTTTCTCCATAGAACTAAAATTAGGGGGGCCTATAAAAAGGAATTGGGGAATGAATTTGAAAAAATTTGGAGAGCTTTGAAAAATTTCTCAAATCCTTCTTTATAATACTCTCAAAATAAAGAAAATATTAGTCATAAACACTACCAAACAAGGTGAGAGACTCTCCTCTCTTTCTCTCCCCTTCCCCAAAGCCCTACCGTAAAGACACACAACTAAATTGACAATAAATTCTTTATATTTAATTAGCATCCCTTTGACATTCAAATAGGATTAAAATCAACAACAAAAACAAAAGCCAGTGATATATTGAAATTATTCAATTGCAAAATTGTTCATTTGTCAACATATACATGTAAATCAAATATACCTCTACTATGCAGGAGATAGACGCTTTTCAAAGTGGAAAGGATCTGTGGTTGACTCGGTGATAGGTGTTTTTCTCACTCAGAATGTTTCAGATCATCTTTCAAGGTAAGCTCATACATTAGCATTAGGTTTTTTCCACTTTTCACCACTCGGGATGTTTTGCCAAAATTGCCAATGCTAGTACAAGATGATGTGCAAACACCACAAAAACATCATGTTTCATTCCTCTATTTGCAGCTCTGCCTTTATGTCTCTAGCGGCAAGGTTTCCTCTTAAATCAAAAAGCAGCCAGAGAACATATGATGTCACAGACACCTTGGTTGAAGAGCCACAACTCTGCATAGTAAATCCAGCTGATACAATAGGATCATATGCAAGAGGAACATTGAATCAACCAACCTACTATATTGACTTTGAGATGCCCCATCATACAGGAGAGCTTTGGAGAGACAGTGAAACCTCAAGGATAAATGAGAGCTTAATAAAGCCAAATAATCATATCTCAGAGGAAGAATTCTTATCATCACAAGATTCTCTTGATTCCTCAGTTACTCAAGACACCAGAATTAGATCCTCTTCAGGATCCAATTCAGAGTCAGAAGGACGCAACAGAGGGTGTGAGCCCAGCAAGGCTCAGTTCTTTACTTCAACCAATTCTTTACTGGCAGGAAAGACCACTATGTTTCAGGAATTTTACCATAGTGTAAATGGAGTATCACTGTTTGAAGAGAAAACCAATGGAAAGCTGCAGCAACATGTGAAGCAAAGTTCTAGAGTAGGAAGAAATGATAGTCACAGTTTCCATTCAGCATCTGGTCATCCATGCAGCTTTGATTATCCACAAAAGCAACACCTACCTGTAGCTCCTTCAACAGACTATGCATCATATTACTCATACATACAAGGGTTGAACACTTTTCAAATGAATGGTGAGGACTTATCTTGGCCTGAAACTGTTTCCATACACAACGAATATCAAGACAAGAATAATAGGAGATTTGGCATCAAGGGAGTAGGAGATAGTATGGATAAACCTACTGAGATGCAGCATGGAAATGTTCCATTAGGGTTTCCTGAGTTACCAACTATGAACCTTTATGTACCATTGAGCAAGCGTTCAGTCCTTGTAGGAGATACTTCTCAATCTAGATCTGATACAAATTATAATCAACCTTCACCTAACCATCATCTTGTGGGTCAGAAAACCTTACGATCGGAGGGCGGGACGTATACAGAATCATCAAATACTTCTCACATATTGGGCAGAGGGAAAGATCATGCAAAGAACGATCACATCAATATACTTGAGCATGCAGAAGAAGTTTTTGACAGTGAAAAAATCATACCCACAGAAACCAGGCAAGTATGCTCAGATAATGGTCAGGCTGAACCTATGGCAGAGAAGCAAGTTTATTCTCCAGGCCAAAAAGACAAAGAGGGCAAACTTGAGGTTCGAAAAGCAAGGAAAACAAAACCTGAGACCAAAAAAAAGCATGAAGATGACTGGGACAAACTAAGGAAGGAGGTACACGAAAAAGGTGCAAAGATAGAAAGAAGCACAGATACAATGGATTCGCTGGACTATGAAGCAATAAGATGTGCCTCTGTTAAAGAGATATCTGATGCTATCAAAGAAAGAGGGATGAACAACATGCTAGCAGAACGAATCAAGGTATGCACAACCACTCAAGTTTGTAGAGCAGAGTTTTTATATTTTGTTTAAGAACATTGAAATTTAACAAAAATGAAATATGCTTAGACAAAGGAGTTATATGGTATTTCAGGAATTCCTGAACAGATTGGTGAAAGAACATGGAAGCATTGACCTTGAATGGTTAAGACATGTCCCCCCTGATAAAACAAAGTACGTGCCAATATCTTCTATCACCTTAACCAATGTCCTGAAACCCTATCTTTAAGAAAGTTTCTATTTAGCAGACATTGACCCTAAATAACAGAATATAATGCAAACTAACCATGTCTTTTCTACTGGTTTCCATATACAACATCAAATGCAGGGACTATCTACTAAGCATGAGAGGATTGGGGTTAAAAAGTGTTGAATGTGTACGGCTTCTAACACTTCATCATCTTGCTTTCCCAGTAAGGCTCATTTGAAATTCATTTCCTGCTTACTAACATGCAAATCACTAAAAAGCCTTGCAATAACACTTTTCTATGATCATGCCTTGAAGGTTGACACCAATGTTGGAAGGATAGCCGTTAGACTTGGATGGGTCCCTCTCCAGCCACTTCCTGAAAAACTACAAATACACCTCCTTGAATTGTAAGTATCTTATGACAACCAATATGAAGATAAACATATCACCGATAGAGACTACTAACCACTGTGCCATGCAGGTATCCAGTGCTGGAGTCTATTCAAAAGTATCTTTGGCCAAGATTGTGCAAACTTGATCAAAGAACCTTGTAATATCATAACTCCCTAAAATCTGCTAAAAAAAAAACTGTTTTACTATTATAGCTGAATCTGTAACTAAGAGATATATAACATGAATGCAGGTATGAGCTACACTACCAGATGATTACATTTGGAAAGGTATGCATAATTTCATTCTGCATTTAATATAGTATTGATGAAAACATAGTTTTGTAACTAGCTTTGCTTCACAACCTTGAGATATGAGGTTAAAATTAATTCATATTTCAAATATGTAGGTTTTCTGCACAAAGAAAAAACCAAATTGCAATGCATGCCCAATGCGAGCAGAGTGCAGACATTTTGCCAGTGCTTTTGCAAGGTTAGCAGAGTGTGTCCATTGCATTATACACTACCGTCAACTTAATGTAAAATGCATGTGAAGCTATATATCAAGCCATTCATATTCTTCAAACAAAATAATAAAGTCACAAAAGTCTTTAAAATTACAACTGAAACTTTAAAGCCATAACTAATTTAATAGAATAAAGTAACCATGTCAGTTAAATGAAATAAGCCAAAACCAAAGAAATCGAAAAAAGGACAAATGAAACTAAAGGCTCGGTTATATTCTAGTTTGACTTTGGATAGGATCCAAATATTTAATAAGTTTGCAGGTCCAATGGAAGAGTTTGAAAGAAAGATTAGCTGTCAAATTACATATTTCGTATATTTTCACGCAGATCAACATCTAAACAGGTTAAACTTTTAACAAATTACTCAAACCCCTCTCCAACATCCCCACCATTCTTACTCAAGACTTCATTGATGCATCCTTTAGCCGCTAGTTATTTACATGTATTTTCTGAGTCTGTTGATCAACTTCTTTTCTTCCTAACAGTGTTTTCAGTTCCCTGCTACTTCATATTTTTCATGCTTTTTGTCATGATTACATTTACATTACTATAAGCTTTGGTTATTAGTAACAAGTTCCAGAGAGGGACAGGCGTAATAATTTGGAAATTTATGACAGATTTAATGTTGTATTCACCTATTAATTTGTGGCGAATGTCCCTCGACGGAAATGAATCATGATTCATAACTGCTTAGATATCCTGTTTTCATTCATGTTACATCTGAACTGAATAACTGCAAAATGCGAAGGAAAAAAAAACCGAAAGAAAATACATACGGTGGGGAAAAGCGATGTGGTGATATTGGTGCAGCCAGTTTCAAAAAACCAAGTGCTATTGAAAAAACCAAGTGCAACCCAACAACACCTCTGCACTCTTGATAACAATTAATGAAAACCTATTGAAAAGCATAATGCTGCAATTTCTCATATTATAACAGAAGAATGATGATAAACCAATCATTCAAGAAAGCAATCAGATAAATCAAGAAAATATGAGTTCTTTCTATCAACTATGTTGTTCTAGTATCAATCGCACAAAGGGACTTATTATATTTTTATAGGCTGACTAACCCTTTCATTACAGTGCGCGACTTGCCTTGCCAGGACCAGAAGAGAAGCGCATTGTGAGCATGCCTGTTCCCACTTCAGATGAGAGAAATCTTCCAAATTTGAACCCGGTGATCCTACCTCTCACTGGGAACATGAGCGGAGAAACAGGTATTCAAAGCAGGCAGTGTGAGCCAATCATTGAAGAACCAGCAACACCGGAACAGAGTCCAGAGGCATTAGAAAGCGACATTGAGGACTTCTTTTGGGAGGATCCTGATGAAATTCCTACTATCAATGTCAATCTTGAAGTGTTCGCAAAGAGTTTACAGAACCACATGCAAGAACATGAAGGTGACCAGTCAAAGGCCCTTGTTGCCTGGAATCCGCAATCTGCTTCTATCCCTACAGCAAAACTGAAGAATGTGAGCCGGCTAAGAACAGAACACCAAGTGTGAGTACTGGCACTGCTTGCAGCAGCAAAAAATCATCCCATGAAAACACATATCTAACTAAAAAATTTAGTGCGTATTTGATTTCGCGTGGGAATGGACAAATCATGGTGGCTCACTGTAATTTTGTTAATCCCACCGGGAAACCAAACATGCACTTGAATAGTTTTCTTTTTCTGTCATAAGTGACCTACAAAAATTAACTCTGATTTTAATTTGGATTGAGTTAATTTCAAGTTGAACAACCTATAAGTGGCATTTGTAAGTTGAGCATCCTAAAATGCAGCAACTAAGTCATCATCCATGGGATTGCAAGTTCTGAATATAATTTTATCTTTACCTTCGTAAGGATGATTTCTTAATTTTTTGGATTAAGCATTTGGATATTCATTCTCAAAATGTAAGTCCAAATGATAAGGTGTGTCCAATCTCTCTAATTTTAAGACTCAGATGAACAATTCTAGAAGACTTTTTCTAAATGACATCACTATAGTCATTGTCATAAGTATACTCGATGCAAATTCCTTGACTCTACACCATACAACGTCTATTTTTTGAATGGAAATCTAAATTATGCTTTCTAACATCCCCTGATTGATGCAGATATGAACTTCCAGATTCACACCCTCTGTTGGAAAAGGTCAGTTATTCCTTTCTTTGTACTCAAGCACGCAGTTATCAGCTTGGGAGATTTTATTTTTATTTGTTTGTTTACTAAAATTTACAGATGGATAAGCGGGAACCTGATGACCCAAGTCCATATCTTCTTGCAATATGGTCACCAGGTTAGCAAATGATACTTGAAATAATCTCAGTTAATAATAATTGATATATGCAAGCAATAGTCTCCAAAAGCTACCCCTGTACTAAAATCTATGCACAAATACATCTAAAACAGACAGACTGAAAAGCAAACATGCAGTATTGGCAAGATTGTTACTAAGTAGATGCTATGATAAAGTCTGATAATATGTTCGCACCCGTATTTATGACATTTCAATACTAGGTGAGACTGCGAATTCCATTGAACCACCACAAAGGAAGTGTGGATTGCAAGACTCAACCAACCTGTGCAATGACAAGACATGTTTTTCATGCAACAGCATTAGAGAAGCTAATTCACAAATTGTGAGAGGAACACTGCTGGTAATGCTTTGATACAGACAACCAGATGAAAGACGCGCTATATGTTTATGTTCTAGCTTTATATTGTTTTAATAACTTTCACAAATATTGTCCCATATATAGATACCGTGTCGGACAGCAACAAGGGGAAGCTTTCCACTCAACGGTACTTACTTTCAAGTTAATGAGGTAAGTGTAATCTAGGTTTTGTTACTGTTCAGCCACCTTAGCAAATCTACCCTTATTTTCAATTTCAATATTCACCGCCAAGGTCTATATAACCTTTTCTTTATCATGAAGTTATTTGCGGACCACGCATCCAGCATTGAACCCATAGATATCCCTAGGGAATGGATATGGAATTTGCCAAGGAGGACAGTATACTTTGGGACCTCTGTATCATCAATTTTCAAAGGTAGGGAAAAAAAACTCCATATGCTCATCTTCTAATATCTATTCTAATCCAGTTTGTCCGAGAAGATAAAAGTACTCTCTAAAAACTCTTCTGTCTACTAGGTCTCTCAACCCCAGAAATTCAGCATTGCTTTTGGAGAGGTATGCAGACTATCTTGAAATATTTGTTTTATTTCTTCTCTTATCACTACAAAATTTAAATAACAGAGGAAAGAATAAACCATTTCAATTGGTTGCCTCAAAGGAAATACACAATCTACTGAATTTCATTTCAAAAATTAACTCTGTTAATTGGGACTTTGCATACTTCACACAAGTAAAAAGAGGGATACAAGTACACTAAAAAAAAGTAATACACCAGTAGTACTCCTTCCAATTAACAACCAAATTTGCATTTGTGCCAATTCATCAGAGGCAAAAATAAAAGAAGGCCTAAAGCAACTTCAGGTTTAGCAAAATTTTCATAAATTATACCCATGTCAAATATCAATAAGGAAAAGGACAAATATCGATCATACCTCATAAGTAATTGTTGTATATTTATAATGCCAGTATAAATTACATAAGGTCCAGGAGTCTGACACATAACAGGCATGTTATAACTGATTATATATATATATATATATATATATATATATATAAGTTATCGGCTTATTATTTCCCATCTATATTATTATCATGTAATTTGAGTAATTTGGGCTTATCTTTATTGGTGTTGTTATTATTATTATTATTATAATTAACCCGTGAAACCCAATGGATCCACTGTCCCTTGGTGAATATTTTTTGGTTGCCAAAAGCATGTTTCATCTCTGCTTTTAGTCTCAGCTCCTTTTTTCAGGCCATGTTCTTCAACATGGCACGTTAAACCATCACCTACACCAACAGAACAATTCCAAAAGTATACAACAAACCTCTCCAATCAAAATATAAATCCAAATGTGTGTGCATTATTCTTGAAAGACTAAATGTTAGACTAGTCGGCCAATAGTTCCCTGAAAAGTGAAAACATCACAAGTACCATTGCACACTTTACAATAAGTGTAGTTCCCATATGCAGCTACGAAATATCAATTATCAAACTTATAATGCCTATTAACATTTTGATACTTCATTTCAGGATTTGTTTGTGTTAGGGGATTTGATCAACAAAAACGTGCACCTCGTCCTCTTTTTGCCAGATTGCATTTTACAGAAAGTAAACTTGCAAAGACAAAAAAATGAAAACAAGAAAATGGGACATGTACTAAGAAATTTGCTAATATTGAAGATCAAACTGCTCCAAGACCAGATGGAATTGCCGCGGAAGTGACAGGAGATCAACAACTAGCATACTTTTGTATATTCAAATATTCTTCTTCTAAGTATGCAGCAAGTAATGAAAAACGTACTAGGTGTTTCTGTTCGGGATGTGAAATCCTGCAACTAGTGGTATTGACCTGTATATCATTTCTATTCAAGCACAACAGCGATTTGTTAAAAACATGCTGAAATTATACCAACAATTGTAATTATTGCATTACAATCAATAGAATTGTTCATTGACAGTGAACAGAAATTGCAGAAATGAGAAATCAATCCTAGAATGTCAAGTGGATTGATTATTTTTTCACAAAATACATAGAAAGTTGATAGAAAATATCACAAGCAGCAGAACATTAAATGTAGCTCCCATATAAATAGCAAGCTAACACTCAACGGAGATATTTACTATGCGAAGATTTATCACTAAAGACATAGGCCACGTGGTCATCTTGAAAACTAAAGATTTTCTGAGAAGTGCAAGTCCATAGTTAATGAGGAACCCAGTTTACATACAGAATCAATATTATAACAAAATGCTATCTGTCTAAATAATCCAGCAAGAATGTAAAAAACATATGTTGAGATATTTAAGATATTGGAACAATTCTATTGAAATGATAACACTTGAAATTGGGACGAAGACTGATTTCAATTACAATCAAAAAGCTATACGCAAGATATTTACATAACATAAATAAGGGAAAGTAAATCAGGGTAATATCTTAACATTTCCCCTCAAGTTTCTGCATATATATCATATGCAACCACTTAGTACATATGTGTGTGTGTGATACCATCGAGCCTCTGAGAGACTTTGTGAAAATATTACCTTTTAATCATTAGAGTTCACTAAGGATGAAAGATCTACCCAAAAGAACCTTCTCATAGATAAAGTGGCAATCGATCTCTATGTCCTTGGTCTGGTCATTGAACTGATAGAAGATTGGAATAGATTTGATATGTATACCTACCTGGTTATCATGAATGTTACACATTGATTCAAACACTTTAAGACTAAAATCATCAGCAAGGAGTTATTTCAACTAGTGTTGTCAAGATTCAAACCCTATCTAAGATGGGGGATGGGGTTGCAAGATCGCAAAATGTATGATCATAACAAAGATCGTAAGGTTTTACTAAATTGACTAATTACACTAAATACTAATATAGTATAAAGTTATTTAATATTTATATGATATATAAGATATGTTGATTCTAAGTTTTTTCTTAGATTAAATATTATTATTTAATGTGTGATTTATTTTCAATTATTATTGTTGTAAATTCCTTCTTCATTGTGGTCTGCCCCTAGCCACCTAATTGCAACATTTGTTTCATTGCAGCCTCCATCACCTTCATTGTGTTGGGTGTGAAGGACTGATGGATTTAGAGATATGGCATGTGTAGTGTTTATAAAGCAGTTCTCACTTACAAGTCGGTTTTGTGTGGTTGAGTTAGGCCCAATCTAACTTACAAGATGGTATCAGAGCCTATCCTAGATTTGTTGTTGGGTTTCCTGCATCGTCCATGCGTCAGGCTCATTGGGGCCCGAGCGTGAGGGGACGTGTTGGAAACTCTGTCTTCATTACGGTCTACCCCTAGCCACCTAATTGTGACATTTGAGTTGCCTTCATTGCAGTCTCCAACAACTTCATTGTGTTGGGTGTGAAGCGGTGGATTTTGTCCCACATTGCCAAGAAATATGGCTTGTGTTTACAAAGTTTGAACAGTTCTCACCTTACAAGTCGGCCTTGTAAAGTTGAATTAGGCCCAAACCCTTATTTACTAGAAGCCCTAGTCTAAGACAATGATAACTCAATAAATTATAAAATGAGATTAGGATTTCAAGTACAACGGATTCCTTTGCCAAGAGCTATTCACAGGTCCACGGGCTTATCAAATTGGGGTGAACCAGATTGAGGGATTGGAATGTGCGATAAAATCATGGGTCTCTTCAATGAAAATTTCCTCCATTGGAACGGGACAAGGACAACATTGATAAGAAAGAAGAGAATTGAAGGAAAAAATCTGATGTATATGAGGCTTGCAAGTTAGGACCAAATTAAATAGAAGGGGGAACTAGCAATAATCAAGAGACGGACTCTTGTGTTATCGAGGAAATTAAGACTATAGTATCTTCAAAGAAGGTGGCATCAGCTTATACATATAAACTATCAGTTGAAGGAAAATAACATCAGTATCATTTTTAAACTTGAGAATTTGAATAACCAAGGAAGACGCACTTGATAGCAGGAAACCTTTGAAATAACTCACATATATAATTTTGTAACACTAATAACATTTTTAGTGTTACAAAATCATGTGTGAATTTTGCCCCCACAACACAAAATTTATGTGTTGGTCCCTATATCCATAGACATTTTCAAATACCATATCAAACCAAACTTTGAAATTAAGTCAGTTACAACATATCCTAATTAGACCAATCAGCCACTCTTTATTTTATTTATCTTATTCAGTTCATCTCCTTTCCAACACACCCCTAACTATTATTTAAACAGACAAGGGCCAATAGTATAGAACATTAAAATATTAACTAATGAGGAAAACATTAGATCAGTACAACATTAAATGAAACATAAGAAACCTAGCACAAAAATGGCATGAATCCATAAAGCTAATGGCAAGTATTTATACATTCAGATGCATTCATTAGAGACCTACATTTGCCTCAGGATTAAGTTCTATTCAGCAACCAAAGACAAAAATTAATTATAAAATCATAAAAAATAACATCGTTCTACAACTCACAATTTTATCATACACTTTGCATCAAAGCATGAGTGCAGCTGTAATAACAGTCCAAAAACCCTGATTATCTGCAATTAGAACCCCTTGACAGTTAGAAAATTCTACAAATGATTCTAATCACAAATCGCTTCTCTCAATAAACAGATTTTAACGAAGTCGCCGTCATATCGTGAAAGTCCATAAAATACTAAATTAAAATCAAAGACACGCAACATGAAAACACTCTTGGTGGAAAGATGATGAACAAAGGCAAAGAATGTTAACTGTACCGGGAACTGAGTCTGATATCTTCGATTTCTATTTCCAGAGATTTTCCTAGCAGCATCCAAACAAGGTGACGAGAAAATAAAAAATAAAACCGGGGAGAATTTGAGAGAGAGGAAGGAGGAGAAACAGAAGAGATGAAAAAAATTAGGGTTTGAAAGTGGAAGGCGTGGGATGAAGAATAGAGAGCGTGGAATTAAAAAAGAGCAGAAGACATCGGGAATATAAAGAGTGAGAAGAAAGGAAAACATTTGTCGTTACTGGCTGCCATTGCTGTTGTTACTTGCCGCCACTTGCTATTTTCCCTCCTTAATTTTTTTCAAAATTATTTCTGTCTATCATGCTTCGTTTCCGTGATAGGAGAAAACGGAGAGAATTTGGAGAATATGAAAAACAACCATCGTGGGATTATGGTTTACCATCCTGCGTGAGGATGCCGAGTTTATATTCACTCATAAAACTGGGAATCTAATTGATATATACTCTCTTAACTAATTTTATAATGATATATAACCAAAATTGTTATAAAAGTCATATAATTTGACGAAATATATAAATTTTATTAAACATCGAAATCATTTTATAATGACAGTGCACATCTTATTTTCTCTAAAATTATTGCTCTATCTAAATATAAAAAGTGAGGGAATGCATCTCATAAATAGAGTTGCTATTATGATTAATATTGCGTTGCACACAGTTAGAGAAAAACATTAAAAAAAATATATCAATTATATCTATCTCATCTTTTGACCAATTTTCTTTTATGACATTTGTAGGACTTAAGTCTTTTAGTAGGAACATTCTACTAATATCTCTATTAACTGAAGTTTTTTATAATATAAGCAAATTATAGTAGTTAATTTGTTAATGAAAATAGCGAAATGTTGGTAGTAGATATTAAATATCTAATTGAAGTGATAAATTTTATCAAGAATACCTGCAATTCTATTCAACATTTGTTTTCTTTACTTTCTCTCGAGTGGTAAAATTAAATATTCGTATTTTTCTAAAAAAAGATTAATTTTCATCAGCATCAAATTTTGGACAAGTAAATGCAACTAAGAACACTACTTTTTTGATAAAGTTTTTACTTTTACAATTGTGATATGACACATCTTCTGATAGCTTATAGTAGTTCATTGATTTTTTTGTCATTCAAAATAATTTATCGTCTATATGAATAATATTTTGCATGGTTTTGAAATTTGGATCATGTGGCACTGTACCACTTTCCAGCATTGACAAACAAAACTTTGGTCTTGCTATTTTGTTGTTTAATTGCATTTTGAGTGTGGTCTTATAACTCAGAGTTTTTTAAATTTCAACATTAACAACTTGTTTGTCTTCAAAGCAATGGCTATATGTTGTAAGGTGGACCTCTTTAAAAGTGGTATTTGACATAATTGAGCATGTTCAGTTTTTTATTTTTTTTTTACAATCTGTTGTTTTTTAGATCCATATTTTTGTTGTTCTCATCTATTAAATGTATTTAGAAACTAAGTAAAACACCTATATCTATAATGCCTTTTTGCACTTGTCCATTTTGACTATAGTAGTGCAACAGAAAGCGATAGATTGTTCAGCTTTTTTTATGTTAACAATATATAGAATCAAATAAATAAGAGAAATAACAAAAAAATGGTTGGAGTTGTGATAGAATACCAAATCTTATTAATTAAAGAGTTACATAGTGAATATACAGTGAAACATAATAAAACGATATTGCCCTTAAATTATAAATATAAAAAATGCTCAATAACATATTATCTAACATCTAAAAGTCTAATATATTATTTAACATCTCTCCTTAAATTCGCAATGTATTAACATGCAACATTTAAAGTTTGTCGATTAAACAGAAGTTTTAATCTTAAACATATAACTCAAATAAAACCAAACTAGCCAATATTCAAAACTAAAGCTCAAAACAAGGCAAACTAACCGATATCAAAAAACCAACAGAGAGAATCAACCCCAAGAATTAGCAATGGTAAACGAGATGAAGCATTAGAGAGAAGAAACAAATCAATCTAAAAGAAACAAAGAAAGAACCAACCAAAACAAAAAACCAATAAAGAAATAAAAGCAACCAAACAAAATAACCAATAAGAAAAAAGGAGCAACCAAACAAAATAACTAATAGAGAGAAAAGAGCAACAACCATGTAAAACTAACAATCAATCAAACAATCTGAGGAACCAAAAGAGAACTATCATAGAGAATGAAACCAAACTAAATATAATTACACTGAAGCAAATGCTCAAAATATATTATTATGGTCAAATTATATTACATACCATTTGTTAAAATTATTTTCTCAAATTACCTTAAATTTTATAATTATGGATTCAATACTTTTGTAGTCACCAATGTTAATATAAAGGTATCATTGGAGGTGAATTTTTTGGTCATGTAAACTGCAGTTCTTTGAAGGAGAAGAGGAAAAAAGGGAAAAAAGATCGACCACAGTGGGAGTCGAACCCACGACCTTTTGATCCGAAGTCAAACGCGCTAATCCACTGCGCTATGCGGTCTCATTTGATTATAGAGGCATATAATTTAGTAAAGATGGTTATTTACATCTAAACAGTGATGCACTTATCAGATTCCTTAAAAAAAAAATGATACTTAGATATAAAAGATTTTTGAATCACTAAACAAAAATAAAAATGAGTATCCCGTAAAAAAATTCTTAAACCATTACTATAAGCCTCATTACCGCAACTAATCCCACTTGTCTGTCTAATTCTTGCCAAATTGCCATGATGGGATTCGATCTTATTTGTTTTTACACTGGACCAAGGAAAAGGGAGAGGAATGAAGAACGGTTGGAAATTCTACATACAGATGATCCCATTGATGTGAATCAAGAAAAAGGCCTCAAACCTTTGTTTTTATCTTTAAATAAATAATCATCGTGCAAACCCATCATATAGTCTTCCATTTCCCCATCATGACCCCACCCTTCTCCAAGTGTCCGTACAATTTTGTGATAAACAAATCATGTTGTCCAGCTAGCCTTTTGCATACTTTTCCAATTTAGGGAATAACAAACACACCTTTCCCATCATAGACCACAAAAGGAACACTTTCTATTTTATTTTTCGCATTAATTTCAAAAAAAATTTACTGAATTTGTATCCTCTCACATTTGAACCAAACGAATAGTTATATTTATCATCTTATTATTTAAATGTATTATAATTTATAATTTAAAAAATTATAAATAGGTTTAATATGTTTTAGTAGTGGAATGATAAACATAATATTTAATTCAAATATGAAGAAATCTAAATTTCGTTTTAATCATGCATGTCTTACATTTAAATGTCTCTATTAAATAGGTGGTATAAATATTGGCCCAACATAGACGACTTCTTTTTACCATTAGATTAAATTATTCATTAAATGTGTCATAAATTTAGTTAGTGGCAGAGTTTGATTAAAAAATTTGGAGCTACCAACATAAAATTATAATGTATAAATTAAATATGCAAATAATATTATATAACTAAAAATTAAATTGTAATAGACATAAAGTAGGATATCAAATAATTTAATAAAAAAATACATTAAAGTAATGTTTTAGGCTCTTTAAATACATACAGAATTGATAGTTGCAACAATTTTTATTTCAAAATAAATTGTTATGCTATCTGCAAAAAAGTTAGCTTCCATTTTGTTTTTTAATATAAACTTAATAATTTTCATTAATGAAAAATATATTTTAATTGTGGTAGTATAAACTGAAAGAGTCGTGATAAGGCAGTGTAATCCATTATTCAAGTAGAAATATTTCACCTTTTCATTTGCAACCAAACATGTACGCAATTCTTGAATGATTGATAAATTCCTCAAATTTAAATATTGACGAACATCAACTGAGAAATGTCGGAGTTGGAATTTCAAATAAATCTTAATTGACATAATGAAATTCATATGATAATATTTTTTTAATATTTAAAGTTTTATAATTATTCTTAGGAGTCAAACCACAATTAAGAATTAACAAATCCATTGTTGGCTCGCTAAATTTGTTATTCAACTCTTGTAATTGTTGATAAATGGCAGTAAAAAATATTTTCAACTCTAAAATAATGCTCTATTGTGACCTGACCTTGTTGAAGACGAGAGTGTCCAAATTTTGTTGTTGAACAAAAATTGTCGAGATCAAGAATCTCAATATCATCTTTTTCATAAAAAGTATTCACTCCAGTAAATAATATCTCCCTATCATTTTCGCTTAAGGTTTGAATAAGAGACTTAGTTGTTTCAATCAAATATATAACATTAACTACATCTTGAGATTGTTGTTGTAAGGTTTGACAAAGCATATCAGTTATCTCCATAATGTTTTTCATCAAATGCAACATAAATATAAAATCAAATGTATTCAAACAATTATAACCATTATTAGCATCTCCACGTGTAAAATAACTTGCTATTTATTTTATAATTTTGTTTAAAACAAAACAAGTTACGTGATCTCCAACGAGTATCCTTAGTCCATTTCAAAGTGCCAATTTATTTGCACTTTTACCAATTACAATCTCATCAATTTATAGCAAATGTGCAATTTCATCTAATTGAGCAGTTTGTAACTAATCGTGACGATTCGTAGAAGAACAAACAACATTGACAACAAAATTTAGCTTCTCAAATAATTCATTAATTGAAACAACTTCTCTTGATGAAATAACCAAGACAAGTTGCAATCAATTAGCAAAACAATAGACATATTATACATAAGGACAATCATTCACAAATATTGCTTGTAAACTATTTCATTCTCATCTCGTATTACTAGCACCATCAAACTCTTGACCACGAATGTTAGAAACATCAAGATTAAGTCAAGAAATTATATCACATACTTCTTCTTTGATAATTAAATTTGTAGTGTCTCTCAAATATGTCACATCAAAAAATCGATCTAGTATAAAATCAATGTTATCAACAAATCTTAACATAAGAAACATTTGATCCTTTTTTGAGTCATCATGAGCTTCGCCTACAATGATGCAAAATTTCGAATCACCAATTTCTTCACACATATGTTCTCACGCTACTAGAAATAATATGGATTTTTTTTTTTGAATCTGATGTGAAGTATACTTGGAATTATATGGAGCATTTTCCAACACAACTTTTACAATTTCATCTTTGTAAGATGTCAAGAGTTTTATCAATTAAAGAAAACTGTCTTGACTTCTTGACCCTCTAGTTTCAACATGCCCCCTAAGAGCACAAAGTTGAAGTGTTAACCAATAAACAATGTCAATTGATATCTTGAGATGTATTCGATTCTTCAAAATTTGTTATAAGCTTTGCACTTGAATAACATTTCTAATTTGTCCATCTTGATTCAATAAATTTAGACAAGCTTTTATTGTATTATTGTGTGGCGGGCAAGGATTCATCCTTATGTGTTTGAGAAAAGAGCAATATTTTCCATTTTTCCATTTTTAACTTTCTTTCAACCTCTAAAACTCGTACCAATGAAGACATCTGATGTGGGACATCCACTTGGTATTTTACTAAATAGATAGCATGATAAACAATATGCAATATCTTTGAAGGTAAATACTCGAGCCATGAAGAAAATATGTTAAACCAAACATATTAAAACTTTCTTGGATGAACCTCGTTGTCGGACAAATGATATTGTTTTAAATTTATTTGATAAATACCACATTTTAGACAAGCTCTTCCAATTGATATGGTGGATATTGTCAAATTTGAGGGCGCTTTCAAAAATCGTGTTCTAAACAATTCTCAAAGTCATATTCGAAAACTATATAAACCTTGGAAAACTTATTCTCATTTTCTTTGGATTCTCAAATATAGTTTCAGATGCATAAGTTATAATTTTTTCATCTATTTCACTCTCACAAATTTCCCTTTTGAAAAAAGAATATATTCTTTTACTATTCTTCATTCTCACAAACTTTTCTAATGCAAATAAGTTTTTTAAATAAATCAACAACCATAAATCAAAATAATATGCACAACAAAGTCAATAAAAGACAGGAGGATGTTAGGATGTGAATTCCACTTAAACATTGGTTAACACTTTTAATTTAACCTTTTTAGGTCCCAACAATAGTCCCTAATATAATATATATACATCACAGACTCAATAAAAGACAAGTGGGTGGATTGATTCTTAAACTTGTCAATTTAAACTCATCAATGTCTTAATCTCATTAAAATTATAAACTAAATCCAATAGTCCAATTCACATAATCATATTCATATTCACATTCACTCTCTTATAAAGTCACAATCAAACTCAATTTATTATCAGTTGAAACAAGTTATCAAACTCAAATGGAGTATCCAAATCATGACATTGAGAAATGTAACACAACAAATCAAACCGAGTGAGTGAATGAGTGATTCACATCAGTGGGCATTAGGGTCAAGGGTTGGGAAGTGGCGGAGATTGTATCGCGCACGCTAGGGCCAGATGATAAGGGAGACGCTGAGACAAAGTGAGGAATGAAGAGCAGTCAAGTATAGACAAATAACAATACGAAGACGAGGTGAGGACTAAGGAGATACGACAACGTGCAATATGCTGAGAACGAGATAGACGAGGAGGATACAATTATGTAAACTTGAAAGGGAGAAATAGGGAAGATATGGCAATGCCCAGTCGATAAAATGAGACAAATGACGATACTCATTCAAAAGAGTGAGATAAATTTGAGAAAATACAAACTTTAGGATTTTGGGTATGTTTGTTATTTTTTAATTTCAACAAGGGTACAATCATTTTAACTGTTTTTTTTTTTCTTGGAGGTGATCGTGACATCCTATCCTAACTAAGCTATGCAGGGCTCACACCAAATACAACCCATGAACTTAAATAAATAAATAAATAAATAAATAAATAAACTTTAACTATGTCTCTCATTGCACTCATTATCTCTTACTATAATTTCAAATCTTAATTTTAACAAGTATGAACATATAATGTTATTGGAATTTATATTTTTTGATAATCAGATGTTAATTGCTTATAAAATATCATCTAGAGTTTGATAAAAAATAATGGTGAATAAATATCTGTTTTCTATAGGGGTGGGAATATGTCAAGCTATGTCCGGCTTTGATAGACCTGACTCTGACTTACAATTAATTTCTTAGGCCTAAGTCTGACCTACGACATATCATAGATTTTTTTTCCGGTATGGCCAGATTTTTTTAAAAGTTTGGTCTGGCCTGAAAAACCTATTTAAAAGCCTTATTCACATTAAAATATTTAAAAGCTTTATTCACCTGAAAGAAACACCTTTTCAACCCTAAAAAATAATTTTTGGTTTTAAATAATAGATTTTTTCCTGAAACAAACGCATCCTTATTACCTCTCAAACAAACTCAGAGATATTCAATAATAATATAATTAATATTATTATCAACTTTGAAACACTTCTAAAGGGAATGTACCTATTTTATGCATTTTGTTTACATATTCGCATATACTGTTTTGATTTAAGATTTATTTTTATTTATAAAACTTAAAATTAAAACAAATTCAATGGAGTTTATATAAGATTTTTAAGAGATTTTACAAAGGCTAACTTTACTAAAAGAATACAAAGATAAAAGAAAAAAAAAGATTTTGAAGTACTAACTATTGAAATCTTATATAGTATAATAATTATATACTAATATGAACGATTCAACTTGAAAAGAACGGGAGAAAAAAAAAGAACGGAAATAATATAGAACGACTACCAAATATGGAATGACTACTAAGTGATTGCCTAATTGATAGACTTTAAAATAAGAAATAATATTATTAATAAATAATAATAATAATAATAATAATAATAATAATAATAATAATAATAATAATAATATAATAAAATATATAAGCCGACTTGTCAGGCCTAATAGGCATTTTTATAAACTTGAGTCTAACCTAGTTAAATAAATAGACTTTAAAAATAGTCTAAGTCTAACCTTTTTATTAAACAAATCAGGTCATGTCAGACCATAAGCCCCGAACAGACGACCTAGCTTATTCTCATCCCTAGTTTTCGAAGCTGTAAGTTCTATACAAAAAAGGCTTAATTGCAGTTTTAGTTCCCCCATTATTTTAGTTGATTCACGAAAGTAGTCCCCCATTTTATATCTCCTCAGTTTTGATCCCCAAACATAATTTTGGCTCAAAACTTGATGAAGTGTCATTTTTTTGCACTTATTTAAGTCACGCCATGCCTCAAGATCTCGTGGTGCAATGCAACAATTGTATATGAAGTCTATAATTATAAATGGTGTGGTGTGGCTTAAAAAATGACATTTCATCATGTTTTGAACCAAAATTTTGTTTGGAGAACCGAAACTGAGGAGAAATAAAATAGGAGGACTACTTTCGTGATTCAGCTAAAATAAAAGGACAAAAACTGCAATTAAACCTAAAAAAAGATTTGCAAATATAAAAGTAACTATTTGAAATATTTTTATTTGAATTTTTATATTTATTCTTTTCAATTCTAATGATTTCTTTTGATAAGAAATTAATTTTTCTGTAATTAGATTAGAAGGGACGACGGAGAAAAGTGAATAAGAAGAATTTGAGTGGTGTTTTGGTAGTGATGGGTATTGAGTGATGTGAAACAAGATCATTCTTGAGAGAGGAATTACATGTGGAGGGTGTATGATAGTATACCAAGGGTGTCAAAAATCTAAAGGTAAACTTTCAGGGCCCATCATGGACCAATAGTTTCATGGGTGGAGGTTATAACGACCCTTCACTTAAAAGGATTTTTATTAACTATAAAAGTAGGTGAATCTGTTGTAGACCACTCCTATATATGGTATATGATACATAACATAGACATGAACAAACACATTTTAGATATAAGACGGATTTAAAGGTTATTTACTATATTAATGCCAAAACCAATATTTTAATAAACTTGATATGTTTGTGTTGGAGATTCAAATTTAGATTTCATACCATCTGAAAGTCTACACGATTTCCACCTAGCATCATAAGAACATAATTTTTCCCCAGTAGTTGCAATTTAAAAATTCAAATTTACATTATTTGTCTGAAAAGTTATATATTCACCCATTTGAGTACATCAATAATATTCTAATTTTGATAAAGCAATTAAATAATATTAATTTATTTTTAATTTTATAATTTAAAATATAAAATTTAAATTTAAATCGTTTGATCTTGATCAAACGATTTTTGAAGTTAAAAATGCTTAAATATAGACACTTCGACTATATGGAATTGAATTCATGTAAACCCACCTCAACACCATGTTTTGCAATCAAGAGTTCCTCTCACCAGAAACAAGCCTACTTGAAACGCAATGGAGGTTGGAGCCCCACTATTTTTTTTGATAGATATATTTATATAGTTTAATTAATGGACTAATCATTCCTACATATTAAAATAGACGAAATTGCTAATTTCTATTAAGAGTTGAATAAGTCTAATTGTTATATCAAGTGATCAACGACAATATTTAAGAGTTGAATAATCATTGTATATAAATAATTTTGAGTTGTTTCTTTGAATAATTTTGTTAAAGAGAGGTTGAATGGTTAAGTGCTTATAAGAGGGTATTATCGAGAATTGGATGAGAAATTGTTTGTTTAGTTAATTATATAAGGAAATATATTTTAATTGAAATTAAAAATGTAAAAATTTAAAATATGAAAATAGTATAAATATAGTGCAACGACAGTATGAGATAATTTTATATAATTATATGATAGCTGCTCACACACACACCCTGAGTATATTGATCAATCTATAGAATTACAAATAATAATTAAATTAATTTCATGAACGTTGATTTTTAATGACCATATTTTTTATAAATCGCATGACATAATATCTATAGTTAAAAATAAAAATCTACATCAATAACTTTTATTTGAAAATAATATTAAAAATATTTTTATTTAGTTCATCTGATATTATTATATTTAGATTTAGTCATTGTAGCTCTTCTACGAGCATACATTTTTAAAGCTTAAAATTATCTTTAAATGAGTATTAATTATAAATTAATGTGCACAAACACTACAAAATGCTTAAATAAAAAAATAAATACTTATTAAATACAAAAATCATGTTTTGTTGATTTTGAAATTCATCATTCAACAAATTCAAGTAGTACATTATCTCAGTCATAAAAAGAATAACAATCAAGACTCAATGTATATATTTATATTCAATATTTAAATATTGTAAATTTATTTTAAAAAATGAAAATAACAATTTAAAATGAAACTTCATCTTATATTGTAAGGTCCAAGTAACAACTTGTATAAAAATAACTCAAAGTTCAAATTATAAAATTAAAACTTTCAAGTCTCTAGGTATTGTTTTAAAGAAATTAAAACAAAGTATAAAATAAAAAGACATACCTTTATCCCCTTTGAAGAATCACACCCACCCACTTCCTGATTTGCTCCACCAGAAGTACCAACTATCTCTTCTAATTGCTCGTTGTCATGATTTTCACTCACTTCAGCCACATCATCATATCATCACTATTATCGTCAACACTATCATTCTTATCATTATTACCAACAGAACACATTTTATCTTTTCCCAAACCATCACGCTTTATCAACATTTCACCACATGAAGCATATTCTCAAACCCTTTCATGGCGCGAACCTTTCGTCTTAGAAAACGATACCATACAAAAATCATATATAAGTTTTTCTTAAAACTTTCCCTTATAAACTGCTCTTCATTCTTAAAAGTATTAAGACAAGATATTATCTAACATAATAATAATAATAATAATAATAATAATAATAATAATAATAATAATAATAATAATAATAGCATTAAATCATAAGATGTGCATGGAAAAAAAATCTGAGATTGTTCAGCAACATAAACAGATATAAGAACAAAAAAATGAAGAAAAAAATAAGATTGTCACATTACGGAGTTGTGCAGCAACACAAACGATTGATGACAGTGGAGGCAAATAGGTTGACAGTCGTTGTTAGGTTGACAGTGGCGATCAATTTTGAATGCGAGAACAATGAAGACAATTAAACTTGAATGTAAACGACACGAGGTGATCAAGTTTGAAAGGATGGAGACAATCGAGCATGAATGTGAATTGTACAGAAGTGATCGAGTTTGAAATAGTTGAAGCAATCGAGTTTTAATTTGACAAATGAGTCGAGTTCATTGGATTTTTGATTGAGATAATTGATTTATTTGTTTTGAAAAAAACAAGGATTTAATTAATAGAATAGGTTTTAGTTAGCACAAAAAAAAAAAAAAATAACTAATACACATTAATTTTAACAGCGCTTACACAAAAAACACTATAAAAAATATAAGTGTAACTTGTAATATCGCTTATAATATAAGCGCTATAAATATTGAAAACAATTGCTTATAACATAAGCGCTATAAATATTCAAAACAATGTATAAATGCTAGGGTGCATTAATTTTAATAGTTTTTATAAAAAATGCTATAAAAAAATATACATATAAATATTGAAAGTGACGGTGTTTATTCAAAAAGTGGTATAAATATTGTTTATGTAATATTTAATAGCGCTTAAATATAAACATTAAAAATTAATTCTGGCGTAGTAGTTATTGTAGCGACATAATTTTAAGGTGTTTACATAAATTGATGTTTTTATTATAGGTACTATCTATTTATTATTTTTTTGCAGAACCCACACAATAAATTATATTAAAATAAATTAATATTATTAACATATAATGATATGAAATTATTAGTTGAACTTATTTAATAAAAAAAATTTAGTGTTGAATTAGAGAAATTAATACTTATAAAATAATGTAAATTAAATTATAAAATAACTTGTACACGCAAGACTTGTTTATGCATCCAATTTAAAGTGTTCTATTGTAGATGTTTTTTAAAAATCCCACCTTAAATTTTTTAGAAAATATATGGTGGATATGTCATTAGATATATACACCTTAAGAGAGATTAAAATAAAAAATAATAATTTAATTTAATAGATTGATGATAATAAAAAGAGATATAAAAATAAAAATAAAATAAAGGGATATATAAAACAAAAAATACTAAGAAAGGGATGAAGAATGATGATGATGGTGTACGAGCAGAAGGGGGAGAGGCACGTGATATAGTGATGAGTAACAAGTTGCATTGCATTCCTCGATTCTCTTTGGTTGCTTATATCGCGCGGCTACGTCAATGTGCATGGCAGCAAAGCAATTAAAGGGGGCGTGGTGGGCCCTACAACCACTGCAACAACACAGTGGCTCGCCAACGTCTGAACTAAGCAATCAGTTATGACAATGATTCAGTCACTCCCATCTTTCTTTCTTTCTCTCTCTCTCTTTTTTTTTTTTAATAAAAAAAAGTATGTGATTGGACTACTTGTTTTTTGTAGTAGCGATGTTTGGTTCCGATCCCTAGAACAATCCTCGGATCATCCCAAATAGAATTTCAAATCCTCTTTTCTACACACTTTATTTCATAATCCCGATTATACTTTACCGTAATGAATTCAAATGTGTTTGTATAATACCTAGCTTCTTCAACATATCTGTGCATTGTGTCAAATATTGATGGATATATAAATCGATTAATGAAACATCTGTGTTTTCCTATATTTTACTCTTCTTTCCAGGAGAAAAGCATGGTTATAAATGAATCAAAGTTAGTAGATAGCGAGATCATTTTATTAAGTTGTTTGAAACGAAAGAAAGATAACTGTTTTTTGCTTTCTTCGTTTTAATTTGATTGAGTTGAAAAAGAAATACACAGGTGTATATTTTTTTACTTTTTGTGTTTAAGTTACTTTTTAACCGGAAAAATGAGTTAAATCTTCTATAAATTTTATTTCGTTTTGACAATTTGGAAGAGAAGAGATGTGGCTAAATACACTTATAAAATAATTTCTCTTAATCTTTGAACCACCAAAGAGACTTTTAATTAAAATAATTCTTTCTCATATATATATATATATATAATACTTATCCTATTCTTTATTAAAACATCTTTTATCTCCTCAATATTCTTGTAATATTTTACCTTCTTCTTCGTTAAAATATCTCTTATTTTCTTTGTTGAATCAACAAACTCTAAAACAATAGTTAGATTATTATTAAATTAAAAGTTTATATTATGACCAAATTAATTTCATTAAATAAAAAATATATGATATACAAATAAAAAAAAGTATTTCAATATCATAGATATATAAATAAAGAAATTAAAAAAATGTATAAAAAATTAAAAAGTGTTCCAACAAAATATAGATAAATAAAAATATTAATGAAATTATATATATAATATCTTTTTTATCAAGTGATCTAGTGACTAAACTCATACACTTAAAGTGTAAAGAATGAGAAGTCTCATATTCGAACTCAAACTCTTACGTATCAACATCTTTACAAGTATCAATTGAATTGTATTTATAAAACAAGAAATATAATATCATCAATAAAATATAAAAAGTGAATTTTTTATTTATTTACTTATTTACTATGAGTTATAAAAAGAACAACAAGATGATTTAATTAATAAGTTAAGAAAACAAAAACCACAAAGGCTAATAAAAAAAAGTGCATGACAATTTTAAAATAAAAAATAAATAAATATTTAACTATAAAAATAGATACATTTCCTCTTACAATTCATTTCTTATCAAATTAGGATGATCGAATAACTGTGGGCCCTATAGACACTATTTTTTTCTTCACATATTTTATCCGCCACTAAACCAATGAACAAATTTCGTACATGTGTTTCATGCATGAATTATTTTTTAAGGATGGGATATTGCCATACCTCAATTAGAACCATTCCCAATTATGCCCATTAGAGACGTAGCCAGTAATTTAATTTAAGGGGACTAAAATAGAGAATCATTATTCAATTAAATCAAATTGAATTTCCATATAAACGAAAAATTTAAAAATATTTCTGTTAAAGAAAAAATATGTCAAAAATATAATATAACTATTTTTTTTTCTTTCATACATAAATTAACATTTTGACCTAAAAGATATAAATTTTTTAGAAAATAAGAAATTAACGATGACAAATTAGGGATAAGAAATTTTTATACAGTCTTTATTTTATTTTTTTATATTGTTTTTCATTTGTTCTACAAAGGTAACTCGCTTTGTAAATTAAGAGACATTGAATAAGTTTTAAGCAAGAGAATCTAAATTCAGTCCCGAATAGTAAGATAATTTAACTAATTATTAATATTTATTTAAGAAAGTTAAAAAGTTGAGAGAAATCATGGCACCATGAGTTACCCTTTGCTAAGCCTTGATGCCCCACTATGTTTTTATTTTTTATTAATGGAAAGGACTATTGATTTCTTTTTGGTAAGTCAATATAGTTAATCGAAGTGACCATTGTTCCCCTATAATTATAAATTTTTTTATAAGCAAATTTATTAAAGAGAATGTAAATAATATTCCAACCCGTCTATAAAAAAACAAAAAGTCAGACTCAACATTATAGGAGAAAACCACCGCTCACCTTATATGAAGGATTTCAGAGGTCTCTTTCTCCGATTATGTTTTGCATAGCAAAAATAATTTCTTAATTAGTAGATGATTTATTTGATGGTTAGTCTAGTTCTTTTAACTCCAGTTAATTATAACACTTGATCCAGTTAATTATAATAAAGATGATAGCAAAATTATATTTAAAGTAATTATAACAAGTATAATATGAAATTTTGTTTAGAAGTAACATCAAGTTGCCTCATGTATAAAAAGAAAAAAAAGGTACATCAAGTTGCATATGTTAATCTAGAACAAATTAATACGCGCATATGTAACTTAAGCTAAGTATGATAAACAAAGATGCTGGTCCGCAGTTGAATAGTAAGTAAAGCAATAAAAAAGGTGAAGCCACAAATACTGTACATACGTCACTCGACCATTGCATTATGTATGGTGCAGTATGCAGGCATATAAAATTTCATCGTGTGATGCTCTGCCATTTGTCGATATCCTATTTGTGGATGTAACGTTCAAATTATAAGACATATGCATTCATGTAAATCATTTCATATTTTAAGAATTTATTAACAATATATTTTCATATTGGAAAATTAGTTGTGGACACCAAAACACGTAATTTCTATCTTCATAGAGAAATAAATACATAAGATGATATAATAGATGTAATAGAAAAAAGAATAAAGAAAAAATAAAATGTTGAAAAATTTAAAATGTTCAGATTTTATTGTTGGTGTTTTTAATAACTCGACATCTTAAGGTGAAGAAACGTCGGTGTATAATTTATGTTCAAACATTATTTAAAATTTCAGCAACAATATCGATATTGTTTGTAAATAGAATTAGCTCATATTGTACAAAAAGAAAGCATTAGCTCATAATATAATTATTCACTCATCCGAATTTAAATATAAGTAAAAATGAAGTTGACATTTAATATATGTGATTCAAAATTTATAATAAATATATTAATATTTTTTATTCTATTTTTATTTAATTATATTTGAGATCGAAAGAAATATTTATCATGAATAAAATGATGATCCAACTAAAAAAATAAGAAAATTAAATATTAGTGCTTAAAAAAATAGAAATGATTTAAGGTAAGGTTACCAAAGTCTTCACTTTAGATGTACATATATGAAAAACTTATTATTAGCTTTTGGGAAACAAACAAAAAGTCACGTATACACAAAAATACCACAAATATTAATAGTTGTTTTAAATCTCACTTGTTATTGAGATTATTTGATTGCCATGCTCAAAACTCAAACAATTGAAGTACCGACACATAATTAACATCACACACGACGTGAATATAACACATTGACATTAGTAATATATTGGAAAAAAAAAGAATATGATGGTATGTAATTTATATACAGTGTTGTGTTAGTGTTCAATACCCAACACACATGAGAGAAAATGAAATAGATGAGAAAATATTTTTGATAAATATAGAATTAAGAAAGAAAGTATAGAAAGTAGTTGAGTCCTTTGTAGTTAATTTAAAGGAGGTCCTTTTCAGTGTATATCTCTCTCTCTCTCCATAATACTCTGAGCAGCTAGATGAGTCTAACTTTTAAGACTAGCGGTAGACTCGGATCCTGTCTCCTTTCCTTTCCCACATTCAACTAAAATATCAATTCTCTTTCTCTCTTTCTCTCTTTTTTTCTTTTTCTTTCTTTCTTTCTTCACAGTTGACAGAACACCAACCAATTCACTCTCTCTCAACTCTCAACTCTCAACTCTCAACTCTCATCATGAATGACCCATATGCTTTCCCGGAGGATCTCCGTCGACTCATATCATCAAGAAACCATCTAACCACCACTACACAACAACCACCGTCTCTGTATGCTTCTTCTTCTTCTTCTTCTTTTCCTTCTCCATTCAATAATAATTCCTACGACCCTATCATGCAAATTGGTGATGTTTTCTACCCCCGTCCCGCTTTCACTCACCACTATGATTATTATTCTTCTTCCTCCAATACTCTCATCAACCCTATTCCTATTCCTATCCCAACTACAACACCTTCTTCTGCATTTGCCGCCTTACAAACCAATTCTTCTCATAATAACAAAACTAACTGGCTTGCTTTTGATCCTTCTAACAACAGATGGCCAAGACAAGAAACCCTTTCTCTTCTAGAAATCAGATCTCGTCTTCATTCTAAATTCAAAGACAATAATCACAAAGCGCCTTTGTGGAATGAAATCTCTAGGTATATAAACTATACTTACTGTCTTTAATCTTAATTACTGCTTTATTTAGTAACTTTTTCTTCTTTAGCCTAATTTCCTTTTTCTGATTGAAAATGACACTCCCTATTATTATACTTAGAGGTTATTAATGACAACTGAAGATTCATCTGCTTTTTCTTATCATCTTATTCTAGTGAGTGTGTGTGTATTATACTACTTGCACTTTTTTTTTTTTTTTTTTTGATGATGATATAAATCAATATTGCAGGTGTGCTAATGATTAATTTCTAACTCTGAAACCCTGACTTTGTTTTTTGTAGTTCTATTAACCTAATTTGCATAGCTAGCTAGGGCTATTGGATTTTGTTTTTTTAATTCACAGGCATGGTATTTGATATTTCTTTCTGACATCTTTAATGAAGAGAGAAGAATGTTTTCATTATTTTAATCTTTTTAGTAATATAAAATAGGAAAATATCATGTATTGTGTTATGCTTTATTAATTAGTACTATGTTTTTACCCCCAAGGTTTTCAATTACAATTATTTCTCTTACCCAAAAAATCTCTGGGTTTTGTAAGAGATTTTTGTTGAAAATTTTGATCTGCACTTGCAGTGATATATATTATTTTTAATATCGTGGAGAATTGTAATAAATGTCACTGATGCAACTCTAATAAAAAAAATGTGATATAATAGATTTCATTGTAGCGACCAACTAAATTATTTTAAGAGATTAAAGTTGGTAGATATTTTGTAGTAATAATATAGTTGATGTTAGATATATTAATTGATTAATTAGTGTAAATTACAATTGAGCAATATCAATTGCAATATTTGAGTTATATCAATATAAAAAATTATGATGTTGTTGTTTGAATCGTGATCACAAATATTTTTATATAAGAAAACTATGAATGTTTTATGTGTATAATAATAGCTTTGTGATGTACATATGTTTAGGATAATGGCTGAGGAATTTGGGTACCAAAGAAGTGGAAAGAAATGCAAAGAAAAGTTTGAGAATTTGTACAAATATTACAAGAAGACCAAGGAAGGTAAAGCTAGTAGACAAGATGGTAAACACTACAGATTCTTCAGGCAACTTGAAGCAATATGTGGAGAATCAAACACTACTCATCATCATGCCTCAACTTCTGATAATACAACTCTTCATCATGCTGCAAATGCTGCTGTTGATTCTCATCAAACTCCAAGCTTCACAACTAACCAAGAAAATGTTATTAATATTGGTGATCATCAAAATTTGAATAATAACTTCAAGTACTCAGAGAGTCTCACAAGTTTCTCAAATTCATCAGAATTTGAGATAACATCATCATGTGAAAATAATGATGATGAAGATCTCTCAGCTGTTGCACACATGATGAAGCAACCAAAGGAAAAAGGGTTAGTAGAAGACCAAAGACAAAGTGATGATAAGAGGGTAAGAAAAAGTTGGAGAGTTAAAGTGGAAGAAATTGTTGATTATCACATGAGGAACATTATAGAGACTCAAGATACATGGATGGAAAAAATGTTGAGTGTGGTTGAACAAAGAGAACAAGAAATGGCATTGAAAGAAGAAGAAAGGAAGAGAAAAGAGTCAATGAGGTGTGATAAAGAAATACATGAACTTTGGGCTAAAGAAAAAGCTTGGGTTGAAGCAAGAGATGCTGCATTATTAGAAGTTGTTAGAAAACATATTGGAATAGAAAATAAAGAAGCATTGGTATCAAATAAGAATAAGAGTCAAGTAAATGATACAAAATATGGATACCCTTTTGAAAATGTGGATCAAAGATGGACAGAAATGGAGATTTCAAGTTTGATACAATTAAGGACAAGTTTTGAACAGAGAGTAAGAGAAAATGGTGATTTGGATGAGGGTGTTTGGAATGAAATAGGTGAAAAAATGGTTTATATGGGATTTGATAGGAATGGAATTGAGTGTAAAAAAATATGGCATGAAATTAGTATGTCTCTTAGAAGGACAGTTGATTGTGGAGTCAAAACTAGGCCTTGGTGTTTGGGACTTAAGGTGACAGATGATGATGAAATTTGACACATTGCAAAACACATGCATGCATCAGAGTTTTTGGGTTCTGAGCTTCAAAGAGCTGATTATTAAATTAGCAACTTTGGCTCATGGAAAATCATAAGTTGTAAGAATCTAGTATTTCTATTTTTTTTTTTATATAATAAATGTTAATTCGTCTGTTTTTATTTATAAATAAAAGTAGATTAAAAAATTTAATATATTTAATTTAAAATTTAAATTAAATATATTAATTTTTGTTACATTGACTACTTTTATTTATAAATAGCAACAAATAGAATATTATTTTTAGTATTTTGGTAGAAATAGAAATGAGTCTTGAGTCTGTGATATATTTATCACTCAATTTAATAACTCTTTCACTCTTTTAAGTGAATCTAATTTCATCTTGATGTTTTAAGTATGTGTGTAGGATTAGTATGTGGTTAAGTGTAAACTCGTTGACATTTGTTGTTTAATTTTATTGACATCAAATACTTGAGTTTATTAATGATTTATGTGAACTTTGTAAGTTTTTATGTTTTTATATACTGTTTATTGTTTTTGTAAGTGTGCTAAATTCTTTTAACATACTATACTATATACTATATATAGTATCGTGTGTATTCATGTTATAAAGGTATATTAGTAGAAATTATTATTTTTTACGGAAACTAGGGAAAATTAAAAAATAATTGATGTTTATTTGGTAAGATAAATAAATAAATAACATCAATTAAAAATAGATAAATAATATGAGACAAATAAAATTGTAAATGAAGTACTTATCATAAGAGAGTGAATAATTAAATCATATATACTCTATTAAGTGTTAAACATAAATAAGTCAAAATATATTTTGCGTTTAAGATTATTGTGTCACAAATATTGTTTGTGCCTCCTCTCAGCTTTCTGCCATTTATTTTAACGAAATGAAAAATTATTTACCCCTATGCTTTGCAAACCCGAGGCCTTATGTAAATAGGCGCATTTATTTACAGAGTTTTGGTTGGAAAAAAGGAGGGGTGAAAAGTTTATTATTTTTTAATACATATATATATGTTGGGTTTTTTTATGATTTCAAATATAAAAAACCGTGTTATTAAAATAAAGCCGTACATAAAAAAGTGACGTGTATTATGCATAGTTCAAAATGTGAAATTTTCAGAAATTTTTAGATTTCTCAAAAGATTGAAAATCTCGGAACATAATTATGTTCTTAAGTTTATAAAAGTTTATTTTGAGATTGAATGTATAAAAGTCTAATTTGAAGAGAAAAATAGACCAAAAATTTTAATGATTAAAATATTGAATATATTTATAATATCTCTCTAGAACAAATTTTTTTATGATTAAAAGTTTAATTTGATCTACCCAGATTAATTTGGTCAAGACCTAATCTCAAATAGTGTAAAGAACAACGAATTAGGTTAAATCAAGCATCTCATTTTTTTTGTTGGATTGAGTAATAAATTATCCATAATAATATAATTTTATTGTTTACGATGAATTATAATATTCTTTCTAAAAAATGACACAATTTTAATTTTTTTTTAAATATAGTGTAATTTATTTTTATTATTTATTTTTATCAACTAAAATATATAAATATATAATTAATGAAAATATCAAAATAATAAAATTGATCATTAAATATTTTTATTGCAAGTATTAATAAAACTACGAGATTCTTAAAATTGCACAAAATACTTGCAAGTATTAAATAGCAAACGTGCTACACCCTAAAATAACCAAATATTTTTTAGAAATTGAGTCACATGATTAAAATCGTCTATTCACTTCTATTTACTCGACCAAACCATTTTTTAAAGTCGGTCTGAATTTGGTTGGTCCAACCCATATACATCCCTAGACCTCTCTGTGCTAAAGAAAAATCAATTTTTTCGGATGAGAGGAGATAATTTATTATTCTTTTTTCATAAAAAAATTAAATATAATTAAAATATTATATAATCATTTACCATGTCATTCTTTCTTATGTTTTTTCTTCCAAAACTTTAAGTATATCAAAATATAGACTTAGGCTTTAGAACTTCAATTATTTGTATTTATAATACTCTCAAAATAAAAAATAAAAATGTTATATTTTTTTTAAAGTAAACACTTATTTTCGTTTTTAAAAGTAACCGATGCTATCACAATAGTCTCATGATAAAAAAATAAAAAAAATACTTAAATCATTAGCCAATTAATTAATATAATCTCTGACATTAAATCCATAAACAACTTTATCATTATCAAACACGTGACACATTTAAAATCATACATTTTTGAATTCTTTTATCAAAGAAGTAAATGACAATAAAACATTTCCCATTACTTGAATGTTTGAATTCCAAATATTAGTTTTGTTTCTTTTGTCAATTTTCAATTTTGTAACAATGTCAAAAGTTGGAAACCCCATTGTTGAAAAAACAACCTCATTTGCATGCCTATATGTTTTTCATTGTATGAAGAACAAACACTAGTACACCATACTAAATAGCATAAACAAATTAACATAAGCATTATATCACCTACACACCATCATCTATTGAACACTAAATTTTTCTATCACATATGCAAATTGGCAATTACAAGTAATCTCAATCTGTGAAGAAGATTATTGACTCCACAGCACGAGATTTCTTAGTCTCCATACATTCCAAAGTAGGATATCCCATCATGATTTAATTTCTTCTGTTTGTAACTCTCTGTTGTGCACAAACATGAGATAATCCAAATATAGACTTCTATTTGAAAATAAGAAATGATACCTTTTTATTTATATCATTTTGGTCATTGATAGAAGGGATGCATAATTGAACAATTCATCATAGTTAACTGAGTTATAGTTAAAATTTAAAGTGATAAATTATATTGAACAATGAAAAAATGATTCAATGAATTTTAAATTATTTTTCTTTCATCCAGATATTATTATAACACCACACATCACTTTCAAGAATTAAAGTGAGTGTTTATTCTATTTTTTTCATCTAATTTCGTGAGTTAACATTGTCCTAAAAAGCAAAGATTTATTTATTGTTCAATTAATTTGTTTTCTTTCAAACCTCTCATCTCCATCCTAAATCCCAAACAAAAATTAAAAGTCACTAGTATACTTCCTTCGGTTTCAAATTTTAGCAAAAGCTTACTATCTTGGTATTAAACTATATATAAAAGTTTAAGCAATTTTTTGCTTAAAAATGGTATTAAGTATAAGTAAAAGGGATACTTTTATATTATATTTAATATTAAGGTTAAACAGATTTTTAATCCCTGTAAAATCTTAAAATACTTTGTATAAGGGAAAGTATTCTACTATATTTTATTTTTAATCTTTATAAATAATTTCATCAACTTTTATTTCCTTAAAATATTCATTTTTATTTTTAGTCCCTGATTTTACACCAATTATTGTGTATCTTTTGAATTTTTGAAGTAGTACATGAGATATTATAAGAAATTTCTCTACTGAAATTTAGAATCAAGTAACAATTTAGATTAAATATGAATTTCAAACACAAAAAGCTTTAAATTCACATTTAATTCATCATTTGTTAAAAAATAAATAAAATTTTTATACAGAAGTTGTTAAATATGTTCTTAATATTATTGCCAAAATATTTTAAAAACTAAGTTCACGTGAAACAAGTTGTTAATATTATTGTTAAATATTTTATACCAAAAATATGTTCTTAATAAAATATTTTTTCTCGTGAAGTTCACGTGAAGGATAATTTAGAAAATACGATTGATTTTTTTTATATATAGAGAAAATTTATTTTCTCACCTCAAATCTTCTCAAAAACTTCTAAAATTTATTTAAATAGACTAACTTAGAGGTGTATTTTATACAGCGAGATCGGACAATCCAACTATATATATTGTTGTATTTGAAAACATTATGGTGAGATAAGATATAAAAATATCTTCTTTATGTGTTCATTGTTATCTGCCTATTAGTTGAAAAAGCCCATAATTGCTACACTAGATAATTTGGGCTTGATCTAAATATTGCTTCAATCTATTTTATACCCCAACACCTAAACTTCCTAGCTTGCAAATCTACTAAAAATATAAAATCATTCTTCTTTTTATGTTATTAAAAGTATTTAGAATAAAAATAAATTTTTATAACTCTAGAATTTTAGAATTTTTTTTAAAATGTAAGAATTTGGAATACCAAATTTTTGAATTAAAAATTCCAAAACAATTTTTATTGAAATTACTAAAATTGAAAACTTACCATCGGTAGGTTCATGCAATTATTGATATTACCCTACAACTAAGAGTTTAGGCATGTGTTTTTTATAGAAGAAATTAATTATATTTTTAATGATCTTGGATATTTTTAATCTTAAATTTTAATAATATGTTTTTTTTAGATTTTTCATTTATTTGAAAAATTCGAAATCTCTTTTAGGTTCTGAATATTTTATTTTTGAAATATTCAAAATTTCGAAGGATAAAATTAGAATTTAATCATAGATGTAGTGTCTAAATAAAATAGGGGTAGGTATTTTGTCCAAAATAAGAAAAGTATAGGAGTACACTCCCCAATTGTTGGGTACCATTAATATTTTCCTCTTAAAAAAGAAAGACTCCATAACAGAAACTGAGTATTAAAACTATTTGGGACAAAAGATATTTTGGCAATTTTAAAAATTGAAATTTTTGGAATTTAGAAAAATCAAATATAATAATTTGATTTAGATATTGAAATTTATGCTCCGACTTTTTCAAAAATACAATTGCATGCACTGAGAAATCTCTTGAAAAATTCACTCTGATTTCATATTATTTATCTAAATACTAAAGACAATTTTGGAATATGACGTTGTTTGTGAGGGTATATATAGAACATGCATGTAGGGGGTGTAGTGTATTTTTCTTCTCACGTATACAAGTATGTGTTTACAGCAAAGTCCAGTTCTATCTTTCCAAACTTTAACCAACTATTGTGGATTCTGGCCCAATCACTATCCCATCTTTTTGTTGCTCAATCAGTCTAAGGGAATTTCTTTTCCCCTTTAGGTTTTCAAAACCTCCCCAATTTTTTTCTTCTAAATTTGTCTATGTTTTTTTTATTAATTTTCATCTTAGAAGATATGGTAAACTCCACTATAATTAAATTATACAATTGTGAAGTAATGAGGATAAGACGTTTAACTTAACAATAGCGGCATTTGTCAGTTGAATTATATTTAAATTAACTAATTTCCACGTGTGTTTTATAAAATACGAATTTTCATTTTTAATTTTTATTCATGAACTTTGTACATCTAAATTAACCAATTTTTGCATTGTTAAGATTAGTCAATCTGTATGTTGTCCCGAATCACAATATGTAAGGCAAGTGTAGATATTAAGCAGTGTTCTACTTCCGATTACTACTTATTACGTTGTTGTAATGAACGAGAATAAATGGATTCTAATTTTGTGATTAAAAACATAGCTAAATCATTAAATTCCTCTTGAAATAGTAGAAGTCGGACATTTATCTCTAAAATTTAAAAATAGATAAATAACACATTGAAATTGATAGGCATCAAACAATATATCATTATGTTAGTTTGTTCAGTTGATGTGGACGTTAACTGCTTACTTGGCAAACCAAACCATAAGAAAACTCATTGTTACGTAAGAGAAAGGCTAATTTGTCCGATTTTAAAAACAAAATTGCAATCTGATTTTTTAAAATTAAATTGAAACTCAGTGATTATTGCAATGGTAACATCTCCTTCTATATAATATATTCTTGTTCTTCCATGATTTCATATATTCTTCTTCTTCCAATAACCTTCATTTATATAGTTCTCTTTTTTCTATTTCATGGTTTTCAAATTGTAGAAAATAAAAGAATCAAAAACCACTTATTATTCTTCTTCGTTGGGTGAAAATTTGAACCCAGTGGTTCTCAAATGTCATTGTATAAGAAAAGTTGTTGTTAGAGTTGTTGCAACTAAAAAGAACTTTAGATGAAAATTCTTTTCATTTGCTAAAGATAATTTCTCCATTTTCGTTTCCTTTTTTCCTAATTTTTTCTCCCACTATTTTCTTTTGGTTTCTCAAAGTTTGCTCACCGATTTCTCCAATTTCTCTAATTTTCTCTCCCAAACTGAGACACAAGAGGGACAAAGCCAAATTGAAATATCATTTTAATAGTCTTAATCCACTCATGAATATCAAATGTTATCCTAAGAGGTATCTGTTTAAGGAGATGCATCAAGAACTAGAAAAAATAAATCAAATATTGTATTGCAATTTTTAATATGACTTTAGGGGCAAGATTGCTAGTAAGTAACCAATTTCAAGGATTGGTTTGTGTATATTGATTTTGATTTTCGTAGGTTAAAATATATGGACTTTGAAAATTAATTATATATCCTGATGGGTTTCGTATAAGGCCACCACTCATCAGAGGACTTACACCACAATTCACGAATGTATCACTACCCATTAGGAGACCTACAACACCACTCATGAGTGCACCACCATCTCCATCTATTATAGCACCACCACCCATAATAGGACTAACTTCTGGAGCACCATCAATCACAATATCATTTGCTAAGTCTAGTTCAAAAAAAAAAATGAACCAAATTTAATGTATTCCATTCCTAATCCAAAGACGCTACCTCCAAATCTAGGATAGTAAACATATAATGAAACTTTTGAAGAATGAAGCAGCTGAAAAATGAAATATTTTGAATCACGTTTTTTGTCTTGTTGACGTTTTATTGTATTTTGAATGATGTAATTGACGCTTTACTTATTAATGTTGGTTTTTTAATCATTTAGTTGTTGTATTTGACACATATTTGGATAATGTTATGCTATAATTTAGATGATGTAATTTATACTTATTACTTGTTAATTGGAATATATTTAGATTTAAATGAGCTTTATTAATGCATTTTGGTATTTCGTTTATTTTGAAAAAGATCTAAAACATCTTTATAAAGAGTGACATTCTTATCTTATAAAACAATTTTGTAATGATGAGTTAGATTTAACGTAAAAGACTAGTATTAAAATATAGTGAAAAAACCACTTACTATTTCTATCAACACACCAAATCTAGTAGTGTTTGATCGCTACTCTTGAGATGATAAATTAAGAAAAATTGAAGTCTAACATAAAATATTAATAAAATTTGAAATGAATTTATAAAGAGTAACAACTCCACTTTACATAATAATTTTGTAAAAATTAAGTTCATTATAAAACCTAATATTATATAAAAAAAATTCTATCAATTTGAGTCACATACTATTTATATTAATACACCAAAGATATTTGTTTTAAACATAAAGAGTCTAATGGATAAAAACTTAAATTCTTCGTAGAATAATGATAAAGTCTGATGTAAACTTATAAAGTGAACTACTTTCCATTTTACAAATTAATTTTATAAGAAAATATTAACTTAATAAAAAAAATCCTAATTTAAAAATAAAAAAATATCTAATAATCCTAATAATTGATCAATCAACAACCCCTAATAACATGGAGGGCAACGGACGCCATGTGACTTGCAAAGTGGCAGCCGCACATAGTGTTGTCAATATTTTATTCCAAACCCAAAACTACAATCATTTTATTTTGACAAAAAATTACAATGATTTGACATTTCTACCTTTTCAACTCTTGCAACTGAATATAAAAAAGATAACGTGTCTTTTCTTTTATTTCGCAAATTGACAAAATCTCTTATTTATTAGTTACTGCAAGAAGTGAAAAAATTGAGCTAGAGAATATTTGTTTGGCAAGTTTCATTTCTTTCTGGTGCAAAGGCATGTTTCATTTATTTATTAGCTAGAGAATATTAAATGTATCCTTAATTTGAGCATCACCTAATTGTTTCTTCTTTCTTTTTCTCATCAACTTTTTATTCATTCATCGAAAAAACGTGATTTGAGGTGATTTTTTTTGTCGTAAAATCATTAATGTGACTCATTTTTCTCTTTTTTTTTTTAATAAAAAAAGTAATATTTTGATTTCTATTTAATTATTTTTTATAAAAAAAATAATTTTAATTTCTATTTAGTTATTTTATATTTTATTTTGGTCGTGATTTGGTGTCTGAGGACAGTACTGATGGTTTATTAAAGGAATAATAAATGTTTACTAGAGATGGTTGAAGAATATTCTAGAGAGTGTCTTTTCATGGGAGTACTTTTTTTCAAGAGAGCAACACCGCTAGTGTTGAAAAGGCAACGACAACCTGTTAAAATATTGATATTAATTAGGCAAACTACAATAGAGATTTTTTAATTAGGCAAACTAAAATATTGATTCTTTTATTTTATTTAAAATTCTAAATAAGGTAATTTATCTTTTTCTAAATTAAAAAGGTTCTCTATCATTCTAAATGACAATATAAAGTTGGGATTTTTAGTGATTTGTTTTTTCTTTTCTAAACCTGAAAAAAAGATAATCTTACTTCGACATTTTTTAAAATTTATTTATTTTTGAATTTTGGTATCATTTTGATGTTATTTTTGTTAGTATTTGATGAATGAGAAAAATTGATTACATTTTGATAGGAGGAATATTGCACTAGAAATTCAAAGAAGAAATAAATATGAATTATATTTTTAAAAGAATGTCAAAACAATATATTTTTACGGATTTAGACACCATCATTAAAATTTCAACATTATTAATATTTATAAAGATAAAATAGTTTTTTTTGTTTAAAAAGATAAATGACATATTTCTATTTATTACTATTAATCTATATCTATACTATATATATAATACTTAGGGTTATAAAGTTTTGGATTAGCTTTTTTATCTTTCAATTTTACTCTCTCCTTAAACTATTTTATTTATAGATTTAATCTCAAAAAATAAGACCTCACTTGAGAAAGTAAAATAAGTGATATTAAATATAAATATCGTAAGTATATCATAATTAACCATCAATTTGTTATAATAATAATTGTTTTATGTTAGAGAATTTAAATCCTTTATTCATCATTTTATCATCTTTATTTTAACTTCATTTCACAAATATTTATATTTATATAGGCGTGACTCTTTTTAAGTTTACATTTCATTAAAATTATTATTCTATATTATCAACTAAATAACTGAACTTTTTATTGATAAAAGCCGACAGAAAAACACGTGAATAACTATGTTAGTTAACTTTAACTAATTATAAAGGAAAAAGCAAAAACCTAGTAACGCCGCACCTTACCATTTTTTCTTGGTCCCAAAAGTTGCCTTTGTGCCTAAACTGTAATGCACCAAACTTAGTGACTTTGATTGTGGAAAAGGACGTCCACCTGAAAGAAAAAAAAAATAAAAAAATTAACTTCTACTATAGAATAATTTGGTTCCTCTAACATTAGAAACACTGATAAAATAAATAGGTTAATAATTAATATTATAATCACTTATAATTTAATTATATATATATAATATTAATCATTTATTTTATCATCATCAATAATTAATAATAGTAATAGAATCCCACATAGAGAGGAAATAGCAACATGAAAACACTTAATTAATGCCGACTTAACAGTTTACTGGTATACCCATCATTATATATACTAGCACATTATTAAGTCTTAGAGTAAGAGACATAATAGGGCATTTAGCAAGAAATCTAAAAGAAGGACATAATAGAACTGTTTTATTATTACTTTACAGTAACACGGCCAACTTTGTTCAGAGTACTAAAGTATGAGTTTATGAAATTATGAAAGAAATCAACGAGTTTATTTCTAAAATTAAATGACTTTTTTATTTTATTTTATAAAATATAAGCATTTAATTATTTAAATTGATATAAATTATATTAACTTAAAATAATATAATTCAAAGTTATTAAAATTAAAAAACTGAATATGCGAACAAATTTCAAAGCATCCAAATTAATAATATATAACAGTAAAATATATATATATATATATATATACATATATATATATATATATATATATGACAAAATTAAGTGTTAAAAGTACTCGTATTTACGAAACTATTATGTTGAAAAAAAAACTTATAACAAAATAAAAAATCAAAACAACACAGCAACAATATGACAAACAAAAACATTACATTAAAATAAATAAATTACAATAATAAAAAATGAGTTAAATAAAAATAAAAATAACTTATTTAGATAAAACAATAAAAAGAAAGAAAGTTTAGAGAGAAATTTTGGAGAAAAATTAGCTCTAAATTATCCACATGGGATGAAGAAAGGAAAAATTGGAGGTAAGGTGAAGATTATTTAATTACAATAATAAAAAATGAGTTAAATAAAAATAAAAATAACTTATTTAGATAAAACAATAAAAAGAAAATAAGTTTAGAGATAATTTTTGGAGAAAAATTAGCTCTAAATTATCCACATGGGATGAAGAAAGGAAAAATTGGAGGTAAGGTGAAGATTATTTTATACTTATATGATATGATAGATTTATTCTACAAATTTATTCAATTTGAGTAAACAAAATTTTCATTATTAATTTAAAAATCAATCTTATTATATACCATTTTTTATAAGACTACTTTAGTATATTTCTTTTGATTTCTCATAGCATCTTTATACCATTAAATTGATTGTGCATGCTTCTTGAGACATTGATTATTCGAGGATATATTTTTAATAGGTTGAAAAGTTATA
>NC_021163.2:9126113-9169804 GCF_000331145.2 Cicer arietinum
TATATATATATATGAATAAATATTTCTTCTTAATTGAAATCAAGAAAGTTTAACTAACTTCACTATCATCGTTATAATATGTAAATATATATTTTTGTTTATGTTTATATTTAAGGTTGGAGAAAATAAATAGATTTATTTGATCAAATATGAAGAGACGTTTAATAAACTAATTTATTACACTAATTTATAGTTTTTTTTTATAAATATTTGTATTTCAATTTATTCTTATCATTTTAATCTACATTACTTCTTTACCTTTTTAGATTTGAAATAAAAGAAATTAGTATCCACTTTCAATGCGAACTAATCTTCCACTTCTTTTATTACCACATTATAATTTATAACACACACGCCTCATTTCTTATGAATTTTTCATTTTAAATTATTTACTTTTATAAAAGTATAATAATTCATATGTATTACTATATTAGTTTGTATGCATTATTGATTCGTGTAAATTATTTATTCTCATATAAAAAATCTAAGAATGAATTAATTATATGTATATTTAGAATATATATTATTTTTTATTGATCAAAATAAACTTATATTTTAAATTACAAACATGATTTTTTATTTATGTCAATTAAGTTCTATTATTTTATTTGGTAGTAAAAGATTTTGTTTTGGAATTTGTAGGTTCAAGTTTTGCTAATGTTATTGGAAAATCACAAATATGATTTTTTTTGTAAACGTTTATTAGATTCTTAGATCTTTCTACAAGAACAGAAAAGAGAGTATCAATTATCAATTGAATTTTCAATTAAGTTATATAGTTTCGTTTTCCTAAGGAATTAGATATCCTTAAAAATTAAAAAATATATATATGAAGTGCTTGTATAGGATTGTAGTGATTGTTTGGTTGCATGTTGAAGAGCATCCAACATGTGTTTAGAGTGGTCAAACACAATGAGAGAATGTTTGGGTATTGACTTAGAATCTGATTCATTCTCTTGGAAATAGAGGCTCACAATTTCATCTATTTGTCTGTATCCATCAATCTATAGATCCATCCACTATACAATAAAAATGTTCATGAATTGAATCCAATTCATCAAATATTTTTTCAAAATCCAATAGATCTCTTTTTTATAATGCAATCTAATATATTTCATTTATTTATTTTAAAATATATACTTTTAAGAAAATGTTATTATATTTATTCCAATATATATATATATATTAATAGGAAAATATAGTTTATTTATTATTTAAAAAAGTCTATTTTATTTTATAATTTTAAAAAACTGTTCTAAAAAATAATTGATTTTTTATTATTTAAAATAAGTAATTTTCTTTTAAAATAAAAATAATAATTTAAATATTATAATCTATTAATTGTTAATTTAATTACATAAGGTGATTGGCGACGACATAGTATGTTGGAGTTCTCCAATCGATTATTATAAAATTACTTTTTATCGACTTTACTTTTAACTCAAAAATCAATTTGTTAAAATGTGCTATTGGAATATTTGTAAAGGATTCCAAAACGAAAATTTTGTTGTTGAAAAAATGATATTTGAATTTTCAAAGAATTTAATACAACTAATCATATTTGTAATTTTAAAAATAATCAAAATAAAAATTAAATATTTTTATTAATTTAATGATTAAAACTAAATGACGAGTAAAATATATTTACGCTTTCTACAAATATAAATTAAATTTTATTTAAATTCATTTTTGTGACTTCAAAAACCAAAACACAATTAATGAAAGTAGTACGAATTGCTGATTCCATTGATTTCTTGTGAATATTGAGAAGAGGAAAGTATCGTTGACCTTAAAATTTGATGCAAGGACACAGTTGCATTAAATGTTTTTAACCTCAGTTAAGTATCAGCCGCTCCATTTGTTCAGTATAGTTAGCCATAAATTTGCCATCATCTCTTATGAATTGCTTCAACTAAAGTTGTTGAGTCCATTAACTCCCATCAATATCATACCTTTCCATTTCCTCACCCAAACCCATTCTTTCACTAACTCCTTACAACGCCCTCTTCTTCACTTTATTTTATGATCACAAATGCTAACAAATGTAGTAGTATATATGTTAAAAGAATTAAATTTAAGTAATATTATTTTGGAATTTTTTGTAAGTTCTTTTCAACATTTTTTTCATGTTATAATCTTAAAGGTAAAAAGTATTCATTGTTGCATGCTGCCTTTATCCTTAAACATAGAGGTTGATTAATTAAATAACAAGAATTAAAAAAAAATTATAGTAATATTAAATTTATATTATTTTACATGTTTATTATTCAAGTGAGAGAGATAATTAATTTATGTTTTCATCGTTTTCATTATGTACCTTATTATAAGACTCATTTTTGATAATTTATTGTCCTTTAGAATAAAACTAATTTAAAAAATATCTCTAATTACTTTATGAAAAATATTAACATTAAAAAACATTAAAAAAATATTTAATGTATATATTTAATTAAGTATTCTAAAAACATTAAAAAAATAAAATAAATTTTTTAATATATATATTTATTGTCTTGAAATTTTAAAAAGTAATAGTTTTTACATGTTTTTTTTTTCTTTTCTTTTTTGATTTCTTAACAAACATAACCCTTAATTTATCATTGAAAAATGTAATTTCATTTCTCTCTTGCGATGTCAATTCATAAGAGTGATAATAAAAAGAACATTTTTTACGATTATAATCTTATAAGTACTTTTTTTAATAATAGAAAATTTGGTAAATAAATTCCTATTGACATTGTTTTTTTTACTAAAATGACAATCGTTTTAACAAGGAGAGAGTAACTTTTTTTAAGGTGCCTAAATCTCTTATTCAGTGCTGCCTCACTTGAAAGTCCAACCAATCAAGCTGGCTCCCTTGGAAGTGCTTTTAATAAACCCACCTAAAATTTCACACTACCTTCCATTCTTAAAACCATCTTCTATCCATGTCTCCTCCATTCTTATAATAATCAAACTCCTCCAATTCCTTCCTTAATTTTCCACTCTCATTCCAAAAACCAAAAATAAAATAAATGTCTTCTTCTCTGTTTCCATCCTCTGTTTCTCTTTCTTCTCACTACCATCTCATCTTCACTCTCTTAGCCTTTCTCATATCAGTACTCATTTTCTTCCTCACACAAAAAACCAAATCCAAAAAAAGCCTCAACCTTCCACCAGGTCCACCAGGATGGCCAATTGTTGGCAACCTTTTCCAAGTTGCAAATTCAGGAAAACCATTCTTTGAATATGTGAAAGATATGAAAGCAAAATATGGCTCAATCTTCACACTCAAGATGGGAACAAGAACAATGATCATAATAACTGATGCAAAGCTTGTCCATGAAGCTATGATTCAAAAGGGTGCTCTCTATGCATCAAGACCACCTGAGAATCCAACAAGGAACATCTTCAGTGCCAACAAGTTCACTGTGAATGCAGCTGTTTATGGTCCTGTTTGGAAATCACTAAGAAGAAACATGGTTCAGAACATGCTGAGTTCAAGTAGAATCAAGGAGTTTAAAAGTGTTAGAGACAATGCAATGGATAAGCTTATTAATAGGCTTAAATTTGAAGCTGAGAAGAATAATGGCGTTGTTTGGGTTCTCAAGGATGCAAGGTTTGCTGTTTTTTGCATACTTGTTGCTATGTGTTTTGGTTTAGAAATGGATGAAGAGAAACTTGAGAGAATAGATCAAGTTATGAAGAATGTTCTACTTACTTTAGATCCAAGAATTGATGACTATTTACCAATTCTAAGCATGTTTTTCTCTAAACAAAGAAAAAATGCTTTAAAAGTTAGAAAAGAACAAGTTGAATTCATGGTACCTTTCATTGAACAAAGAAGGAGAGCAATTCAGAACCCTGGTTCAGATCAAACAGCTACAACTTTTTCATATTTAGACACTCTTTTTGATATCAAAGTTGAAGGTAGTAAAAAATCATCTCCTTCTAATGAAGAATTGGTTTCACTTTTATCAGAGTTTCTCAATGGAGGAACTGATACAACAGCAACTGCGGTTGAATGGGGAATAGCACAACTCATTGACAACCCTGAGATTCAAGCAAAGCTTTATCAAGAAATTAATGCAATAGTTGGAGACAAAAAAGTGGAAGAAAAAGATGTTGAAAAAATGCCTTATTTACAAGCTGTGGTGAAAGAGTTATTAAGAAAACACCCTCCAACACATTTTGTTTTAACACATGCTGTTACTGAAGATACTAGTTTAGGAGGTTATGATATTCCAACTAATACAAATGTTGAGGTGTATACAGCAGGTATAGGTGAGGATCCTAAACTATGGACCAATCCTGAAAAATTTGATCCTGAGAGATTTGTTTCAAAAGGTGAAGAAGCAGATATAACTGGTGTAACAGGTGTGAGAATGATGCCATTTGGTGTTGGGAGAAGGATATGTCCTGGTTTGGCTATTGGTACTATACATATTCATTTGATGTTGGCTAGGATGGTTCAAGAGTTTGAATGGAGTGGTTATCCACCTGGGAAGAAAGTGGATTTCACTGGCAAGATGGAGTTTACTGTTGTGATGAAGGAGTCTTTAAGAGCTGTCATCAAACCAAGAGGTGAAACAGTGCTGTAAAACTTTTTTGTTGTTGGTTAATTCTGGTTTGTTTGTTTCTACAAAAGATTTACTATATCTTTTTACATATACATCATCATGTAATAATGACTTGTGCGTATTATGTCTTGTTTGTTGGACAAATTTATCTTAGATCTGTCATAATTGTATCTTAATCTTAATTATTGGATACATTTGTTGTTTTATCCTTAGTGTATATGAATACACAACTAGTTTCTATTATAAATAAACAAATTAATTCAGGAATTCTTTTCTTGACTTTTTTTTCCTTATGTGAAAGTATGTAATGCAATGGAAGGAAATTTTTGCACATCAACAGAAATACTACTCCCTTTGGACTCATTTATAAATCAAATTATCTATTTTCGCACTTAAGAATAATAGTGAAATGCCATTTAATTTTCTTGATTTCACGTAAAAAAAAGAAATACATTTGCTAACTTACTCCTAGTTATAATGGTCATCTTTTTGCAATATTAATGGATTAATTTAAGGGTATTTTTGGAATAATGACATTTAATTTGGACAAATTAGTTGGCATTTGCTTAAATTTGAGTTCAACAAATATAATTTTTTTTTTTTTTGCTTATAATTGAGTTCTAAAGAAGGACAGATCCTACAATATGGACCCCCGCATATTAACGAAAAACAAAAGTGTTTCTCAAAACTCAATTTGTCGAACAAATTTCAATCAAATAAGGGTTTCAACTGTAAAGATAAAGATAACCATTAATTTATACTTCTGAAGAGTGTCGTTAATTATCATTAGAATTTCATATGACTATTAAACATATTTGACCACTTATAAAAGTCTTGCCTTATAATTTACCACAAAAGAGTGTATAACAACACTATGACAGATCTTTAGAAGAATCTACTTTCTAATTGAAACAAGTTTCATAAATAGAAAGTGGAATCTTTAGAAGAATCTACTTTCTAATTAATATAATATAAAATATACTGATATACTTTGGGTGAAATGTGAATACCAGGAAATAGCGAGGGAACAACCGAACAGCTGGTACAAGCAGAGAGCATTAGCAATAGTTGACTTGATTCATATGACAGGATAAGAAGTTACTTACTGACATCACAGGTTAAATATTTTGCAGAAATTTGATGAGTAGGTAAATGTAAGTAGTAATTGAAAAAAAAAACTTCAAAAAAGGAAAAATATAATAACTGAAACTGGCCTTACTACTTGAAAACATGAAGGTAGATTTTATTAAATACCAGAAATTAATTAACCATGACCAAAGTAACCAAAATAATAATAATAATAATAATAACAATAATTGTGATAAACCGAAAGAATCATATTTCCATATATTACCATAAAACCTCAAGCACAGGTCTAAAAAATAATTCAAGTACAAGTTTTTTTACCATGTTATAAGTTATAGAGCATTTACCAGCATTAACAGTGGCTAATCTCAGTCATGGATACACGTACTCACGTAGGACAGACAATTATTTTTCCTCTCTTAAGTGGGGTTTTCCATACACGATGGTTTGAATATCTGACAATTTATTTAAGGTGTCCCAGTTCTTCTGTCATTCAAATCAACTGCATGTTGATTCTATTTGATGTGATATACATGGACAAACACACCTCAGTATTTCACCACGACAGACTAATAACATGTAGTATACTAACACTGACACATGCTTGTAGGTCTCTTGCTCATGTACCATATTTACACGTCCCTTACTTTTCACTCTCAATATTTCTATAAGTGTATTTTCATGTTGGAGATGGATCTTTTCCCTAATTACAGATAGAGCGAAAAATGATGGAATTTTAACAAAGTTGTTATACCAAAATCATAAATACTAGTGGTGTTTAGGGTGTGTACCTGACATGTTTGTAGGATTCATAGCCAGTTGGAGAAGAAAGTTGTGAAAAGATTACTGCCCTCTATCTGGTAAAGTTGGTGGCTAGGGTTAAACAGATGAGGCTAATGATTTGACTATTCTATTTTACCAAAGTAAACCAAGACATCTCAACCTTTGATGAGAATATCAATGGCTGACATTCCAACATATCCATATTTTCTTACACATATACACATTGTTAATCTGTTAATTCATTTTGTATCAACATAAATTATTTACTTTATCCCCATGTATTGAGTTGCTTACTTTACAAGAGTTGGTTCACCTTTTTAATCCTTCTACAAGATATAGGATGCAAAAGATATAATCTTTTCACGAAGACCCTAATCATTCAATTTTCCTTCAAAAACATTGTAAATAAAAAAACAGATGAAAAAAGAAAGGGAAAATAATCACCATGAACCTTACTAGGACAACACGTGTATCACCAAAAAAGTATACAATGTTGAGCAAAAAGACAAGATACAATAATGACAGTGTGTGAATTGCATTAATACAATGATCTACAGGGGGAAAGACAGCTGGAGCTCCAGCTGATCGCAACTAATTCTAGTCTTTAACAACAATTACAGCTAAGAAAATGAGAGAGAGAGATTCAAGTCCTAGCTACTGTTGAAGATCAAGAAAAGAACAAAGGAGGAGACAGCAAAGGGAGGCCCTTGAGAGGGGTAAAATTTCTTTGCTATATACAGTAAAATAGTAAAAGAAAAGAAAATAACCATCTTTCAACATGCTAATGCATTTCAACACTCCAATTTTGGAACATGAATTTTACTCAATTAGTGATTTGAAAGGAACCATTCAAAATTTATAAATTTGATGGGCTCTCTACATGCTTCTTCCCTTCATCTTTAATGAAATCGCTCGGACTTAAGGAGGCGATACTGTCGATATCAACTGCTCCACCACCCTCAGATGGAAAGTGATCCTCTTGTATAGGGTTCACCCCATGGTTGTCGGGGATTCTTGTTGACGATAATCCAATATCATCCATCATACAGTGATAATGATGAGTATCGAAGGACTCCATCCCGTAATGGGAGCTATATACAGGTTGCATTGTTTGCGTTCTCTCGGAAAATTCACGCAATGATATTCGACAAACAGGACAAGTGGCATTCTGTTGCAGCCATATGTCTATGCAGGCCATATGGAAGGAGTGTCCACAATGAGGGAGGATACGCAGTGTATCTTTGTCTTGGTACTCTGAGAGACAGACTGTGCATCTGCAAATACAGCAAAATTGAATGTTGGGTACCATGAGGTGATTATCTGATTGAGAAGTATATGTCAGAATTTATTTGAGAATACTCCAATACCAAAAGCCCTATCCAAAATTAAGTTCCTGACATCATAAACTACATAAAATGAAATTTCATATTTGAAAGGTATTGGTAACCAATCACTATTGTTAGTGAGTCCCAGTTAGTTAGGGAGGGAGTTAGACGGGAATGCAAATAAATAGAAAAAGGGGTTAGAGGAAAGTCGGCTTGTCATTTAAGATAAATAGGGCCTTTAGGCATTGGGCTGGTATGATGATCAACATGCTCTCTAGGATAGCTTATAAAACAGCTTACAACATGTATGAAAATAGTTTAACCACACTTTATCATCGATTATATAAATAGTTTATACATAAATGCTTAATTAAGTTATTTACCTTTTCCCATATGCACCCGCATGTAAAACACATAACACTTTTTTCTAGCAGTCTAGTGAGATAGACACATTTTCATTACAAACGCACAGAATAAATGGCCATAACCCTCACATGGACTAACTGTATAGTTTCGTTATCAACAAAATCCTGTTAACATCTTCATTACAATCTCCTGTCGCTACAATTTTTTTTTAGCTTAACTACCGAATTGTTAAGAAACCGCATTTTAATATTTTGCGAAGAAAGTGTTATACAGTGATTAACAATAGAGTTTTACTAAATCCTCAATGTTTCAGCTCACTGATCATGCAAAACTTAGGGGGGGAATTAAAATCAGAAACAGTTTGAATAAGGAAGTAACATACTGAGAATTTTCACCAGCAGCAAAAAACTTGTCACTGTACTTCTTTACTGGAAATTTAGCTACATCTATGCGTTCAAGACCTTGACAACCACGCTCCATCTACACATAGTAAAATGTCCAAATCAAAAAACACATTTTCAATGGGAAAAAAAATACAAAGTTTACACTGCACATTGCATTTATTTTACAAAGAACAAATCATTATAAAATAAAATATCAGAAAGGAAGAAACTTTTGAGATGAACTATGAAATGATTACCTACCATGGTGAGATTGGATCTGGAAGCAACGAGAAAGGATCTTCTAGAAGCATTCATGTGAATTCGAGCACAAACGAGTCTTGTGCAAACGAAAACAATAAACATTGTGCTAACAGCAAAACCAATCACAGTCATGACCAAGTTAATCCCAGAAGAAATCATTGTAGAAAATTTCCCTAATTGATTGATAAACGCACCCCCGCTAAATTTGAAGAATCCAGAATATAAAGCAAAGAAACCCCCCCACCCCCAGCAAGAAGAATGAGAGAGTGTGAAATGGGTTTGCAGAGAAGCGTGGTTTATTTGTTGGGGGATGACGAATGAATGAGAGAGGGTTGGTGAGTGAGAGTGGGAGTGGGAATTGGGAGTGTGAAAGAGAGGATTGAAACCCTAGAAGTGGAAGGCATGGCTGAAGAAGGAATTAATGGGTATGGGTGTCCTAGATTTGAAGGTTCGATGACCAAGCTTTTTTAGATCTCATTATTCGAGGTCTTATTATTCTACTATTATTAGCATTACTATATCACCTTTGACATGACTTGGAAAGTTCAAACTTGGCACGGAAAATAAAGTCATTTTCGCTGTTGAATAATTCTACACAACTGGAGAATTTTAAGTTTACCTTCAAATACATGAGATAATTCAAACTCAATTCAATTTTTGGGTATGGGTGTCTTTTTTATTTTTAATTATTGTCAAATTTTAAGTATCAACAAAACTACTTCATAACATAGAAACATATAACTACCCTATATAAAAAAGGAGTCAGTTTTTTTAAGAAATAGGTTTTCAGAAGTTAGAATTTAAAATTCACTATTTAAAAAAAACTAGATAGGGTATATTTAAAGAAAAATAGATTATATCAAATATTATCTTAAAAAAATTGAAATAAATATTTATAATTATTTATAAATAACAAAGGAAAAAAATACGAGACAAATATTTTGTAAATAATATACATAGAAATATCACAAAATAAATATTTAAAACTAATAATTATTAAAAAATAATTAAACAAATATTTTCGGTGTCTCGTACAAACATAAGATAAATATTTATTATTAATATATAAAATAAACTTTTTTATTTAAAATTTAAATGAGACATTTATAAAATAGTTACGACCTATCACCTGTGCTCCCGCATGGATTTCTTGCTGGTTTTATCTATAGTAATATTATCAACTTTAATTTGACTTGGAAAATTGGAACTTGGCATTGACTCACTCACACCGCTTCATCCAAAACTCACGCACAAACATAGTATATATATAATACGAAAAACAGGCTTTTATTTAGGAATTTAAAAGTAATTACTCTCTTTATCCTATACTAAATATCATTTTCAACAAATTAAAAAAACATTGCTATAAATAAATGAGATAATGTTATTTTTACTAAATTACTTTTATTAACTTACGGTATATATTCATAATTATTATCAACGCAAAATAAAATATAATGAATTGAGAATGATACATATGATATTAATTAGACAGTACAATTAAAAAAAATTATATTAAAAATTTAAAAGATAATTTATTTTATAATTTTTTTACGAATGAACCACTTATTATGAAACAGAGAATGGTCAAATTTTCATAGATAATTTTTACATAAATTTCAAAAACACAATAAACTTAAAAATATAACATATAGATATTAAAATTTAGATGATATATATTTTTTTTAACTAAATATGATATTTTAATCCTAATATCTATTCTCTTGAATGAATAATAAGTAAAAATGAATTATATTACACATATTAATTAAAAAGTAATTAATCGAATTACCACAATCTTAATATAAAATTAAATATATTGTTTAAATCATCTTTCATGACTAATAAGTTAAATTAAAAATATATAAAGTCAAATAATTCAAAGGTAGTTTAGATATACAATTATTTCAAAAAAAATAAGTTAGTTTTGTTTATATTTTATTTTTGAAGGAATATATAGTAAGTTGTTTGAGGAGATAATTTGGTCAATATAATTTTTTGTCGAGGGTAAATTAGTGATATTAAACATTAACAAATAACATTATACATCATTTGATTTTGAATATAAAGAAAAATTTAACCATTAAAATTGATATATTTGATTAAAATTTAAAATAAATATATTTATTTTTGTTGATTTATTTTATTTTACATTAAATATTTAATTTCAACGATAAACGATAGAAAAAGTAATGGTATCAATGGATTGGAAATTGTACCAATTAATGCACACACATACTTTAAGTTGTTATCATAATCTAAAAGAGGGTGGGAAACCCATTTGCATATTACCTCATGAAAAGGTAAAAGATTAAATAAAGTAAAAAATGGCACTTTATCTGTCTTTAATTATAAAAATCCTTGGACATATTTGTTTGTCTCTAAATATAAGACAATTTTTAAATTTTTAGATACATTTATCATCCTTTTCTAAATATATCCCTTAATTATAATAGAATATTAAAAGTTCTGTTGTACGTGGGCTCAAGAATAAAATTTTATAACGCCTCTATCTTACTTTACTCTTAGACAACACTCATTATATTCATCATCACCTCTTCTTCTTTTTTTACAGGTATTCATCATCATCTTATCATGTTCACCAAAGTGTAAAAAAATGTGTTTAAAAATTTATAATATAATGTGTAAATTAATCATACAAGTTTGGGTATTATACTTGAAAAATGTTAACTAGTACTCAGTTTTATTTTTTACATTTTTTGCTTATGCATTTTCTGAGCATTATAACACCTAAATCCACAAACTTGATAGTGAAAATGTATTGCTGATAACACAAAAGTGGATTTGTAAGGAAATATTGCATTATACTAAATTAATCAGCTATTTCTAGAAGTGGATCACTTGCATTTTTTGAAAAGTTGCTAATGAAAAGTAAATCTTTTTATCTATTATTGCCATGACATCTTTTGGCCCCTCACAATATTTTAAAAGAAATGTATGTAAAATTGATAATGGTGATGGTGATGATGATGAGTTTAAACATTGCACACAAAACTAGATGATAGATGACCAATAAAGTTTACAGTGCCGCATAATGTGTTGTATGCAATATGAACAATCAGTACAAGTAGAATAGTCTATAGGATATTGTGTTACATAAATAAATATCACCACAACATAACTAGAGAGAATACATAGAATCACCTGCAAAGTAAATTACATATATGATACATGACAATAACATCATAAACTGATGGAATTATATACATGGTTCATCTTAAATGGTTACCATGAAATGAGAACTGATCGGCAAAAGGAACCCCAGCTGGTCTACTTGAATAGGGTTTTGAAAGTTCGCCTCCATATGGCGTCTGCGGTGATGTAACTTGATAGGACGGATTGACGGGAAACGAGGGATACACAGGTTTACTAGAATTGGGTGGGCCTCCGTTCAAAAAAGGATCAAAAGGGGTCTTTTTAGAATCAGATATTGGCCCATTTTCCAAGTATCGGGTCGTGTGAGCTTGATCATTTGCAGACAAGCTCATCCTTGTGCCATAATAGGGGTTGGCGACGAATTGAACATCAGAAGTTCTAGATGTGCCTCTATTATTATGATAGAAGTTTGAACCGAATCCACCAGCTGAATCACGAACACCAAATCTAGAAGTTGCTTCATCCGAAAAATCTGTTGGAAGTCTGAAGAGACCAGAAAATCCAACAGGAATGTCAAACCTACCCTCACTTTTACCAACAAAAGCAGACGGTTTAATGCCTTTATGACTGCTCTCTACCAGTGGCAACCTATTGAGCTCCTGTTGTAGGGATAGCCTAGCTTGCTTAAGTGATTCAAGTATCCCATTGAACTCATGAGATTGTTCGCGAAAAACTAATGCATAAAGGTCATTTTTGTTTCTTGAAGAATCATTTTGGTGCAGACTTCCATGCTGAATATACTTTGGAAAGGATAAAGTTGGCTTGGAATCGGGGTAACCACGCCCATGTGGATCATGATAGTTCACCTCAGAAGACTGAGGATGAGAGTTTACCGAGCTCTCAGTTTGGTTTCCGTTAAGTGGTGAATGTAAATTTTCTTGACCAAGCAAATTGGAAGTGCGGAAAGTTGGGCTATTCTGATTGTTGTAATCGCTTGTGTCATCATATGATTTTGGCATGACATCTCTGGCCTCAGATTTGAATATTTCTTCAGATGATCGGACCCCTCCCGGCTCTGCTTTATCTTCTTGAGCATTTGAGGTGACCGCCTTGGAAGAGTACGGAATCTGAGCCTTGCTTTCCTCTTTATCCTCAGTCATATCTGAGTGATTCCCCGGATCACATGAATCCTGCATAATTTATGACGCAAAACAACGTTTTGAGATTTCAGGTAATTCTAAATGGAGCAGACAACCAGTCGAGAACCTACTTTGAATAATAAAATCATTTGATGTAGAAAGCATATAAGAAGATAGTATTCATATCTGTTACTAAACTGAAATGGTAAAATTTAAGATCATGCGAAAACTCTTGCCATTCATGCAACAACCAATCATCAACAGATTTTAAGAAAAAGCACTTAGAATATGAAAAACATACTGGTGTTGTGCTGTTATTATTCTCTCTAAATTTCTCCTCCCATTCTCTTTGAGCCTTCTCCATTGCTCCAAACCGGTCAATAAGTTGGGCTTGGTGTTCAAGTGCCTTTTCCATGTCCTCCTTTCTTCCGCATCTATCTACATGATGATTTTTGTTAACTAGGTTCACCTCCGATTCATCCCCTTCTAGAATTTTAGATTCAATTCTCAGAATGTTGGACCCATCAACTGAGCGATTTGGATATCCTTCAGAAGAGGAAACAAAATCATTTTCTTGGAAGTTATCCTTAACAGACTTATCTCTGGATTCCTCCACCACTGATCTGAGAAAACTCGAACCATATATTTGTTCACTTCATAAGCAATCGGAAGATAAATATTCAAAGATAACAATAAATAAATGTAAATCACATTCAGGGGTTATGCATATCTTAGAGGGACAAACCTTTGGTTGCCATTATTAACTGTCCATGACAGGTCAAACTGAACTGATATACGTCATAAACTTAAGTAAATATTTAAAGTGGAGTTACAACATATTAGCATTCTACTTTACTTGGATTCATAGATAAGAAAATGAGTTGACACAACAAATGCCCTTATGCGCATAATAAATGAGAGGAGAAAATGTTGGGCACTAACCTGTTTTGTCTATGTCTTATCTTGCGACATGACTTTCCTTGGTGATGCTTTGGAGAAGAACTGACAGATGAAAAACTGTTTCGCCTTCTAATATTAGAAGTCTTGTATTTTTCAAGAGAACGGGGAGAGTCGTGACGTCCTTTCCAGGACAAACTTCTATTGGATACTGGTGAAGAATCCACAACATGAGAATCATACAGTTCATCTGACTCGTGCCGTCTCTCTTTCGAGCTCCTATATCTTTCACCCTCTTTTGAAGATTCATTACTAACACCAGATTCATAAGGAATGTCAATGTCTGAGCCTGAATCTAATTCTTCAGATAGATCACTTATCCCTTGATCCTCCAAAATGGCAAGAACGTCTGCAGTGGCTTTCTCAGCCATCTTTCTCTGAAGAGTCACCGTCCTAAGTTGTTCCTCTAATTCCGCAACCTGGTAAATTTAGGGGAAAATTGAAGTTAAAAAGAAATTAGTAAAAAAGATCATAAAATTTTGATTCCACAAACTAGCAAACCTAAACTTGACATGCCTTTTTTTCCAGTTCAGCAGTTCTCTGTCTAGCACTTCTTGAGATTGACCTTTCGGCAAGCAATCTTGCTCGCAGGAATTCAATAGTCATTGAAGTGGAGTCCTCCATGCAGGAAGTAACCCTAAAGGACAAACACATCTAGTTAATATAGCTCAATTGGAGATCTACTACAGAAGGAAAAATGAAGAAATAATGAAATATAATACCAATACTAACCTGGTAACAGAAAAATCTGAAATAACTACCATTTAATTTACTTTGGGAAAACTAGTATGGACAAAGGACCTACAAGGTGACATCATTATCTTCCTTTCTAAACTCACTGCCTTACCTTGCCCCAATCTCTATCTACCCTCCAGCCAGAGAAAAATAACAAGGAACTTTGCCTACATCAACTCGAGTCATACCAATTGGTACTTATATTGAGAGTTAGCTGAAGTGAAAGGGGCAACCTGGGAAACCGTGACCTAGGAAAGCATGATCCGGGAAAGGGCTCCCTCGGCTAAAAAGGTCAGGGTGAAAGCACTGCCAGAGTGGGCAGCTAGAGTGAGCCATCATCGGCGCAGGCTCTAAATGCAATATCATGTACCACAATAAGTAAATAAGAAAGCTCGGTGTGGTAATATGCCATAACCGAAAAGACTAGTAGTCTTTTTAGATGAGTTCTTGTCATGGATTTAAACTAACATTATAACAGTCCAACAAAATGAATAAAATGTTTCCACTGTCTAGTAAATTGGGATCAACACTTGAATTACAAGGATGTATTAAGTTGATTAGTCCAAGAGTTCAATCACTAACTTGAAGGAATTTGTCCAAAGTAAGGAGAATTTTCCACCTATTTAACAATAATAACATAGTGAACCAGATGTAGAGCCAACCGAAATGGAACCCCAAAATGTTTAATTGATTCTCAATGCAAAAGTAAATAAATAAATTATCCTATGAAGCACTCGGATGTTGACACCAGACACAACACTCACACTATAAATAATTTAAAAAAATAAACTAATTGAATGTAATCAATATGTTGTGTCGGGCACTAGCACACACCTTAGATCAAAAGTGTGGTGCTAATCATCCTTAAGTCCCATACTCCATGAACACTTATGGCAAATCAATCACATAACAAAATAATAGAAACGATTATATAAATATGAAAATAGGAATCAGAAGACAATACTGTTTAATCATTGAACTGCTACAGTACACCATAAGAAGAAAACTATGAGTAAGCGAACAAGCTAAATAAAACTGTTGCAAAATGATGAGAGAGAGAGTAACAGTGTGGTCATAAAAGAGAGGAAACACCTAAAAATCAGAAATTGAATAAAGGGTAACTGAAATAACCTCTGGTCTTGCGGATCGAGTGTGGGGGTTTGCATGATCATGAAGAAAGTTCAAAGTCCAGCTTGTTAGAAATCAGCAAAAGCCGAATAGAGAGAGAGAGAGAGAGAGAGAGAGAGAGAGAGAGAGAGAGATGTGTGTGTAGCTTTAGTGTGATTTGAGTGGTGAAGAGAAAAGGGTTGTTGGGTCATATAGGAATAAACAGAGGAAGGTTCTTTCATTCGACCACCATAACTCATCTTCTTCAACTAATTTTCCCTTTCTCTCCTTTTAATTGTCATCTCTGTTTTTATTTTATTTTCTGTTAAATATTTCTAGTGTTTTATTAATGGCATGCTAATTCAGCTTTACACTAATGTTTAATAATTTAATAAAACAAAATTATTTTGTCACCTTATATTGTCAATTTTAAGATTTGGTTATAAGAGTTGGCTTTAATTAAAAAAGCTATAAAAAATGATTGATAGTTGGAATAGAGGAACTTTTATTTTTATATTTTAAAAAAAGAAAGTGAAATTTTATTAATGCATTTGTAAAGTTAGTTTTTCTTTCATTTTCATATAAACGAGATAATTTCTTTTTGACGGGCATAAAAAAAATGTAAAGTTAGTTTAATCACAGAAAATAAATAAATGTCATTCACTGTATGTATCAGTTGACTTAACATATTAGCTTTAGTTTGATCAAATGTAATCTTTAAATTCCAGATGTCTTCTTAATATTAAATTTTTTAAATACTCCTTTATGTATTGGTCTGGACTCAACAAACCAAAATCTAAATTAATTGCCCACCCAAATGACTTTAAACAATAAGGAATGTTAGTAATATTTTTTAACATAGATATTCTAATGTATTTTTTTTTATTAATTGAAATTAATTACACTAAATTGTATGGATCTTACTATAAATTTGTTGTAATTTAAAAAATTAATGTTAAATAGTATGATGTTTATATTTTTCTTAAATAATATATTTAATTTAATTAACCAATTGAAAATTAAGAAAATGAGAAAGATCGATGACACATCAACTATTGAACTTTGGACTTTAAAGATAACAAATCATTAGAGTATCAAATGTTTACCGTTCACCCTTATCTCAATAAAGTTACAACAACTCTATCATTAACAACTTCTTATGATAAAAAGAATTCTCCATAATCTTAATTGTGATTTAACTATAACAATAATCTTAATTGTGATTTAGTTATAACAATTTTTTAAACAAAGACAAAATCTAAACAATTAGATTAATCAAAAGGTTTCGATAATAACTCATAATCAAAACTACTATAATAGGGGTTTGCCTTCAAGTATTACTAGGGACATATACACGTACAACTAAATGGAGGCAACAATATCGACTAAGTTATTTATTTGTCCCAACTAAGTTGTTTATATGAATACTATTTATTGAATAATTTTATTTATCTTCCATAAAAAATTTAACTATTACTTACACTAAAAAAATTTAAATAGTTTCATTGATGAAAAATGTAGTATAGAACGGCGTATGAAATTAATTGTTGAATTATAGTTCACCATATATATAGAAAAATATATTTTTTAATAAATAAAAACACGTTGATCACATTTTTTATTTTTGTGGTCTATAATAGTATAATTTAGTAATTTCCAATTTTGTTTATAGTAAATGAATGATTTTTTATATAAACACCCAAAGTATATATTATTGTACTTATTAATCAAAATATCTCAATCACTGGTATTTAGAGTTATAAAATTCAAATTCAAAATTGCATTATTTTAGATCATCTAATGAAGGATTTCACATTATAGGATATTTGAATATATTATCATAATTAAATAAGATTAGGAATGCAATCCTGGGTTGAAATGTTTGTTGTCAGATAATATTATCATTACTTATCTATTCATATATGTCTCGTGAATTTTATTTGGAATTTACAAAACAAATAACAAAGGTGGCTGAGGTTGCGTGACTTTCCTTCATATTTTAAATTATGTTAATAAATAACTGTGACGTGGTGTGATGGTGTTACTTTTGTAATGCATAAGAATAAAATTATAAAAAAAATAACTAGGGTGTTGCTGTGTTGACAGTGTTGTTGACATCCAGTAATAATAATTGTTATTACTGTAAAAATAGAAAAAAGTAAATCCAGATAATAGAGTAGCGAAATGTCATGAAAGAAAACGAAATTGAAGTTGTTATTAGTTGAAATAGTGACAACGTTGAACCGATCTCGTGATCGGAATCGGAAACTAGAAACAAAACAAAAATGTATTACTGGGTTGGAGCCAATTCTTCTGATTACGCCGGAACTCCTCCCCAACCTCGCAGGTACCTAGAAAATGCCTTTTTCTGTTTTCATTTTTTCACAAACCAATTTGTTTCAATTATTATTACTTTCAGTGGTCATTCTGCTGTTAACATCGGAAAATCCAAGGTTGTCGTCTTCGGTGGTCTTGTCGACAAGAAATTTCTCAGTGATATCTATGTTTACGATATTGGTTAGTACTCCTTTTTTGTTATGTTATTATTATAAAATTTGGGGATTTGATTCATTGTATTTTACTAGCAATTTTCAGAGGCTAAGCTATGGTATCAGCCAGAGTGCACAGGAAGTGATTCAGATGGACATGTGGGTCCCAGTCCACGAGCATTCCATGTTGCTGTTTCCATTGATTGTCACATGTTCATTTTTGGTGGCCGTTCTGGTGGTCAAAGGTTTGCTTTCTCTTTTATTGTTTTATTTCTCATTTTATCTTATCATTCCATGATTTTATTCATCAGTGAGAGTAAGTACTATCACCCTGCTTGGATAAACAACTTATTTAACACCTTATAGCATAAACACTAATGTATAAACTATTTTTACAACACATGGTAAAATAAAGTTAAACTGATTTTATATAAGCTATAATCTGTTTTCATAAGTTATCCAAGATAACTTATGAAAATTAGCTGAAAACAATGTATTTATGTGCCATAAGCTCTCCTGAACAGTTTCGCTAGTGCTTATGCCACTAAATTAACTCAAATAAGTCAATTCAAATAGACCCTACATCATAAATGGATTGTTAATACTCCATTAGATTTAAGCAATGAAGCGCGCACACCGACACTGACACGTAGGCACCGCTGGTCATTTGAGGAAATGAAAGTGATTGAGTGTAACCACATATGTTGGTATCGTGTCGACACACCTTCAGTATGAAGTATCGGTGCTACATTTAAGTAAAACGATGTTGTTGTGGTTTTAGGGCAAAGATTAATGCATCACAACTCTCATGGTCTTACTTTACTATATATATTTTATGTGTGTGAGTGTATTTGATTCTCAATATAACTATCTGAATTTTACAGGTTGGGGGACTTTTGGGTTTTGGATACTGGTATGACGTTGTGTAGTATATTTGTTGGGTTATTGTTTTGTGATAACTTTCATTTTTGTGAGCCTTGACGTGTTTGGGGTAAATGCTTTCTTGGCATGCACAATGTTATTCAAGATATATGGCAATGGTCTGAACTAACTGGCTTTGGCGACTTGCCTTCACCGCGAGATTTTGCTGCAGCTTCATCTATTGGGAACCGGAAAATCGTTATGTGAGACCTATACCATTTTATTTGACTTCTAATTGAAGTTGGATTAGGATTAAATTAAAACGTTTCATAATGATGCAGGTATGGTGGATGGGATGGAAAAAAGTGGCTCTCTGATGTTTATGCCTTGGACACAAGTATTTTCCTCTCTCTGGGATTGAGTTTTATCTCTTAAAGACACGATTTCCTTTTACGCGGTTGAAACAAGTAGTAACGCCATCTTTTTACTTTCATAGTATCCCTTGAGTGGACGGAGCTCTCAGTTTCTGGAACATTGCCACAACCTAGGTGCGGGCATACTGCCACAATGGTCGAAAAACGATTGCTTGTTTATGGTGGAAGAGGTGAAGTCTCATAGTTCTCCTTGTTTAAGAATTGATTTTCTTGTATGTTGATATCTTTTATTAGTTTATATCAGTCCTTTTATCCAAATTAAAAAGGAAAATATTTACAGGTGCTCCTAGGGCATTTTCTAAGAACTCAAAAGCAGAATGTCATTCTCTTATGAAATTATTATCTGAAATGAGTGTTTTTGCCCGACTTTGACAGGAGGAGGTGGACCAATTATGGGTGATTTGTGGGCCTTGAAGGGCCTTATTGAAGAAGGTATGTATGTTATGTTTTTTGGCCTTATTTATATGTTTATCAAGCTTGATGTTGTTTATTTATTATTTAGCTGTAGGCTGCAATTTGTTATTGTCACATGCGGGTCCTGTGTTATGCTGGTTGCTGAATTTTCCTTTTACACTATTTAGTTTGGCTCTATATTTTGCTTTTGCACTTGACGTGCCAATTTTGCTCTATATATGTTCAAGTGTTGATGTAACAATTTAGTTTCTGACCTGAAGTCCATTTAGGGGTGGAAAGGGCTTCCATTTTACAGATAAAAGCTCGACTTTTGAATCCATAGGTGTGTCCATAAGTTGGCAGTTCAACATGTCCCTTCCAAAATATTCAGAGCATATTTCCTCTAGAAGGTTTCAACATTGGTAGATAGCCCAACCAACATTTCTGTTTTATCCAACTTAGCATCTCATTACCCAAGATGGGGTAGGGGCATGCCTTTAGTTTTATAAGTGGAGACAGGAGACAGAGGACGTAGTGGGTGATGGCAGAACAAATTCAACAGAATAAATCGAAAGTGGGCAATGACAGGTAAGAAGCATAAGTGGGCGAGAATTATGAGTTGAACGCATAAGACAAAGGGTCACTGGAGGATTGGCAACAAGGGGTCTCTATTCTGGCGTATGTGTTTTCAATTGAAAACTACAAGCTATCATCTGAGTTTCTGTGTCTTAGTTTTGATTAGAGCATGGTTATCTTTGCATGATATAATTTTGGTGTCTATTGTTTCCAGGGCCTATGCATTTTAGATATACAAATTGATGTGACAATGTTTTTGAATTCTTGTTGATTCTTTGTTTTGTTTTATTTTCTTTGGAGCAAAACTTATGTTCACTTATTTATCTCATCTTTCAAACACTTTTTTATTCTAAATTTAATTATTGGGGGCTCCTTATTCAATTCGGTTATGTACTTATAGTTTGTATGTGTTGTGGAGGGAAGAGAATGAAACACCCGGGTGGACTCAATTAAAGCTTCCAGGTCAAGCTCCTTCTCCTCGATGTGGCCATTCAGTTACATCTGCGGGACACTATGTAATCCTTATTTCTCTTTCTAGTTTTGCTATTTTTAACAACTTTTCCTTTAGTCTTTTACTACTTTCACGTGTAATCTGGCATTTGTTTGTTTCTTTTATTTATAATGAAGGCGATTTTGCAGTTGCTGATGTTTGGAGGGCATGGGACTGGTGGATGGTTGAGTCGTTATGACATCTATTATAATGATTGCGTTGTATTGGACAGAGGTGAGAACTTCCGTTCTGCATGTCTGGTATGATTGCAGGTTTATCTATCACCATTCTTGTTTTTGGAACCATGAATTATTTTGCCTTTGTTAATCTGTTCCACTTAAAGTTGACTTGCTACTCTGGCATCACCACACATTATAGTTGGGACTTCGCAAAATGCTTTGAGAGAGAAAACTGGACAATGCATGTTAGTGATAAGAAGAATTATTTTAGTTTCAAGTAAACGAAAATTCATGCAGAATATTCAATACTTGATGATAATATCTTATTCTTGAAAGAAGCAAATGAGCTAATGATGAAAAATCATGTATTTGAATCAAAACTGAAAAGTTGTGAATGTTGCTTTAACTTTTGCTGAAGAGTGAAGTTTGCAAAGTATGGTATTCAGATGCATTATTTTGAAACACATCACATATAGTATGCTTCCTTTTTGTTTAAATTATGGGAAAGCTATGCAGTTAATCAAATATTTTATTGGAGAAATGGCCAATACTAAGTTCAATTACTTAAACTGTTGGGTGAGCTAAGTTTTTGTTCTTCTGTTGAGTGCAGTTTCAGCACAGTGGAAACGGCTGTCCGTAGGCAATGAACCCCCTCCTGCTCGAGCATACCACTCTATGACAATTATTGGTTCACGGTATCTGCTAATCGGTGGCTTTGATGGGAAATCAACATATGGCGAGCCATGGTGGTTAGTCCCTCAAGGTATTCATTGTTCTTTTCAGGTCTTTCGGACTTATTATTATTGTTGTTGTTGTTTTTATTATTAATAAACTCGGGTATTGGTTCCAAGCATTTTTCACTGATGAACTGTGCAAATGAGGGTTTTTAACCTTCTTTTTTGGTCTGGCCGTGACTTCACAAGCAAGATTCTCTGTCAAACAATAATGTGTCACTGCATGAATTATGTTATTTTCTTTATACGCATATCTGATTTGCTGCATCTTCTGTATGAATACACTTACTGGGATTGTTGTTTTTCAGTTGACTGGAAGGAATATTCTAATATTGGAACTTTCTAATCCATCTCGTGCTTTTATTTAAATACTCAAAGAAACTAGTCATTTCAATAAATACTATTTATAATAGAGAATATTTAGAAGCAGAAACCTTTCAATCTCGTTAGAGAAATGTCGAAAGAACTGAACAGTCAAGAGTCATAAGAACAAAATAAACTAAATACCTCTCACTTCTTTGCTTGTTTTACAGATGACCCAATTGCAAATAGGTTAACTGCATCTCCATCGAGAAATATTTCTGAAAGTAAGGATGCAGCCTCACTTAATGGTAATTTTCAACCTCAATTCAAGGTATTGGTTAGATTTGTTTTGCCTTATCTCAAACTTCTCTGTCTTCTCGATCTTCCTCTTAATTTGAAGAGAGTATTAAAGTTTTAGGTTAAATAAGAAAAAATAGTAGTTATAATACTAAGTATTTCTGTTTGAAAATTGAAATTTGGTAGTAGAGACTATTGAAAGTGTATTTTATGTCCTTGCAACCAAAAAAATAAAAAACTGTACTTTGATGCTTAGTCCCTACTACACCTCTATACTTGGACAATGCATGGTTACTGTCTTTGATTTCATTCATTAAGAAAATTTGTACACATCACATTACCTTTCTGTCATTTAATAGATCCATCTTATAATCTTAATGTCTTGAGTTAATTTACTTTGGTCACCTTTGTCAGGAAAACCAACCAGAGAAATTTCCTCTTTCAGAATTGCAACGAAGATTGCAAATATCAGTTTCACAGTCCAATTCAAAGCTTCCAATTGTGAATGAGTTGGAAGATAAAGAGCTTCTTGAATTAGCATCAAGATTAGCAGGTGAAAAGGTTTCTGCAAGTTCGCCGGTAAAGTAAACCGTTCCTTTTAGTTTGTAAAACATTTTCTATATGTTGGTATCACAGTAGTAATTTGATTGAAATAGTATTTCATTTCCAATTAGAACGCAATTGAGGCACTCCGTGAACACTGGAAGAAGGCTGAACCAAATACAGTCAAACTTAAAGAGCTTGGACCATTGCTTCGGGATTACCAACGTCTAATTCACCGCCTTCATATGTAAGAACTGCATTGTTTATTAATTTCTTTCTGGACTGTTTTCCCCTATAGTGTTTACAAGGCTTGTGTTGCTTTTTTTTCTTCATTAGAGAAAATAGTGCATCTGGCCAGCAACCTGGATTTGATGAACATGTGATGCATTCATTTTATCATGTCAAAAACATTTCTCAGGTATACTTTTTTAGGTTAAATGGATTATTATACCCTTTTCATTTTAAAATAAGGAGAATTAATTAGATTATATTTCATAAGTAATATTCTGAGTATCTATAAAAATAATATCAAAACTATATGAGCATTACTAGTTCTTGGTGAAAATTACAGTACCGTTTTTTATTTTCTGATTGTTTGACTTTACTCCTGGTGCAGTTGCGCATGGCTGATATACCAAAACTTTTGGCCGAGTACAGACAGCTTCCTATGTTACATTTCTGAATGTTCTCAACCTTTTTTGTTTAGTTTATGTAAGTTTTCTTAAAAAACACACATAAAGAACCTAATTCATTTTAATTTACATAGTTTGAAAAAGTTAGCATAAATATTTAATAGTCAAGTTACGATTGTAAATGAACGAGTTTCCATTGAGTCCCTGTGACATACTAGTCATTAATGTCATCTCATGCTTTACAGTCCTTCATCACAGACTAATAGATAACAAATTTGTGGACGGAGGCAACCATTACTACATATCATAAGACATATATCATGTAAAAGCAACGGCTGCTAAAATGAATTCAGCGAAAATAATGAATAAAAACTACAAGCTAAATAAATAAGGAAAAGATGAATAAATTATCATTTATCAATCATACCTTAATACTCACTAGTTGGAAAGATGAATAAGGTGGGTGCTATCTCTGCAATTCTTCCTACATAACTTTTAACACAAAAATTTTAAAATTTTATATTTGTTTGATTTGAATTGTAATAGTTTTATTTTTAATTTAATTATTAAATAGTGTAAGCGTATCTAATGAATCTATCAATGTTTAAGGTTTTTTTAGGTATATAAGCATTTTACTTAGTTAGAGTCGATAGCACGCTTTGAATCAAGACTCATAATCATGTTCTAAAAATAGAATTGAATAGATTGGAAATTGACTTGTTATTGGGTCTTATTCGTTCTCAACCTGTCTAAGTCGGATAATAGAATAAAATTGTTAGAATTAGAATAAATCAGTAAATTTTGTGGTTAGTTGATTTGCTAGGGTTCCAGAAAAAAACAATTTTAATAATAATAAACAAAAAAACACCAAAATCCTCCGTTTTTGAGTAATTGGGTTATTTTATTATTTTTTTTCTAAGTAAAAGGGCTTTTCATTTTCTTTTAGCAACCATTTTGAATCAATTGATAAAATGCTAAATAGTAGTATACATGACATAGAAGATTGCAATTTGGCATCGGCACAGTCATAGAATCAGTGGGAGGTTACCCTACAATGTTTCGTAGTTTTGAAAATTTTAAATTTATTGTTTAATATTATTTAATATATTATATTAAAAGATTAAAAATATTATTTTATAATCCATCGACTACAGTTAAATCCTATTCGACTATAGTTAAACTTTAGTTGAAATTTTTAATCTGTCTCAATTAGTTTAATATTCGATCCTATTTTCTGAATATAAGCTCAAATTTCAAATATTTCATTGCAGATAGCAGGTGTTCTTGAGATTATTGCAGAAGTGCGGCCAGCATTAATAAAAGTAACCAATTGACAAACACATTATAGAAAAATATACTTCCTAAGAAAATAATATGCTTGAATACTTATTCTTGTATTTTCTTTTCTAAGAGTTGGTGTATGTTTTTCATCAACAATAATTATTCTGACTCGTGTAAAAAAACATTAATTATTATGACTGCATAAAGATAACTCAATTAAAAAACTTGTTGCTTATTTTTGAAGCTACACTGTAATTTATTACTGAAACAAAAGTTACAGGATAAAAATAATTTGTTTAGGAGTACAAGTTGTCATAATACTCCATAGAAGAAAGAAAAATATTTTAAAGTTTCTAAATAATGTTTCATTTAGTCTTTATAGTATTCACTGTCAATTGACTTATTATTTTCTATTAGTTTTGATGAAGTGTTACTATATTTGTCACATGAGATGTTAATTTGTCATTAAGTTTTCATCTCCTTATTTCAAGTGTCCTTTATGTGTTGGATGACCTATAATTAAGGCTGTGCATAGTTGGTTTTTAAAAAAAACCAAACTATATCCATTTTAAAACTAATATATGAATTTAAATTTATAACCAAATTCATTATTTGATTTAAAAATGGTTATAAAACCAATTGTAAAATTGGTTATGGTTAAATAACCGGTTTATAATTAAACTAGTTTTGAAAATTTTAATTTTAAAGTCGATTTTTTTCTTTCAAAATCGGTTAAAGTTTGATTATTTTTTAAGAAATCATTTATTCATAGTTTAAAAATCGGTTATTTAAAAAAATTGATTTTTTCGATAAAATTTTTAAAAATTTTCTCATCAATTTTTTTGAGAAAAAATTCAATTTAAAATTTTTCTAAGAAAAAAAGTTTTTTTTTTTTTTATCTTTTACCGATATTTTTTTCGAAAAAAATAAATTTTAAATTTTTTTTAAGAAATAAAATCTCAAAATTAACAAAATATTGATAGTGGATAAAAACTAAATTTAAATATAAAACATAAGTGGTTATCCAATCGGTTTATAAATAAATTGGATTATAACCATATAATTTTAACCAGATATTTAAAATAGATTTGGATCCGATTTTGGATATGGATCTTATAACAAGATTTTTTGTAGAGCCCTACTCACATCCTTCTTCTTTTTCTCTCTCTTTTCCGTCATCCCTTTCCACAATTTCATTTCTTCTTTGAGTCTCTCTTATACCTTTTAAGCTATAACTAATATGTAACATTCATTTTATCAAAGCAATAACATAATAACCATGGTGAAGACCCTTTTAACCACATTCAAACCTTGTTGGAAGTTGGATTTAGATATGCAAGCTGGGAGTTCGTATGGCTATATTGATAGATATCATAACATACATTAAGAGTCGATGAAGATTGTGAATTTTATAGGCTGAGGAGTATGTTAGGGTCCTTTGTAAGATCCATGGATGAGAGCTACATAAAGGGAGGGGAAAAGAGAAAGGAGAGACAAGTGAGATGAGAATTTCGACTTCTTTTCATTTTGTATGTTATTTTGGTCCATATGAATATCATCACGAGGTCACCCTATAACAAATGCTAGACTTTGTTAGGTGAGTCTGACCTTTCAAAAAATTAAAGGTCTAAGCCTCACTTATAGCCTGCCTGTCATAGGCTTACTTTCTAGGCCTAAGTCTTATATTGATAGAGATTTGATATGGTCTGTTAGCCTATTTAAAAGTCTATTTCATTTTAACATTTTTAAATAAGTAATCAAACACATCTTTAAATAGATTAACGAGTTAATATGTCAATGAAATTAAGTTTTATTTTGATATTTAACATCACATTTTAAAGAATATGACTTTATATATATTATAGTTAAATTATATTTTATAATAATACATTCAAATATGTCAAAAACTAAATGAGATTAATATGCGTAAATTACTAAAAATTGAATATATAATAAATAAAAAATCAAAATTTAATATAATAATTAATGTACTAAAAAATATTATTTATATTTATTTAAATAGACCGACCTAAAGACTTATTATGTGGTCTGCTAGACCATAACCCTTAATTAGGCTAGGTCGTAGACTCGTGTCAGCATGACCTATTCCAATCTCTAGTAAAAATATATGACACTTCACTTCAACTAGAAAGATTAATAGAAATGACTACAAAGATTAACAACAAAGAAACACATTTTAAAGATCTTAAAATATTTTTTTTTTAGTAATTATTTTAACACCACGTGTAACTTTTTTAAGAAGTAAAATAAATAGTTATTGTTATTTAGTAATTTAATTTGTAAGAAAATTGGATTTATTTTAATAATTTTAGACGGTGGCTTGAGAAAATCAAATAAAATAAATCGTAGCTCCTGCCGCTTCGCTCTTGTTGTATTTGCAGTCGCACTCAACTCTCCGTCAAACGCAGCCGGAGTTCGTGCCAGAAACAGTGAGATATTTTAGGTCTTTCTGTTCAGTTCAAACATCTTATTCTTAACGGATCTCTCTCTCTCTCTCAATGTCGACTTTCGGAGCCGCAAATACAAATCCAAACAAGTCCTATGAGGTAATCTTATGGCTTTTGAATGTACATATGTAGTTTAGGGTTTATATATTGTAATTGTCAACACTCAATTATTTAATAACTAACCTTCATTCAATTTTCAGGTATCCCAACCACCTTCTGATTCTATCTCCAGTCTTTGTTTCAGTCCCAAGGCCAATTTCCTCATCGCTTCTTCATGGGACAGCCAGGTTTCCCATCTCTCACTCTCTTTCTTTCTTCTATTGTGTTTCCTTTAAGACCAGACGCAAACATCTTTCAATGGACTTATTTGAGTTTATCTACTACTATAAACATTCATGAAAATGTTTGGAAGAACTTATAGGAACATCTTACGACATGCCTGTAAGCTGTTTTTAGCTAATTTTCATTAACTCTCCAGGATAGCTTATGAAATGGCTTATAGCTTATTGAAAACTATTTGACTTCATTTTATCTTTTGTTGAAGAAATAGTTTATACATAAACCCTTATGTATGATAAGCCCTTAATTAAACTGTTTATCCAAATAATCACTTGTGAGATTTTTGTGGAGTTGTGTAAAAAGCTTATGACATGTCCAAGATAGTTTATATGAAAAATAGTTTGACTTTATTTTATCTTTTGTTATAGAAATAATTTATATTTAAGCACTCAATAATAATTGTTTATGCTATAAACGCTTAATTAAGTTGTTTATCCAAACTAGTTCTCTTTTTTGTGTTTTTGTTTATTGATTGACAATTTATTTCCTTATAGGTTCGGTGTTGGGAGATATCAAGGAATGGAACTGCTCTTAACAGTACACCCAAGGCTTCTATTTCTCATGATCAACCAGTAATGCATTTTAATTTCAACAATTTTATATAAAATAACATCATCACAATCATCATCTAGCTTCACATTTGTTCTTAACATTCCTCTTGAGACTCACAAGTGCCATTGGTTGCACCTTTAAACCGAATATTTGTTTGTTGTTGAAAGGTTTTGTGCTCCACTTGGAAGGATGATGGAACAACTGTTTTCTCTGGAGGTTGTGACAAGCAGGTCAAGATGTGGCCGCTTTTGTCTGGAGGACAACCAGTGACTGTTGCCATGCATGATGCTCCTATCAAAGACATTGCATGGATACCAGAGATGAATCTTTTAGCCACAGGAAGCTGGGACAAAACCATAAAGTATGCATATTCATTCTTTTTATTTGCTTACAATCTAAAGAGTCTTACGTATTCACATGTTTTCATCCAATAATTTTAGTTTGGTAGTTGTTTTATGACCTAATATTTTAGAGCCTCTGAGCAAGTAGTCAGGAGTTTGGCATTTGCTATTCACAATCTTCTTAGTAGAATCAAATGGGCCAGTACATTGTCTATGCTTCAATCCTCAAGGACTCTCGTCTGGGGATGTGATGTAAGAGATGTAATAAAACCATTCATGCTCTTAATCCAACAACTTACGTTTTGGGATTGTTAGTTCAGGATATGATATTAGAACCTCCGTGACCAAGCTGGCGAGAGTATGATCCTATTCCTTACTGTTTCCATTCTTTAAAATAGGTGGAATTTCAGTAAAAGGTAAAGGTGTGGACTTGTGTTTTGTCCACACTTCAAGTCCAAATGGATCCTATATGCGGCAGCATGCTGAATATAATTCCAGTTATGCATCCTTCCCTAACAACTTATGTTTTTGGGATAATTGTTTCTTCATGAGAAACTTTCACAAATGAGCAAGTTTGATTCTTTTATTTTTTTCTTTATATGAAGTGTATGATCGTCCCTTTACCTGACACTGGCAACTGCTAGTAATTTTGTGAGGAAAATGCATCTTTTGTTCTAATTCCTTTTCTTGGTATGCACATAATGGTTTTCAAAGACTTAACTACGTCATAAATTATTTTATGCTGTATTTTGTGTTAGGTATTGGGATACTAGGCAGCCCAATCCAGTCCATACTCAACAACTCCCCGATCGCTGTTATTCAATGACAGTGAGACATCCTCTGATGGTTGTGGGAACTGCGGATAGGAATCTGATTGTTTTTAACTTGCAGAATCCTCAGGTGATTTTTTATTCTAAAGTAATTTTTCATAATGTTTTTGCTTGTAGCTTTGTAAGGAATAAGCTTTAGGTTGGCGTTCTAGTATAAAATGAGTTGACTACTTAAGAGATGAAGTTTCAAGTTCGACTATAAATTCTATTCAGTATCCAATTGGGTTAGTGGGTGCTTGCTTATAATTTTTCAACATCACGTGAAATCTACATTATCTACCTTTTCTCTGCGCAAGTGTAATCTGGCGTTTATAATATTTCTATCAAAATAATAACTTCGATAAGTGAACTATTGTTCTGTGACAATCCCTTGATTTTCTCAACAATTTTCACTTTCATATCTGAAAGCTCTTTACTGAAGCTGGATCCAGATTTTTCAAACATTACTCAGTAGTATCATACCTAGGAAAACCCTAAAGAACAGTTAGATTGTCCAGTACAAAGAATTCACTATGCAAAAATAACTCAGCACTCTTAAGTGTCTGGATAACCATGTTTTTCTTTACTATGGTTAAAATTTTATCATGTACTTTCACCACAGGGGATTACACCTTATCTGTTTAAGCAGCCAACAAGAAAAAATATGGGATTTATTACATAACTGCTTATTAGAGATAATTGATTAAATACGAAGTGAACTCATGGAACATGCAACCCAAGCTGAACACGAGTGTCCTCGTTGACACTTTTTTGTTTTATCAATTATGGTTTTATATTGTCTGTCTGTCAAAAACTGTTTTGTTCTTTTATCCAAATTTTACTGTCTTTTTATATTTCACTTTTTCTGTGATTTTTGGTTTTCAATGATTTTGAAGATGAAAAAGTGCAGATTGTATATTATCATTTGAGGAGCCATAAATGTCGATTTTATATGTTTTTCTTGTAACTTGTGTGAAATTCTCAACAGACTGAGTACAAAAGAATAGTATCACCCCTGAAATATCAGACTAGATGTGTTGCTGCTTTTCCAGATCAACAAGGTTTTTTGGTATGTATTCACTCCTCACTTACATTTCAAATACAGTTATAGAAGTCTGAATTCATAATTACTGCCCTTATATTTTATTTAATTCCATCACTGCAATGATGTGGCTCAATTCTCCACTTGGATTGGAGCTTGTATGTTCATGCTCCAAAAGCTTCTAAAGCTTGAGGATGCTTTAATTGGTACATTGCATTGAAGTATTTAGACAATTGGGTTACCAATGCATTATTTGCTAGATGGATTTTGCACTGATACTATCAAATGACATTAGGCCTTATTTATCGAGATAGAACCGTATATGGAGCGCAAATTGAATTGTATGCTTACATTATCCTTTGTCGTATTTATCTTGTACATTACAAATGTGTGTTGCTTTTATACCATTAGATTTTTTCTTGGTGTTATTATCACATAGATCCTTTCTTTATACACACTGATCTCCATGCTGATACTATTGAGTATTGACAACTTTTTCTCTCTAGGTTGGCTCAATAGAAGGAAGGGTTGGAGTACATCACCTTGATGATGCACAACAAAGCAAGAATTTTACTTTTAAATGCCACAGAGAAAATAATGAGATATATTCTGTCAACTCCTTAAATTTCCATCCGGTAATACATTATACAATATCCAAATTATTTAAATTTCATTTGGAAAGTTGTGGTTACAATATTCTTTTGTAGAAAATAGTAAGATCTTATTGATTTCTTGGTGTTCAGGTACATCACACTTTTGCAACTGCTGGATCTGATGGTGCGTTTAATTTCTGGGATAAGGACAGTAAACAGAGACTCAAGGTTCTTGCTTTTTCCTAAACTCTCCTTCTCAACTGTCCTTTCTTTCTGAATGTGATCTATGTAATTCCAAAACCCAATTTTTATCTTACACTATAAAAGCTTTTGCATCTTTATTTATAGTATGATATGTTTCATATGTTTATTAGGCTGAACATAAACATGATAGGTAATTCTTTGTTTGTTTTGGTTTGTTAGAGTGTTAGAATATGATGTATACAAATAAGAGGAAAGGATTAGACAGGTGAGAAGGAGTTGCAAACCCTTGAAGTTCTGTTTGTAATTCATTCCGTAACAAGGGGATTCTTCCTTAGTTGTTTCTAATAAAGATACCGATTTCTTCCCTAGTTCTGTATGTTATTACTCCTCTTGCTAGTATTTTTCACAGTGGGGCCATGGGGGCACTTGGTTTTTAATTTGCTTTTTATCGGTTCATATGAAAATGGAAGCAGGATTCCTTTCGAGATCAGATATGGGTGTTTGTGTTTCTTTCTAGGTTCTTAAAGCCCTAATTACTGTATTAATCATGAATCAATCTAGAAAATAATAGTCTTCTTTCCAATTTCAGTCATCTTTTTGAAGTTATTTGCTGCTATTGTCATTTTACAATGTGTTCTGACTGTGTTTTGTAGGCTATGCAAAGGTGCAGTCAGCCCATACCTTGCAGTGCATTCAACAATGATGGTTCCATATATGCTTACGCGGTATGATTCATATTGCTGTTTTAAAAGCCATAGTTATTTACTTTCTATGCTAGTGTTTTTGTTATAATTTTGTTTCTCCAATCTCCATATCATATTCCTTTCTTCGTTAAATAAGGAAACCTACATTTGTTGGTGTGTAAGATATGTATGATATGATTGTGCATACAACAACGAGCCTTTACCCACTAGGTGATGTTGGCCATATACATCAATTGACACCATGAAGTTTTGCCGCATATTAGGTTAAAATATAGATTATTTGCTTCTAATTATAATTGAAACACAATATGAATTGAGTTGTCTGATTCCCACTTGTCACTTGGATTACATGTTTGGGGGTTAAACTGTTAGTTTTATGCATACGCAATTGAAATTGCGATTAGTTGATTACTGTTAAATGAAGAAATTTGCAATTTTGTTTTCCATGAACGTGCTTTAAAAGCAATCAACAGAAATTCGTTTGCTTTTTACGGACATGTTGATATGTACCTTCAATTCAGTTACCATAACTTGACTCTGAAACAACTTCACATATGTCTATAGGTTTGTTATGATTGGAGCAAAGGTGCAGAAAATCACAATCCAACTACAGCAAAGAACTGCATTTATTTGCACTTACCACAGGTACACTTGAGTATAGAGGAATAATGATAAAAATGATATACCTGCTCTAAGGTTTTATTAGACTTTTCAGAGGGTAGTCCTCCCCACTCCCCAAAACAAAACAAAAAACAAGTTGGTCGATGCTTCATTCATATTAGTTTTCACTTGTCTTTATTTATCATAATGCATTCATACACAGACCAACGAGTTTTTTCTTCTATGGTTTCCTTTCCATTTTTCCCATTTAAAATGCTAGACAGTTTAGGGGTAACTTTTCTCTCATGTGAGCAGGAATCTGAGGTTAAAGGTAAGCCACGAGCTGGAGCAACGGGTAGAAGGTGAAGTTTGGTGTTAAAGGTTCTGTGCTTTGGTGCATTCATAACAAGGATTTGAAACTAGAATGAGAGATCAATTGTTTAATGTTTTGGTGCGACGACTAAAATGATCAGATTCTGTCTCATTCTTTGGTTTTCATCTAAAATTTTCTTTCTTAGGTTTGCCTATTTTTCTACTCGACTGTACTTTTATCATGATTTAGGGTTAGGCTGCTACTCTTTTATTATCACATGTATGTATAGATTCAAATGATGCTGATACCTTTTAAAATTCACGGGGATGGATCACAATGAGTTCTTTTCGTACATAGAAATGCAATGTAGGCGCGTCATTTTGGTATGGATATCATCACTGTTCAATGATATATATCTTAACATGTTTATATTATGGACTATACTGATTGTTAAGAATTAGAAGGAAAAAGGTTTAGTCCGTGGTTGTGGCGAATTCTAACCACCTTTGAAGCTTTGTACGTGCATGTTTGGCCATGAGAGAAAACAGCTGATAGTTTAACCTAGAGAATTCGTTAAAACATCGACAAATGAAATTAGTGGGTGCCGAAATACACGCTGCCTCTTGTATCACAAGTGTAAAGAAACGTTAAGCTTATGGAAGTGAACCTCACAAAACCATTAAGATGTTGCTTAGAATGTGACCCGCCAGAAGTTGCTGATGCATGGCAAATTTCCATTTTTTTTTTGCCACAAGAAAATATAAAACGAAGACAGATTTGTGTGACTAGAAAATGTTCTAGCTAAGTTAACTTTACTAAATAAAATGACATACATGTAATATGTATCTGCTTGGTTAGGTATGCCATTCAGCAAAATATGATGAAAATTGCAGCAAAATATGATGAAAATTGCTGATACTGTTGAATTAAGGTACTTTCAAAGGACAAATCGGACTAACTTTGCCTTTTTTCTTACAATCAATCAAATGTGAGAATGTTGTATTTTATTTTGTCAAGTCCACAAACAAAGCAATCTGAATAACATTTAAATACAAGCCACTGCAAAATGAATAAGCCAAGCTAGTAATTAAAAACACACTGTCAGAGATTATTGTTTTAGTGACACGGACTCTACGGTCTTGCACAGTTCCTCCAGTTTCTTCATCCTCAGTCTTTCACTCTCAGTCAACAGCTGTTAATAAAATCAATTGAAAATATGAAAAGAGATATATACATTATATTGCTACCAATGTATTGGAAGCTATTAATTGATGATACAAACACGAAAAATGAACATAGTACGGACGCAATGCTAACATTGAGAAGTAGATATCAAAATTAATTTACGAAAATATAAGTGATTAAATGTAATCACATGTGTCAGTGTTGTGTCCGTGTCAGATGCAGACATGTGTTAGACGACAAACACACATTCAATCTAAAGGGTCAGTGTCGTATAACTTAGACACAATCGATGACATAATATTGAAAGAGCTTCTAACTTTCTCTAGAAATTAAATAAATTAAATCAAGACGTGGAAAATACAAGTGTTAAGTATTATTATACCTCAGCTAGTGTCGCTACCAAATGCGTCTTCTCTTTGTTCTTTTCATTGAAAGTTTCCAAGGCTTCTTTATACTCTTTCTCCTATAAAGAAATCACAAAGGTTAGTTTTCACTCTTACTTTGTCATATATTAACAAAGTAGTTCCAAATTTTACAAGACAAACCAATGCAGAATAGTATAAACTTGATGCTAATGGTATTATTCAACAAAAGATACCATAGAAACTACAATTTATTTCTCCCACCAATGTCAAGGACAAATATCATACCTTTTTCTGGTAGTTCTGTCCAAGTTGCTTCAAATCTTTGTTAGCCAAGTCAATCTTCTTACGTATCATTGCAACTTCCTTCCTCATAGGATCATCCAGCACTTCAAGCTCCTAGTAGATTATTATATGACAAAATGAACAAATGACATTAATGATTAGCATAACTGGTATAATTTAACTTCAAGAATGGTAATAAGAAGATGATCATGTAACTCATGTGTAAGAGTTTTAGTTGAAGAAATTTTGTAGCAGTTGCATGGTGCAATAAGAGTAGGGACCGTTAGATAAGTGAAAAATAATAATTTCTCTTAAAATGTAACAATTTTTACAATTACTACATCATGCAGCTGTTGTAGGGGATCTAAGTTCAGTCAACAATTTTGATTAGATGACTCGTATTTTAAATTTAGTAAATCAAACTTAAAAGAAATTTTAAATCTAAGTTGTCTCATATTTATTGAACGACTAAACTTGTTGATTACGTGACTGTATGCATTTCCTGAGAGAATATGGTCGCACATGTTTTTTTTCCTAAATATGGAACTTACTTCCCAAATGTGTGCCAAGCGCCTCGTCTCTTCTTCAGCGCGTCCAAGTTGAAGCTCAACTCTCTCTTTCACCTCCATCTTTTTCCTCTCAATCTCTTCTTCCTTAGCTTGATATGCTGAAATGGCCAATTTTGAAACATCCTCATCTTCACACTCTTCTGCTGATAGCCTCCCACTGCTTCCAATACTCCCAAGGTTCTTCATTTTCTGCATTTTGTCTCTGTTTCTGCAAATTAAGCACATGTGTTTCGACAACACTTATTACTACTGTTGTCTTATGGTTATGTCAGTTAGCATAGGCTTGTTTGTTTTGCTTTCACTTCAATATTCTTTCTGTCTATATCTCAACAACTTGTTTTCTCTTGACTTCAAAGAGACTTTCAGAAGCTCTTTTTGCCTTTATGAGAATCTGTTATAGAAATATTGGATGTATTTAGGTGACATTGTAGATATCTGAAGTTAATCTGTTATTGAATCAACAATTAGTGCCTGCTTTATGATGAGGTTTTATATTGTTGGTCATTGGATACTTTAAAGCCTTTGCTTTTTCTGAAAAAGGCAATTACAATCTTATATTCAAAGTCAGATAATAGGTACCAACTTACATTAATTCCTTCAAGCAAAAGAATGTATATTTACATTTCACCTTAGAAATGACTATAGTTATTTTATCCATGCAAAGGAAATAATAAGCTGACCAAACTATGAAAGTTCCATTGTTACTATGCCACCACGAATAGTTGGCATTGCAAACCATGGTAGGATAAAAGTAACTTCTTTTTTTAATAAATAAGTTTCTATTAATTAGACCAAATTTTGTTATATAAATAAGTTTTAATTATTCAATTAAATTTAAAAGTATTTTAAATTTAAATGTTTACCATTTTTACAAGTTCCCAAACAAGAGGATAACAAAACTATTGAAAGAATATTGCAATTTCAAAATATTTTATTTCCGAACAAATTTTCATTAGTATAAATATCAAATTAATTATTATATACAATATGATTTATCATTTATTAGATTAAACTATTATACAAAGAACAAATTTCATAGATAAAAATTTCAAACTCACGGTCCAAATTAATTAGTAGATATACTTATAATTTACTTCTTTTTATTTTATTTTATAAAAATTAGCTAAGTAATTGACTGTGCAAGTGAACTTGTACTAATTATATTGTTTTCTGGCAAATTTAAAGATAAATATTTAAATATAGTAATAAATATAGAAATAGTATAATAAACATGTATACTATAGAGCATCAAATTTGAACCTTGTTTGTGAGTTCTCATTTTTCAGTGATTCACTTCACAGAGATATAGAGAGAAGCAACTCTCACGATTCCAACTACATAGCAATCATTCATATTATTTTTCCATCGATGCTGCTTCACGTTTTCAATCAACTCAAGGTTTGACCAATAACAACAACAACAAAATCAAATCTCTTTTTAATTTTATTGTTGTTTGATCTCTATCTTAATCCCTCTATCCACATCTTTTTAGGGTTAGAGTTTAGAGATCGCTAGGGTTTCTCTCTTTTCTAACATCCCTTTTTCCAATTTATCAATATTCAACCAAAAGAGTATTTAGGGTTTGTTTTTGTTTTTATCAATTAATTAACGATGCAATATAGGCGGACCCACTACCGTCTCGATCCGGGTCCCGACCCGTTTCAGAGAAGTCGCCGTGATCGATTGGATCGGTCGCCGGTGAAGCAGAGGAACTCGAGTCCTCTGAAGGTGGATGAGGTGAGAAGGGTTGGTGGTAGCAACAAAAGGAGTGGTGGTGCTGATGGATTTGAAGGAAGAGATTCCGATTGGCATTTGAATGGTAGAAGAAGCGGTAGGGTTCAATCTAGGTCCCCTCCTGCTGATCAAGTGAGGAAAATATCACATTTTGATTATGGGGTTGGCCATAGAAGTTGTTCACCATCACCGCCTTTTGGGTTGAGACCGAGATATGAGTATTCAAAAACCATGGATTATGGTGTTGATGACGAAAACTTGGATGCTAAGCGTGTTTATCTCAATAGAGAGAAGGACTTGATTGAAACCAGATTAGGTGGTGGACAGAGTATTGTGGATCAAAGGTTTTTGAGAAGTGAAAATGAAGTAGGAGGTTCATATAGATCTATTCCAGATATCGGTGTAAGTGTAACATCACGGTATGAGGAAGACTGTGGACACTTGCCTCTGCCGTCAAGGAGTTTGCCGACAGGGAGATTTGAGCATGAAAGGCTACAGCACCGAGAGCATTTGCCTGTGGATAAGATACCCACCACAGAATCACACAGTGGGGCTGATAAAACTATGTTTCATGCAAGGGATAGGGATGTTTCCTATTCCAATGTATCTCCCTCATATGCGAAGGATTTTCCAGGCAATTCTCACTTGAGGGATTATGGAAGCTCCTCCATAGAAATGAGGAGGAGCGATTTTCTATGCTCACATGGTGATGGTGTCTGTTCACTTTCTTATGATCAGCCAAGGAATAGTGGGAAACTCGGAGAAGGTGTAGGGTTTAGTGGACATGGACAAAGGTCACGTATAGATACTACTAGAGGTCCCAAAATTGGGCAAAGGAATAATATGGACGACCATCAATGTGAATTTAGTCCTACAAGAACCGAGCATGCGGATTATTTTAATTCCAGATTACATACAAGAGCAGCACAAGATGAGTATTTATATGAGTATGATGATGTACCTAGAAGGGTAGCTCCTCATGGTCGATTGGATTATGAGCAAGCTGCAATGGAATATGATAACAGGGAGTTGTCCAGACATTATATCTCACACCCAGATTTAGATAGAACTGGTAAGAGTGAAGATTATTATGCAAATCCAAGAAGGGGTGGTATGCATGAGCATGACCACCCTGCATTGCAGAATCCGAAATATGTAGACTATCACAATATGAGAAGAACATCAATAGCATCGAAGCAGAGTGATGCATATGTACGTTCTGGATATAATCATGTTGAAATTGGGAAAAGAATGCCAAATGATTATGAAGTTTCATATCTGGATGCACCTGAGGTTGATCAAATATCAAGTTTAAGAGCAGAGTATGAATCTCGAAGCGATGGGTTTCTAGGGCTTAAGCAAGAAAGGTTTCAGAGTTCACCTCTGTCTAAGCATAATTCAGAAACCTACAGACAAACTGTCAGAGTGCAGGAAATGAATCAGGATTTTGGCATTCATAACCATTCAGATAGACTTATGAAAAGGAAATACAATGCCAATGAAGAAATAGATGTGCATGATTTGAAATCAAGACCAATGAAATCAAGTAAGTGGGTTGCAACTGAAAAATATCAAGGTTATTATGAAAGTGAAGAGTCGGTAGATGTTGAAGATATGAATATGATGTATTCATATAATAATGTTGGATCCAAACATAAGATATACAGGAAGGATAAGAATGAATACAATGAGTTGGAGAATGAAGAAGGTTTTACTTCTGATAAGAGGATATCACCTCAAGATTCTATGGGACATGTACAAAGACGGTCATTTCGATTTCAGAAGTATTCCAATCAAAATATAAGGCATCATTCAAAGTCCAGTTCATCAAACTGGTATAAATCTCAGCATTTTCCTAGAAGAAATGCTATACAAAAACAACCTAAAGGTTGGAAAAAGTATCATGCATATGATGAGAACAAGCATACAACTAATGATGAATCATATGAAGATTTGGCAAATGGTGCAGTACCTGAGCCAACTGAGGGCTCTGAGGAGTTTATACAAATGGTACATGAGAATTTCTTAATGTACACCAAACAATTGAATCTGAACTTATCTGTCCAAAGAAGGTACCGGAACCAAGGAAAAGCTGGTTGTTTGTACTGCATTGTATGTGGTAGAAGGTTTGTTTTCTTATCTATGATGCTCTTTTTTCAAATGGAGCACTTCTCTAAACATATATAGAATCAGGAGGACCCTAGTATTTAACTTACAGGTGGAATCAAGTAAATGTGCCATTATTCTTGGGATCACGCATTAGGTTATCAGGCGGGATTGTTGTACTTTATTAAGGGGACTGCATGGACAGTTTGATAGCGCACCAAACCCATGCCAATAAGATTAAATATATGGTAAAATGCACTGTGGATGAACATGAGTCACAAATCTTGCAGTAGTGGTGTCCGTGACGGTGTTGAATGATGGTGCAAAGCAAATATTATTTTGCTGCTGTGTTGCATAGTTTTGAAGTTAGGTTTATTGTTTGCTAGAGCTGGCATTTAACCATAGTTTTATGTTAATGCACATGATTTAAGTAATTATTTTAGTTTCTAGATGCCTTTGAAATTTTAGATTATATGTTTCGGAAGAAAGGGAACACAGCTAGAATAACCTGGGACCCAAAAGTTTATATGGCCTGCGATCTTCATAAAACGGATCGCTTTGACATGCCAAGACATAGCAATGATAAGACAATACAGGTAGGTTAAAATTTCCAAGATAATTGAGGACTGTTGGTCATATAAATTGAATTTCCTATTAGAAGTATGTCGGCAAGTAATTTTAGGCTTTATATTTTTAGTGGAACTGGATGGACGCTTCCCGTGCTCGCATGGTGCTGTATTTGTATTATAACTATTAGGTTCCGAATCTGGATTTGTCAATATTGAGGTTTTAAATTATTTTTCTTGCAACCATTATTCTAGTAAGTTGTACGAAATCAATTATAGTTGGTTTTTTCATCACTCTTTGTTCCTTTTGAGGCAATTTATGGTTGGCACTCGGCAGAACCATAGTCTGTATGCTCTGTTATTGCTTTGACGAACCAGAAGGCTAATTATTTCTGCTGCTATATTCATTGATGTATTATAAACTGATAATTTTGAGGGTATTTCTGCTAACTGTTTCAGATTATAGTAATGTAAATATGATCTTTAGTCTTTTTCTCCGATGGCTTCAGTTATTATCATGACAAGCACCACCAAATTTTATTTTATAGTGCATGCAATTTTTTCCTTTGGCTTCAGACTTGAACTTTGTCTGATACATTATAATGAAAATTGTGGTTTTCCATCTTTCTAAATTTCTTATGTACATTTTTATACTAGAGAGGGCTTTGTCAGTAAGTTTCATTTCATAAGATTGTGTGTAATTTTATTGACTCGGAACATGTTTTTTGTCCTGTTTATTTTCTTTATGGTACAGTTCCTCAAAGGAATTCACGGACACTCAACGCTTAGTAACTCATGCTTTTATGTCCCATAAGGCTGGGCTGAGAGCTAAACACTTGGGTCTTCATAAAGCAATATGTGTTCTGATGGGATGGGATACTTCTGTTCCTCAGGATACAGTAACTTGGATTCCCCAGGTCTTGCCCCATGCTGAAGCTTTAGTTCAAAAGGAGGATTTGATTCTTTGGCCGCCAATTATTATCATCCATAATATTTCAATGTCCGATGACAATCCTCAAAACTGGAAGGTTGTAAGCATGGAAACAATTGAGGCATTCATAAGAGGTGAGTTTGTGTTTGAATGTTAAGATATTGTGCTATAATAATTATTCATACTAGGATTTTTAGTGAACCAAATGTTTCTAGTTTTATGGTTTACCTTGATTATATATACATACATAAATATCCCATTTTAATATGCACGTTTAGCATAATAGATGATACTACTATCTCCACTCCTATATATAAGAAGAAACAAAGATCACCAAGACCAATGAAATCATTAAATGCTTTAATATTTATGGTGTATTCCAAATGTAACCTGATATTAAATACTCTTGGAAAATGGTGAGACTCACTAATATGAAAAATCCCCATTTTTATTGAACATTGAATAGGGGTATAAAACTAAAATAAGCAATTAATACTCTTAAAATGTGTGACTTTTTCTTATAATGGAGACAAAAATTCCAATTTTTTTCTTATATAGGGAGTATTATATGCCAGCCTCGCGAAACTTTTATTTTTCCATGGAATCTTTATTCACCAGTTGTTGCCTTATGAAAAATGCACATTTGGCAACTTTTTATTTCATTTCATACGTGCAGGTAAAGGTTTTGTGAGGGGAAGAATCAAATTATGCTTAGGGAAACCTGCAGATCAAAGTACTATTCTAGTGAAGTTCTTGGGCACGTTTGTTGGGCTGGGAGATGCAGAGATGATTCATAAATATCTTTCTGATAGCAACCGGGGGAGAGCTGATTATGAGAAGGTTAAATCTGAAGGTATCAAAAGCTGTAACATCAAAGAGACAGATCAGGTAGACAAAGTGGAGAGTATTCTTTATGGTTATGTGGCAATTGCGGAGGACTTGGAGAAACTAGATTTCAATAGCAAGAATTGGAGTTCGATAAAGAGCAGGAAGGAGATTGACGACCTGGATAAGGCTCCTGTTAAAAGCGAGGAGAGGCGGTGATTATAATATAACTTAAGGCTCTTTCAGTAATTTAATGGTGCCTGGTGCTAAAATTTAAGTGTCCTAATTGTATAATTTGTCTTTTTCCCATGCTTAAGTTAGTAGTTCTTGTATATACACAGGCAGGATCTGCAATTTCAGACAAGAGTCCTTTGTAAGAGTTCTTTCTGTTTGTGAACTTTTAAGTTTTAACTTATTTGACTGAAAAACAAATGACTATCAGGATGAATGTATCCAATGTTTTTAAAATGCTAATTCATTTAACTAGAAAGGCTAAGCAGGATGAGACTAGTCACTAGGCCACAATGGATGAGTACATAATGTACATGTGTGGGAGAGCACCAATTTGGTCCCTCCATTGTGAGCTCTTGTATATGTGTATCTATTTTAAAAAAGTACCTTTTCAAGTACCTTCTCTGCCTTTGATATGTCGGGTCAATTATTTTGGTGAGTTATAATTCTTTTTAGAAAATATTCGGTGAGTTATAATTGAATGTGAAGTTATTAGTGGATTTCTCTAATAAATTTAAATCTGAATCAATCTAATTTGGTCACTAGCGAGTTAAATGATGAGTAGCGTCACAAGTCATAAACTATTTTCAAAATTCTAAAAGAAATAAATAGTCACAAGTCATAAACTATTTTCAAAATTCTAAAAGAAATAAATAATCAACTGATGGCATTCTATTCCACAAAAATTATATTACTTAAACTATGTTTCATAGTTTTGAATTTCAGCATTTGACTACTTGTTCTTTATTTTTCAATTCTCTATTATTTATTATCTCTTCTGGAAATTAAGGACTTTAATGCTGTAAGCAAATACAAAAAGAAACACTATAACAAAAGCAATGTGAGCCGCAGCAACAACTCCAAGGAAGTCATATTCATAGCCCATCTGTTTCTTGAGGTATGCTTTTACAGATATTGTTCCAGCTCCAGGTACCTCAATTGGAGTATTGTTGTCACCCAACTGTGATGTCACTAGACCGTATACGGTCCAAGCAGTTGGGCACACCCAATAGTACCATCTCCACCATATAGGAATTTGCTGCGAAAGTGTGATCAGCAGTGACATAATCAATGTATTATGATAAGAGAAATGATAAGTCGAATATTGAGAACTATACTAAATTCTTTGTGCTTAATAATGTGTGAACTATATATATTCCATAAATCATGCAGGCTAATGTGAAATTTGTTTTGCTACTCCTTAACTATAAACATATTTGATCAGTTTTTTGCTATACATACCGATTTGGGGATAACGAAACCTGAGAATATGTTCCAGAACACTAGAAAGAAGGACATAACAATTGCAGCAATTTGATGGTTTGGTGTTAGAGCCACAGTCATCATTCCATAAAGTGTGAAGTAGACAAAGGACATGAATATGAAGTAGTAGAACCAGATAAACTTTTCAGTTTGCCAAGGGAACCCCATCATTGTGTAAAGGATAAGGGTATATGCAAATGTTTGGATTGCAACATATACACATTCTATTGCTACCTGCAAGTCAATGCTTGTAGGTTCCATAAGTTTTCTCAGTTATAAGAAATTCAATTAACTGTTGCTTTTGTCATTTTTACCTGAGCAAATGCATAAGGAAGAGCTGAGTACATTCCAGCTGCTCTTTCACGGTAGAAGACTGTTCTTTCTACTGCTACTACAGGTTGAACTGAGGAAGTGTTGGTGGCTCCGAGAAATAAAATAGCTGAATACATAGCCCCTGCTAAATTCATAAGATCTTGTTCCTTGTGTCTGCAGCCAAAAACAAATTTTCATTACCTAAGTCACCACCTTATGATCATGAAAGTAATCTTTTTTCTTCTTTTTGAGAATGTTGATAAATATATTTTTGATGCTTTTTTCCACAATAAAATAGAGATCAACAAGAGTTCTTGTACACGGTTCAGC
>NC_021163.2:9169929-9171931 GCF_000331145.2 Cicer arietinum
GTTCAGCAATCTTATTATAATCTTTGGTCAAGAAATATTTGACAAGGTAATGATGATTCCTACATATTTTACTTCAATTTAAAATTTCAATAGAAAGTATCATCCTATGTGAATATATCTTTTATTTGTTCTATTATTATTGTCCAACTAGGAACCTGTGGTTCTCTTGATCTTACTTGATTCATGTATTTTCATATCAAAGCTTAAAAGCTAACAACTAATTGTCTCTTTAAGTACAATAGCAACTAGGAGAACATGTGGACTTACATTTTATCTCCTTTTTTCCAGAAAATGAGTCCAAAAATAACGCCTACAGATATCGACAAGAAGAACCGGATGGCGTTATATTGTGGATTCCTCCAGTAGGACCAGTGCTGTTTCCAAAAGCAAGCTTTGCATTGAGTAATAAAGGACTGGGAATGTTTAGTAGCGAAATTAAGATCTTTTGTTCCTGGTAATGGTGTGCTTAGCTCTTTAATAAGCTCTTGATTCTTCCTGAAAAGAGCTTATATTAGAAATAAACAGAGAAGACTGTGTCTAATTTCACATTGAAAAAATGAACATTGGTGCTTAACAAAAAAAAGGCGGAACGATGATAGTAATATGATGCGAATGCAACTTCAACTAATACTTAACTGATACAATTCTGACTTAATATACAATTCTGCAAAGTCTACACTAAGCTGAGACTCAACTGTTGGAGAAGTGATCTCCAACATCCATGTGGCAGGATTAAATCCATCTATGATTCTAGGAATTCCTTGAATAGCCTGCAAAAGGTTCACATAGTTTATAAGATTACAAAATTTAAGAATTTTTTATATTTTGCAGTGCAAGAATTCATACTCACCTCAAAGTACTTAACAAGCTTCTGAGATTGTTGACCAAGGGGGCCACTGTATATTATTTGTCCTCCTCTCTTCATCAAAAGCAGCTGAATGGAAGATGAAATTAAGAGAGCATTTGTTTTTCATAATAACTCATAAAAAAAAATAAAAAAAAAGTTGTTCTCCCAAATTTTGGGAAGCTATACCTCGTCAAAAGATTCAAATATATCAATGCTTGGTTGGTGAATTGTGCAGACCACTGTTCTCCCTGTATCCGCTGTATTTCTGACAGTACGCATAACAATTGCTGCAGCTCTAGCATCAAGGCCTGATGTAGGCTCGTCCATAAAGATGATTGAAGGATTGGCGACCAATTCTACAGCGATGGTGAGTCTCTTTCTTTGTTCTGTTGATAAACCATCTATGCCAGGAAGGCCTACTAAAAAATTCCTCAATGTATGTAGCTCAACAAGTTTCATAACTTCCTCAACAAACATCTGTGGTAAGAGAGGCTGGTTAAAAATAAATTGGTTCGTAAAGTGACATCGCTGCAGGTGATTTGGCTACATATTATATTGAGCAACTCATGCCGCTAAAATTGAGATTAGTACTGCACTTTCAGGATGCAGAATTCATAAAAATCAAGTCACCATCATGTTTCTGATTATGGAAATTAGCAAATACAATGTTCTATGCAAGAGTTGATTAAAATAAAGCACACCTTCTGTGTTTCTTTGTCGACCTCCTTACCAAGGCGTAGCCAAGCTGAAAAAACAATAGATTCATAGACTGTAAGATTTGGAGAGTGGATATCATTTTGTTCACAGTATCCACTGATTCGAGCAAAAGTTGCTTGATTCTTTGAATAACCGGATACGCTAATGCTTCCCTCAATATAACCACCAGTTTTTCTTCCAGCAAGAACATCCATCAATGTGGTTTTTCCAGCACCAGTTACACCTACTAATGCTGTTAGTACTCCAGGCCTGAAAGCACCACTTACATCTCTTAGTAATTGGAGCCGGCTCTCTTCGAATCCTTGTTTTTTGATTTCCTGCTATGAAAACACTATTAAGACATCTTAAAGGCATCAAGAGGAATTCTATAAAAGGCGAAAGTGGACAATCAAAAAAAGCTGAAGTCATAATCATTGGAGATGATCAAAATGAAGAAAG
>NC_021163.2:9172152-9227412 GCF_000331145.2 Cicer arietinum
AGTGTGCAGAATTTACGGCTGGCATATTGATGTAGTAATTCACGTGATCAAAAGCAAGTGACAGTGGCCTAAAAGGTAACACCATCCCCCTCTTGGTTGTTGTTGTTGTGTGTGCTTTGAGAATTGCACTCTCTGAGCTGTTTCTTTCTTCCATTTCAATGTCTGCATATAGTCATTTTATTATGTTTGCATTTGGAAAGGAAGTATACTATAGATGACAAATACTTGGTGTGAATACTGAAAACATGACAAAATCCTAGGAGAACATCATTAGAATAAACATTTCATACTGTGCAGGACAAAAATAAACATTCTGATGAAAGAAAACAATACTTGATCAAATCGATATTTTGTCTCTAAGAACATGAATCTTTTTACCGATTTGACAAAAAGAAATGGGTAAGATTGAGAAATTACTTTCAAATGATTTAGCTTTTGAACCATAACTCTCATTTGTTGTTTGCTTTTTCTCATTTTCCTCCTCCAGCACAATGGATTTAGAATCTCCAAATGCTGCAATTTAACTTTAAGACCTTGTTAGAGACAGTCTTATAGCAGAAACAGAAGCAAGCAGTATTATGGAGACTTACGATTCAAAAATGTCAATGCGACGATAAAACAAATGTTGAAAAGCAGTGAAAAGCCTAAGAGAGCACCAATACAAATCCAGTACCAATAGTCTTCTGTAAACATGTTTCTAGCCTTGAGAAGAGCCTTTCCAACTGTAGGTTCAGGAATTCTTGGATCCAAATTGGGCTGTAAATAAGATAAATGAATACAGTTTTGCAAGAAAATGAAATCAAAGAGCTTTTTTTCATATGTTACGGATCTTACAGCACTCCATCTCTTGTCAAGGAACTCATTGATTGCAATAGCATTCTGACCATACATCATAGGAGAAGCATAATAGCCCCATATCATCCATGGTTCAATGTCATCTGTAAATGTTAGAACAACCTTATTTTAAAAGAAACATATACGGAAATCGCAAACAAAGAACGCTAAGATTTTATCAGAGTTTGATCAATTGTGCCTATGACTCTGACTGCATTGTGGCTGCAGTTCCTTTCTATTATTCAAGCTTAGGGTTACATGTTACAACTTGTATTTAAGTACTACAATTTACTTTACAAGATTACCCCTGAACCGTACCATGGGAGATTCTTGCCAACTCCCACTTATCGGCAAACTATGAGTCATGCCCAATAGGATAGGACATTATTAAAGTTGTATGATTCATTCTTTTATACCATGTTTTTTTGCCGTGCATTTAATTTGACCAATGAAGTTTACAAAGTGCAAAAGAATAAATAAAGCTCACCTCTGGCTATAATGAAGCCACCAAGTAAGAAAACAAGTAGCAGTATAAAGGTACCAAGTGTATTTGCCACAACTTGTGTTCTTCCGAGAGCAGCAATGAATCGGAACAGAGATAGACTCATCTGATGAATGCAGAAGTATGCTAATAACTGACGAAAAAATCTGTTACAAATGTACAAATTTATCATTTGAATCAGATTATTTATATCTAGTTGCAAATCAATAAAATAAAGAAACTATATAGAAGTGTGTATCAATTAATCATTGTTGACACCTTAATTTTTATAAAATACATACAAATTATAAAATGCAAGGCTTCACCTACTAATTTTCACACAAGGAACAAAAAAAACTATAGGTTTAATTGTAGCTGTATAATAACCTTTTAAAATATAAAAACAACATAAGTGAATTTTCTTACCTACTTGCAGCTGGAGCAAACCCTATAGTATAATAAGTAAGAACAACCCATAATCCTGACTCAATGAAAGATAGAGGAATTCTAAGGATCCATATGGGAAGTGCAAAAGCCCAAGCAGGAAAAAGCAACAAATCTCTCTGCTTGAAGAAAACAGGAAGTCTAAAAATAGTCATTGCAAGTTCAGCCATTCCATTGAACATTATATTAATGAGACTGAAGAATAATGCACCATAATATTTTCTCCCATCTTCAAGTTGTCCATATTTCATTTCTGTTCTAAAAAACACTGTCATAGCAATCAAAGACATTATCATAATCTGAGTAGTCTTAAATATGTATATAAAAGCACTTCGCTTCGTCAGTAGCCACTCTCTTGCAAAACATGCCTTGAAGAGTTCTTGTTTTGAGATTCCATATTTTTTCTTAACCAATGCAGCAGGATGAGTTTTTGCGCGGTCGTAACCAGCCCCTAGCTCTTCACAAAGTTGTTGTCCAATGCTATAATTGTTGAAGTGAGCTACAAACTCAGATACACTGATGTAATGGTAAGGTTTATTGTCCCTTGTGAACCAGTACTGTTCTTGATCCTTTCTGGAAGTAACCTCTTGTAAAAAGTCTGCAACTCCTTTCCTTTCTGGACATTTGAATCCAACACTCTCGAAAAAATTGAGAACATTTTTGCGCGGACCTTGGTAGACAATTTGACCTTTTGAAAGTAAGATTATGTCATCAAAAAGTTCAAATGTTTCTGGTGCAGGTTGTAAAAGTGAGATTATCATTGTGACATCCATGATATGAACTAGCTGCCTCAAAAACCTGATTATTTGGAAGGTTGTTGAACTATCCAAACCAGTTGAGATTTCATCCATTAAGAAAACTTTAGCAGGTCCTACAAGCATCTCACCTGCATTCATTAGGCCATATAGAATTAAAATATTTTAAAATTTGGTATGAAATATTATTAAAGTATAAGTGAAATATTGAAATGTAAATGTTTCCTTTCCACTTTCCAAATAAAAACTTGTTATGTTATGCATCCATTAAAACATTTATCATTATTAGTTTATTGTTATCGCTGTTTCTTGTACAAATTTTTGAAAACAAACTACATAATGAAAATAGGGACAGTTTTACAACTAAAGTGAAACAAAAAAACGTTTTCTCATACCGGTAGTTAACCGCTTTTTTTCTCCACCAGATATTCCCCTTCTCATCTCATCTCCAACCATAGTATCAGCACACATTTCCAATCCAAGAATCTGAGTCCATTTCTTTGATGTCAGACAGCAAGAAATATTCTAATGTTGAATGAAAGTATAGTAATCAAATCTATTTTTTAATATAAAGAGAATTTCAAAAGTATCGAACCTTAAGAACATAATCTGTGATCAAACTTGTTTCTTGACCTTCCATTGATGTGGCTTTCATGAAAGCATCTATCTCTGAATCAGGTTTGATTCCTGCCTGCTTTTCTCTCCTTGTCAATTCCACTGCTAGATCATGCCTTGTTCCAACTCCCGAGCAGCGTCCGGAAAAGTCCAGTGTCTCTCTTACTGTCATCTCTCCGTGATGAAGATTATGTTGACTAATATAAGCACATGTTCTTTGTGGAACAAATTCTGATAACTCATGACCACAGTAAGTGACTCTTCCTGATACCTATTGATATGAAAATTTGTTAAAATTCTGCTACGCTGTGTTATTTGACAACACTGAAATTTATGGAAGTTCATTTTACTTCACTTCTTGTTTGTGACAGCATTGGCATATTTTGTGACATGATAAACTTCTGCGACAGTTATCTAAATTCTTTAACATGTGAAGCATTATATTTGTTTATTAAACACAACCAATAAAAATCACAAGAAAAAATTAAAACAATTCCAGTATGATTTGATGTCCTTTTAAAAATGTTATGTTATTACATCTTTAACTTTTTGCTTGGTTAATGTGTATGATGATGTGCTAAAGCATAGTCATGCTCAAGCATCATTTAAATCTATTAATCATTAAATAAGAGAAAATATATTTTTGCATTTTTTTTAGAAAATAGAAATGATAAAACCAACCCTTAAATCTTTGTCAAGTTTCCCAGCAAGTGCCTGCAGCAATGTAGTTTTTCCTGATCCGGGAGGTCCCAATAGCAATGTCACTCTACAATGTTTGAGAAATATAATAAATAGAAGACTATAGTAAAAAAAGCAAGCAATATACCTAAATAAAACATTCATGCCTTTAATTTGTCAGGGAGAATATGAAATTTTTCAAATGGAAATCATACTACCTCTATAACTTTTTAATAAGTAATTTTGGACACGTATAAAAAAAATTTAGTATATTAAATTTATCTATTTTGTGCTCCAAAATTGTCTTTTAAATTATTTTAGTTATACAGTGACACTAATAAGTTTTAGTTGTTATTACTATAAAAATTAGTTAAGGATGTTTTTTTAAAAATGAAGTTTTTGTCAAAAGTATGTTTAGATGAGAGAATTTTTTAAGGTAGTGTAATTTTAGAACATAATTCAAATTTGTTTATGTAAATTATATTGTTTTACATGATAAATTTAGAGAATTTTTAAAATTGTGATTTTATGAAATAATTTATTAAAATTAAATTTAGAAATTTTCAAATACCTAAAATGTACGAATTTGAAAATCTTTCTTTACTACATACAATGTGAGTTCTTATATTTTTCTAAAATTTACACATTATTCCCTATTTACTTTTTCAACTTAGCAAATTGTTCCCTATATTTTTCAAAATATGCAAATTGGTCCTATTAATTTTCAAAAATTGCAAAACTGTCCCTATAAACTTTTATAAAATTGCAAACTGGTCCCTATAAATTATCAAAATTGCAAATATGTCCTATTTATTTTTAAAAATTACAAATTGATTCCTAAATTTAAACAAAAATTAAGGATGAATAATTTAACTCCTCTATCCAAACAATAAAAAATAAAATGACATAAATAAATTCAATTGAAACATTTTAATTGCTTTAAATTATAATTTCTCTAAAGTTTTCAATTATTTCATCTAAACATACTCTGAGTAGTTTTATGTAGAGGGAATGAACATCTGAAAACTTTTTGTTTGAACTTTCATTGGATTTATATGACTTTTTTTGTTTTTCATCAGTAAAGTTAGTCTCATTTAAGTTCTCTAAGTTAGGGTCGGCACAAAGGTCAAACAACCTAAGTTAAAAATTTAAACCTAAAAAATAATATTATTTTATCAAAGGAAAAAAGACCTTACATAAGTTCAATAGTTAATGGCCTCATATTAGTAAAACAAATAATAATCAGTAAATCATCATGATTATAAAAACATCTCAAGATGTTCCTTTCTTGAGTAAGTTAGGTCCATGAGCATATTTTTAGTTTGATTTACGAATGTGTCTCTTATTAATTATTATAATTTTATTATAAATTATTTATATATAATTTTAATACATTCAGATACTATTTCACACATTTAGATAATTTTTTCAATAATAATACTCATCATGAATGACCAAGAAAAAAAAAGACCTCAATGACTCCCTGACATAAATAAATTCATCTTGACTTGGTAAAAAAAATTATTAATTTCATGCGGCTCTTTCTTTTCTATTTTAATAAATATTAAATAAAATTGATTATAACAATTAAATAAATAATTTTATATCTCAAAAAGCTTAAAAAATTTATAAAAAAAGTCTCATTGTCTAATTCATTTTAGGCCTCGTTTAGTGTTAAGTCAGCCATGTCTCGAACCAATTGAGACCAAGTCAACACCCTAAAAATATTACTATGTTTGTTTATGAGAAAGAAAAAAAAAACTATCAAATAATACAAATATCTCAAATAATAATGAAATGTAATAAACATATAATAAAAAGTGGATATTTAAACTTCTTTAAATCTAAGAAAGAGGCCTCTCCACGAGTTAATGGGGCTCTAGTACAGACAAGATGGACGTGACGTGGTTTTCAATTTTACATGATTGTTGTTGAGAAATTTTACCTCTTTCCTGCCATATTAGATTCCTATCCTCACAAATATTATGACTTGACATATTTACTCTTATATAAATATTAATAGTTGTTATTTTTATCATAATATTATTTCAGTTTTTTATTATATAAGCGAGTGTTAATTTTTTTTCTATTTTATCATTTTTTTTTTCAATTTTTCGGTATAAAATTTACATCTCAGAAAACCTTTTTTTTTTCCGTTACATATCTCTTTACCTTAAAATTAATTTAAAGTTTTTCGAAATTATCATAAATTTGTTTCATAACACACATTAATACCTGCATTTTTAACCTTTCGTACTAAAAATTTTATAAAATAAAAATTTCGATAGTTTTCTAAAATCTTTTACCTACCAAAAAAACTTTGATTGATTGATCTGAAAATGTTTAAATAATAAAGAAAATAGTAAAATAGTAAAAGATGTCAAATATAAAATTAACATTTTAAAAATATTGTGATGTAGAGATAGAATAGTGGGGGGGCACATGGTAAACTTTCCTTGTTATTGTCTTATTTCATTTTATTCTCAATCGGGCCGCTGAGTTGTTCTCTTGAGGCCCAGTTTCTTTCTGAATGAATCATTTAACTGACAAATTTTTTTTCTCTTTTTTAACTTTTGCATCTATCCGATGTTAGAGAGGTCATTTATAATTTAGACTAAATTCGTGATCCCTTAACTTAATTTTAGGTAACGTTTTAATCTTTATATTTTTTTTTTCGATTTAATCCTTTATTCCTAATAATATCAAATAAAGTATGAAAATACGAGTTTATTTAAAGATTTGCGTTACGAACTTGATGAAATTTGTATTATATTGAAGAATATAATTAATTTTATGAGTTTTGATTGAATTTTTTTTGAATTTTTGTTTAAAAAAGGATAACGTTGTTGAAATTTTAAAACATAAAATATCAAATTGTCATTTAAAATTAAAATAAAGGAATAAGTCGGAAAAAAAAATATAAAAGACTAAAACGTTACCTGAAATTAAATTAAGAGACCACAAATGTAATTTAGCCTATAACTTATTATTATTTAAATAATAAAAAAAAAAAAGAAATATATTACTAGTCTTTGAAATGAATTCCTTGCTATCACTTGTAGATATGAAGGCAGGAGTGAGTTCAGCTACTGAAAAGTTTAAATTTCCAAAATTTGTTTTAACTGTCAACTATTCAATCTGTTTCACGGCTAAGAATTACTTTGGTGTGAATTTAAGATTCTCTGAAACAGTCCGAAACAGTTATGAGTTGGGTGAACCCCACTCCAACATTAATTTTAACAAAAAATTATTGCTATTTTATTTATTTGTATATAATTTATATTGCATGTAGCAGCATACTACATCTTAACTGTATTTGACAAATTTTAGTTATAATTGCTAATTTTGCCCACTATGTGGGTGTAAGATAGTTAGTGCATTTGTTAACTTGTCTCCACTCATTTTTTTATTGGTGTAAATTAACAAGTTATGTCTTGGGATATCTTTCGCAAATTTTTAGTTATAATTTGTTAATTTATGCTCATTAAGAAATAAGTTGACGTAAATTAACAAATTTTATATATATTATATAACGCGTTTGATTCGTAAAGCAATAAATAGTAACACATAAATGAAGAGAGATGGAAGACATAGAAGAATAGAAAGTGAGAGAGAGAGAATATAGAGAGATAAGAGGGAGAGATACATAATCTTAAAATGATTTTTACCGCGACTAGTATTTTTTTTATTCAATGTATTTATTAAGATGTTACATACGATAGATGATATTTTTAAAATGTTAATAATTAACAAGTCAATTTTACTGTGTAACGCCTTTGCATTCTTATATATATATATATAGTCGTTCAAAGTATTTATCTTCAAAATCTAAATTTTCAAGAGACTCTTGATAAAATATAATAATTAGAGTTTAATTTTGTACACTGTTATTGTAAAAAAAAATTATTGTGAACACATCGGAACTATATCTTCTTTTTTAATAGTATAATGATTGTGACTCTTTACTGGGACGTGAATTAAAGCCTAATAAAAGAGACGCATATAATATACGAAATGTAGTGTGTAATGTAATATGAATTTAATAAATATAGCCTCATCAATTACCTTGCTGGCCTGACAATTCCACTAACATCTTGAAGTATTCTGATAACACTTCTCTTTGAGGGGACGAGCTTCATTGCTCCAAGAATTCTCTGTTTGCCATAAACCATTCAAAAGGAAATATCGTCACACACAATGCATTTCAAAAATGTACAACTAATTAAATGAGAACATGTACAGTTAATGTAGTGGTTGGAAAGGTTAAGATATGTTATCTACCAATTTAATAATGTCATTTACTATTTACAACATACGGATACTGCACTAGAATACTATCATTTTCGGTAATTTAATATAAATATTTTTTTTTATAATTTATTTTTTACAAGAGATAATTAGTTAATTTTTTATATTGTTACAAAAAAATATAAATTGTATGTTAGTAAATAAATAATTAATTTAATTATAAATTCAAAGAAAATCTTATAAATAGAACATTTTTTTTTCAAGAGAATTTTATATTTAGAGATAGAGATATAAATCTTTGACCTTGTTGCCCTTCTATTTTTACCCTTTCTATCATATTTAATGATATTATATCAAAATACCCTTATTTATGTTGCTGATTTATTGCACCAATTTAACCAATTTTTCACATACAATTAATGTTATTATATTGAGATGTGAACAATCGGTATAACAAATTATTTCAAAATCGGCACGGTGCATTAGCAATCCTATAATATTATTTGTCCTTATTCTTTGAAAAATGGCTTGTGTTTAAGAGTATTAAGTGGATTCCAGTAATAATTTCACCATATATTGGAAATCCTTTTTTATGGTGGTTTATGAATTATCAATATGAAAGACCGTGGTTTAATAATGAAGGCTCATAAATTATGTTTATAAATTGTCATGGTTTTTATGTATATTATGATAATAAAAATAAATATTTACGCATATTTTTAATGATAGAATATTTATAAATAGATTATTGGTCTTTAAATTCTTCACTCAATTTTTTTTAGAGTAAAAATTTAAAAGAATTAATAATATATAAACTTCAAGTTTTTTCTCTTTACAACAATAACTATAAATAATAATTTTAAAGATCAAATTTATTGTGCAATTATATGACTAGTATTTTTTATTTGCTTAAGAGATGTTTCTAAATTACTTACGTACATATGATCATTAGGTGCTATTATTAAAGTTTGTTATGAGTTTTGGTAATGTAATTAAGAAAGAAAATAATTGACCAATTTTCTTAAAAGGTGTGAAAATGTTGAATTTGCTTATAATGCGTTACTATATATGATTTTATAAAAAATGTTACTCTCTAATCTCTACTTTAAATTATAAGAATATAAGTTATAGTATCAATTTCAAAGAGATTAAAAAATTAAAAGTTATTTTAAGAGTGTATTTATAAATTGATTTTTAGAAGATTTTAAAAGAGATGAGTTTAAAAGATTAATATATTTAATATTAAAAAAAGAGAGAGAGTAAATTTTTCTACAAAGGTAGATTGGTTTGATATGTGAAAAAAGACAAATAATTGGAATGATGGAAGTGAGTGAAGTCCTATTGATTGCTCGGTGGTAGAGAGATAGTAACATTCACTTACCTCTATTGCATTCATGGTAGAGTTCACAAGTGTTGGTACTCCCCTGCTTCCTTTAAATGCTTCTCCTTCAACATATAACTTCTCATATCTCACTTCAACCTTTGGTATCTCTATATCAACCCTGATCAACAAAATAATACCATCATCAAACTTTAATTATACCAAATATGCTTAAATATAAGAGTTCTAAATAATAATATCAAATTTATTTTATAATTTATAAAAACCTATGAATCCTCTCCCTCATCCTAAGGAGAAACTTTTCATTGTCTTCTTCAACAGTTCTTAGCACACCATTGATGAGTTTATTTTTATCCATCATACCAAGATTGGATATATCAACCTCTTCATAACAAAATCTCCCATTCTCTACAACTTGTTTCACAATGCTTTTTCTTAGCCTATCAAAAGTAGGAAGCCTCTCAAGAGCTGCCCACTTGAGCTCTTCCTCATCATCAATATCTTCCCTCTTGCTTTTCCTCTCAAACACATTATCACTATTCCAACTCCTCCTACTTGAAGATCCAATGTTCATTTTTAGGCTGTTTATTGATCTCAAAACATAATCTCCTTCTAACTCTTCCTCCATGTTTACCTAAATAAGCATATATAATATATTTGTGTGTGGTATGAATGAAAATTTTCTTTTGGAGATTATTGTAGGGAAATTTTAGAGTGACACAAATAATGTAAGTGTGGATGTTGGAATGGTTGAGGTGAGGTGTTTTATTGGGTCCATATAATTGAAACGAAGTGATGGCTTGGAAGAATATTAATTGGGCTCATTTGGTGTCGTGTCGAAATCACAAACTAATTATACTTTTCTTCAATTCTCAAGCACTTACACCTTTTTAAGGAAAATGATAAGTAATTGACTAAAAATATATCGATAGATAATTAAGATTAAGTTATATAAATATTAAAAAATAAATTTTTTATTTTCAATTAACAACTTTTACTATATGACATTACTGTTGACAATATTCTTTAAACTTTTAAATTTTCAATTCATTTATTTGTTTCCAAACTTAAAATAAATGAAAGTTTTATATTTCAATAACTAAATAAAAAAAAAATTGGTTTTATAATAACTAGCATACAACCGTGCTCGTCTGTCTGATTTTTTTATCACTGTATATATTTTACTACATTTTTTGTATAATTTTAATTATGATTTATAATTTATTTATGTATTTTATATTTGTTATACATTTATAAAAAATGTAATGAAAATTGTGACACAGGACATAAACATATTTACATAAATATAAAATTGTAAGAAAATTGATAGCAGACAATTAAAAAAAAAACATTATAGTTGTGGATGGATTTGACCTTTAATAATTAGGGAATTAAACATTGTATTAAGGAAAAAACCATTGTAATTTTAAGAATAAAAAGTAGGCAACAATAAATTAAAAAAAGTTCCGTTTAGTATGGACAACAACTTTTTTCATACTAGACCAAAAAGACATGTAAAAATTCAAGGTGGAATCATTAAACTCAAGCCTTAAGGGATTAATAAGATTTAAATAATTTTTATTGTGTAAAGAGATAATAAGCGAGTGATTCTATAAATTGAGTTAGAAAATTTTACACCGAAGTTTCCTTCCCGTGTCCATAAAAACCGATACCCTATTATAGTTAGTGTTAATAATGGATGGAAAGTCCAAAAACAGTGAAATTAGCAATTTACCTAGTTTTTTTTCTTCTTGTTTATATGAAATTTCCTGATGATCAATTCACACCATCCATGCAAACATCACTTTCAATTGACATTGAATTTTATCAGTTTAATTGTTAAACTAAACGTATTTATTGATTAGATTAATTATAAAAAATTTCATAAAAATTTAATAGTATTTTGATATTTCAAATTATACTTAAAGAACGCTAATTCAATAATATATCACATGATAAATATTTATTTTTTAAAGTTAATTGTTAGATTGAAAGGTAATTCCATTATTTATAGGAGATTTATAATGGCTTGTAAAAAAATAAAATAAAAATAATGAGCGAGTAATCTTTCTAAGGAAGAAATCACATGGCTCTTATTTTATTTTCTTTTTCTATTGCTTAGTTGTAGTAGATATCTTAGATGTTTATTATTTGGTGCCTCTACCATCTTGTCCTCAGCATGTAGACATATATGATGTGACAATGGAAACGCTTTCAAAGAGTAACCATTCCCTTTGATGTATGAAAGAATCAATGCTGGGGGATATTCATTCATTCATTGCTGTCTTCTTGTACGGGAATTAAAGACACTCAACTTTCTCATCAAATTATTGTTTGTCTTCTAGTAAGGTACACTCTATATCTTTTTTTATTAGAATATAATTTTAATCTTTTATTTTTTTATTTCATATTCGCTTAAAATTATTTGTCTTTTTTTATTCATATCATTTATTATTTTTATTTTTTATCTTATATGTAATATTTTTTTAGTTTTTGATAATAGGGTAAATTTATATAATTTTTGTAAAAAATAAAAAATTATTTAATAAAAGATAAACGAGTAAAATAAAAAATCAAAATGAATTAAAAAAATACAAATAAAAAACTAACAAGAATATTAGCTTTGGAAAGGAACCATTGAACCATTGTCGACATTTATCTCCTCCAATTGTGAGGATCTAATCTCATGGAATGATAGGATAATAAATAGTACAATGTTAGATATTTAAATATATAACAATGAAGTTACTTTTTGTTCTTAATCAAATCAAGTGATACATCGTGGAAATAAGCACTAACTAGTATAGAATTTGATCAGAAGAAATTAAAATCGGATCAAATATTATTAATGTAGTCAAGAACTAAATAAGCAAAACCAAACAATTTAATTACAAAATGAATTAAGGTTGTGCCCCTTTAGCCTATACCTAATAAAATCAAAACAAAATTCTCAACTTGGAAAGCTTTTCTTTTGTCTATTGCAAACAAATGAAATTGATTTAAGTGTAAGTAATGGAATGCTCTTTTATTTGTTATTAAAGATAACAACGTCTCGCAACTGGACACAGGAAACAAGATCAAATTCAGTACTAAAGTTGATGCTTTAAACATCCTTGTAGATTTACAATCTGAGATGGAACCAATGTGAAACACTAGTTAATAAAATATGAAAAATATTAATATTAAACATAGAAATGAAAAAATAAAAAATAAAACTACATTGATACAATATAAAAAAAATGTTAATTATAATAAGTGTAAGAGATTATTTATATATAGATTTCAAAGTAAGTATTTCAGTTAATTTACAACTAACATTCTAACTAATTTGGAACTAAGTTTAACGCTATTTAGGATGATGTATGTTTTATTCCTAAGTCTCAAACATGTCATGCAATTGTTTATATGATATACAACATATATCAGCTCTAACCGTCAAATACAACGATCAGGTTAGTTTGGATTAATTGTGATAATGGAGAGTTAACTTAAAAAAATCTGTCACATTTAATCTATGTAATTAAAAAAAAGAAATAAGTTTATGTTTAAGACTTAAATATATTTTTAATTTGTATAAATTTTTGTTATTTTATTTTTAGTTTTTATAAAAAAAAAGTTATCAATTTTTAATCTTTTAAATTTTTTCGGTTTTTATTTTTGTTCTTAATTTTAAATTAACTCTTATATATTGTCAAACTATTAAATAAAGAGTAGTTTAGAACTGTTGTCACTACATAAGAGATAATTTATTGATTTTGTTATATTTCATCTCGAAAAAATTTAATTATATTTTATTTTATTCTGAAATAAATAATACCCAAAATTAAAGGTAGAGAATGCTAAATCGATTCTCGAGTAGATGATTAAAGGTCCAATTTAAAAAATATTTAAAATTAAAAAAGATAAGAATAATAGTTTGCGGAAGTTGTATTAAATGGTAAACTGAGTCTCGAGTCTCGAACGAGCACCGAATGATTGCATTCTATGCTATACAATGCATATTCATTGTTCGTTGTTACTACCAGACTCCACCAGCTTCCTATTATTCTCTTTTTTCTTCATTAATAGAGGTATCATCACATTTTTTTATTACGTGTCCACTTTTTCTACTTTTGTTATTAATTATGCAGTTTTCCATTTCAGTTAGTTAAAATCCTGTCAATTTAAAAGAAATTGAAAATTTTATTATTTATATTTTGAGTGTATAAAGTCTCATTTACACAATATAAAATTCACTAAAATAATTTACGAGAGTATTTTACCTCACTTCTTGCATCTTTCAATCAAGATGAGTACAGCTAGCTTTTCCATTTACATACCTTTTAGACATTTACAATACATCTGCTTGGTGTTCTTTTAGTATTTCTTTTGAAGGTTTAAATATATTTTTCTTTTTATAATTATAATTTTTTAAACATATAACTTTGAGATTATTTACCACTTTTTTTAAAAATGTAACTTTTAAATTTATTATTATATTAAATGTCATTATTTTGTATAAGTATTTTAAGTAATATTTTTTACACTTAACCATGCCAATATTTAATATGACGTGCACCTGCACACCCACCCAATGATTTTGCACCTTGAATCCTATACTCTCGCCTTATATACTGAGGCGGCCCAAATATTTTACACGCACGGCCCATGAGAATCGAACGCATGTTCTTCACGTAGGTTGAGGGGATTCACTATTGGGTCATATTAAATAGGAATCTTAAAAAAAAATAAATATTTAACTAAATCAAACCGACTCTTTTTGAACTGAACTGATTTATAAAATTTGATAAATAAGTTATTTTTTAAAATTAGAACCAAACCATAAATCAGTTTTTAATTTAAAAAAGTAGAACCGAATTTATTTATTTTTTAAGTAATTAGAGGTATTATGTAAAATTTGGCTGATAGAAACAAAAAAAACTAAGTTAAAACCAGTTCGGTTCGGTTCAGAGTAACAAACCAATTCACTAATTTATAAAACAGTTCGGTTCAATTTTTTTAAACTAAAAATCAGTTCGGTTCAGTTTTCAAACAATTCTAATGTATAACTGAACTTTGTTCACCCCTAATATTGAATGTTGTTATTTTCTCTTCCATATACTATATAGCAAACAATAAATTATAGTTCACCTTCTTTTTTATTAAATTAAGGCAGGTTTACTTTATTAAATCATTTTCTATTTATAATTTTTAAAAATATGTGTTAATATTACTAACTAATAAAGAAGTGTGGAGTTTTTTATGTAAATAATTGTATATATTTCTAGATACAATAAAAATATTCAAAAATTGTATTAATTAATTTTCAAAATAGATCATCATTAATTAATATTTTATTTTCTCACCATCATAGTAGTTCATTTTAAGAGTTTTTCGTCAATACAAAATGGACATATATTTTAAAAATAAAATCACTAGTCAAAATAAATGGGTATGTTTTTTCTCCGATTCTCATTTATTTCACTATCTATTTTTTTTTTCCGTCTCTAAAGAATAAAGACTAAAACTATAATCAATGTCTATCTATTTATATTGCTATTTTATTTTATATTATAACAATTATTAATGAAGTTAAAAAGTCTGCATCCGTGACCTAGGGTTCCAAATCTGCCACCGGCTAAACAACTATTCACAGATAAAATAAATAAATATTATGGTTATCCGTTAATTGATGGATACATAAGTTGATGTAATAGATTTTGTACACACAAATATGTGTACTCAGGAAAATTGATAAGTTCCGATGCTTTTTATTTATGTATTAATAATTTTTATAACGAAATTTTGTTTATATATTTTATTTATGTGTCAATGTATTAATATTTTTATGTATTACCATTTCTATGTATCGATAAAATAGGAGAAAAAATTATACGTAATATAACAAAAAAATATTTTTTTGTCAATAAATAATTTTTATTTATTTATTTAAATGATCATAATGGATATCCACCGATGCTTATAGATACTTAAAATTTTGTTAAGTGGATATCCGTATTCACATGAATCACATATATATTTTTATCTAATTTATGATATGATAGTGAAATAGTATTATTTGTATTCATTAATATTTATTGTCATTTCTATCTTATATAATCTTTATCCGATAATAAAAATCACTATTTTTAATAAATTTTAATAAAATATTAGATTTATTTGCATTTTATTAAAAATAGTGACGGTCGGCTCTTAACTATTTTTTGAATTCACAGCCAAATATTGATATCAATAATTGATATATAAAGTAAAATTTTATTGAGGATTTTGTAACCACAAACAACTTATTGCATTTGACAAACTTTTTTCTCGTATTTATTGGAGTCAACGATTTGGGTGAATGAATCATCATCGTAATATATATCTATAGAAATGGACCACTGATTTGAATTTGTGTAAATAATATTGTTGGAATTGTAAAATGGTCCAAATGTGCTATATCTTGATATATTTTCTAAAAGACAATTATTTTTCTCTTAGGCATGGTAAATTAAGCAAGTGATAAGTTGCATTTAAACCCAAACATGTAAGTTAGCCGCTTGAACCCACCTCAGATTCAAAGCCAGATTGCGGGAGAAGAGTTTGACTTTAATTGGTAAACATTTTTACGGTGACAACTAAAACAAGTCTTTAATTAATTATTTAACGATGAAATTTATAATTATATAGTGAGATCATAAAATTAAAAATTATATAGTTTTCATAAATTAGTTTATACTATTTTTTTTCTCACCATACTCACTTCTCGTTCAAATTATGAAATTATATGTTTATATATGTTGGATCAAATTTATTTATTTATTTTAATAAAAAAAAATATCATCAGGTAACTATATCAACTAGTAGTAAAAGAATGTAAGGAGCTACAATTTTCAATTCAAACGGTGTCAATTGATTAGGAAACAACTTTAACAAAAAAATATGCAGAAACATTTCCATTTCTAATCACATTTAGAATTAAACATTTAGAAAAATGAATGTTAATCTCACAAAAATTCAGCAATAAATAAATCAACATAAGAATAGTTAACATGTGAATTATTTATTGTTGGAAGCCTCGAATAACATTAAAGAAATATCCTTCAACAACAATATTACAAAAATACATTTAAGTACAAATTCAAACGTTAGACAAAAACTATGCATTTCAACCACATATGAGTTAGGTAAGATTTGTAATCTACTTCAACATAGGTATCCATAATTATGATCATTGATATAATATAATAATATTCAATTGTTAGATTTAGGATATTTAGTTCAAGTTTGAATTAAAGTTTACAAATTTATGTTTAAAACAACTTTATTTTGCAAAATTATTTATGTTTGATAGAAATTAATATGAGTTTAGACACTTATATTTTTTGTCCAAATAATATTTTGCAAAATAAAACTTGTTTGAATAATACTAAATGAAAGTATTTTTAAATATGTAATTACCCAAAAGTGTATGAGTTTAATAATATGCTTTTAATAGAAAATAGTTATATTTAGTTACGGTAATATCTATACGAATATTGTATTGTATTATGATTTATATGAAAATTTAAATATAAGGATAAAAGTTATGTATTTAAATTTTACTATAAAATTAATTTATATTTAACTATATTATATATGAACGTTTTTTATCATAGAGTATAAAATAAATTTAAATTCAATTAATAAATGTCAGTATTATTAAATTATATATTATGTTATGAATTCAAACTCAAAATCTCGTATGAATTTATTTTTTATTTAGTTTACAAATAAAGAAAATTAGTATCGAATAAAATATGATATGATATCCTAAGAGTGAGAATTTGAACTCGACATAGATCTCTTTTCTCTGCCCACATGTGAATTTCAGTTAGAAAATAGTGCTGTAACTTTTGAACAGTAAAGTTGAAATCCACCAAAATGATACAACAACTCTTCAACAACAAAAAATATATAAAAGGGAAAACTCCCACTATATAAGAGCATTCAACTTATTTTTTGATAAAAAAGTTTGAATGATATAATATGTCCTCTCGTTCCAACAAAAACAAAATAAATTATATTGGAACACCTTTCAAGTGAAGGAAATCTAAAAAAATAAGAGCACCTGCAAGTTCTTTTATTGATGAAAAATGACTCTTGAGTCGATACTCTAAGAAATAAAAGTGACCGATAATCTAAAGTACAACATTTTTGGATGGTAAAGTAGACTTGTTCATAGTACCTTATGAGTCAAGTATAGGCTTGGAACTGTCTTCTAAAGAGCTTAGGAATTTAGAATTTATAAATATTAATTGTCCACAAATACACTCACTTTCGAGTTAGGCCATATTCTCCTTCAGCCCTTGAATTAAGATGTTCCTGCATCAATTCAACCATTTATTTATTCAAAAACAATGTTAAAAAAAATGAAAAATATATAATTCAACAGTTCATACTAAATACAAGTGGTAAGTGAAAAAATTAAAAATCATTTTTTTAATTTTATTTTTGCTTACAATAAACAAATGTTTTCTAATGCAAAGACAGTTATATTTATTTGTAATCTTTATTTTGGTCAATGAATATTTATTAGTAATAACAAAATATATCATTTTATTTAATCCATTTCATGTTTGAATTGTTATTAAATTTATTTCATAAAAGTTTACAGACAACAAATAAAATAAAAGTATTTTATAAACACTTTTATAATTATATGTATATATTATAGTATTTTTTTTGGGTACAGGTGTTATCCCGCTCATGTTTTCATTGTATTTCCTTTCAGAGCCACCATGAGAATAAAAACAAATGAAAATACAATAATTTTTTGTAATTATTTTTTCCATAAGCTAAAAGTAGTTGTTTGGAATTATTAAAAACACATTAACTAAAACTGAAAAAATAAACTAAGAAACTTTAAAAACCTTTTATGTAAAAAGAATTAAGATAATAAAAAAAAAAAAATCAATTTTAAGTGTGTATTTGAATGAATCGAGAAAAAAATTGCATTATTGTGATTTTAGATTGAGACAAGAAGAAATCGCAAACATTGTCAAATCATTGTAATATGAAAAGCATTTTAATATAGATTATGTATAACAAGGTTTTCCTTTTTTTATTTCTATATAATTGGTTTAAAATAAATATTTAATTTATATACATTATTAATATAATTTTTTTTTATAATATTAATCAATCACAACCATTGAATTATTAAACCATTAAATTATTAGAGATATTTATAAATAATTTTAATATTTTATTAATGTAAAACTTTATATTATTAAAATAATATCTAATGTTACCGTTTTATTGTTTTTATTCACGCTAGTATAGAAATAAATATTTTTGGAGAATACGGAACTAAACTATTTTTTTTGGGTTTTTTAATTAGTCGAATATTTGTTGGGGCTCAGCAAGGCTAATAGACTAGTTAAGATTGAAAGTGACCAGAGCCCAATAATATTGCAATAATGACCCATTATATTTAGAAACAAACAAGTAACACCTCCTACTTATGTGCTGACTAATGTACATTAACATATGAGATTAAATTACGCACTTATATTTAAGATCAAAGGAAGTGGTGATTATTTAATGCAGCTATATTAACAAACTTAACTATAGGTTGTCATAATAACAAGTGTAGGCCATTAAACGTCAATAATTTCAATTGTCAAAATCTAAGACCAAATCTTTTTGAAGGATTTGTAGTATTGAAAAAGTTCAGTGAGCATCTGGAAACACATTTAGAAACACAAGGGTAAGCTTAAAATTAAATATCTTTTATTTCATGTTTCCCCTTTTCTCATATTCCTTTTTCGAAGTTAATCAAGTAATCTAATTGTACAAAATATTGATGTGAGATCCTAGTCTAAAGCAAGACGTACATAAAAATAGAAGATATATATACAATTACAATTAAAAATAAACAAATGAAAAAATAATAAAATAAGAGGAGCTAGGTGTAACCCTTCCTGCAATGATTATAATTATAATAATAATTAGTATAAAATAAAAAATAAAAAAATTCTACCCGTCAATCAAGAAAGTATTCTGCCAAGGCATCTATTGATCCTCCAGCTTGAGTTGTTTCAGTTATCCTAACTAACATTGTGGCTTTGTAGATTGCTAAATCTGCATTTTGTGCAAGAAACTGAGCCCTTTTGCGTTTTTGTATTGCAACTTCCTTCGATTCTTTTGCAGCCGCTTTCGCTGCTTCAATCTTAACCATCACATTCTTATCCTCCTCCAAACCACCTTTTTCATCTGTACTAGTTGTTGTAAATTAACATATTACCAAGCATTACAGGGAAAATAATATAAGCTAAATATTCAGTTGCATAAAGTGAGTCTAAAGAATCACACTTTCATATCATCTATACATCAAAATTTAAGAGTATCAGGTTGAAATACCCAAAACAAAACCATCATATTAACTCTATTCTTGAAGAACTACAGAAATATGTATTCTATATTCTTGTTAAAGATATCCAATCATAAACTTACCTTGCAAAACACTTGGAAGTCTGCCTCTGCTTATTTGACTGGGGTGTCTCTTGAACGACCTCTTCTTTCGCAACGAAGGCTTGGGAACAAGTGAATGTACATTTACTTTGTAACTCTGACACAAGTTAAACCAAACACGCTGGTTAGATAATGACGTTGAAATATTATTAGTTAGTCAGTTAAATTGGTTAATTAGTCACATTAATTGATTGTTTATCTAATTTAATATATATATGTCTAGGTAACATTTGATGTAATTAACATTATCTCAATTATTAATGTTATTCAATTTACTTTTCTCCATTTATCTTTTTATCAATAGCTTAAATAAAAAATCGTGATATTGTTGAAGACACAGCGTGCAATACAATAATGGAAAAACTACCTTGAAAATCCTAAGCAGCGACCAATGCTTGTGTTTCCGTTTTCTCATCCAATAACTATGTGCAGCTTCTACAACTTTCTTGCTAACAAGATTCTGACACCAATTAGTTACATATTTTTCATCATAACAATCATTTGGATTATAGTAATAAGCCTTCTCCAAAGCATCAACAATTGACTCAAAATCATCCTGTGAAACATGTTCTTGAAACTCATTATTGAACTTGTTCAGCCATTCTTCATCTTCAGAATCCATGTCGTAATTCGCAGTTTTCCTTGTCATGGCTCTGTAAAACTCATCACCGTTTGTCGATATATAAGAATGTGGTCTGTTGAAGGGAACAATGTTATTGTCTGCATAGTCAGTGACATCATAGACAACTGGTACCGGGATAACTTTCGAAACACGGATTGGAATTTCACGTTCAGAACACTCCTTATAAAGATTCTTAAAGGCAATCCATTCCTGGTTATTAGAAAACTCTAATTTCCAACCATTTTCTAATGAAATCATTCGAACTCGAGTGTACCGATTGGAAGAGCAGGGTCTCATTATCTTTTCAGCCTTGATAGTGCATCTAGTCAATCCATCTTTTTTTACTGTGATATGCCATTCTTTTGAGTCAGGCATTTCTTCAGAAGTGACAATTGCTCCTTCTACCCGGTAACATCTGTCGGGCTCGGCAACTAATATATTTGCAGGACAATAAGATGAACTTGCACCAGAACTACTTTTCTTCCGTCCACGCTTTGAATCAGAGGCGACACCAGTGTTTGGAGCTTTCCTTTTCTTGACTGAAGTTTTCCTCGTCTGAATGCGTTTAGAGTTCATGTTTAAACACTGTCCGTTTCGACCAACTAATTCAGAACACTTATCAGATGCTTGTAAAGATAAATTGTTATCAATTTGAATAACTTCAGGGGTGACATTCACGGTTCCAATCTCAGAAGCTTCTATCTTGTAGGTATTGCATGAATTCTGCAGTTCAATCTGAAAATCTGGGAGATCAATTTCCTCCTTGATATCACTAGGAACGTTTACCAAATTATATACAATAAAATGTGACCTTAACATATATCTTAAGAGCACAGTAGAATGCAGATACTTGAAACAGAGAGGAATAGCAGAAAAATCCACACAGAACAATGGCATGAACCATTTGACACCAAAAAACTGACAAATTCCAACCTTAGCAGTAACAGAACCCTGAAAGAAGATTAAACTCACATGTTAGGTAAGATCACAGTGTAAAATAGGAAAAGTGAAATGAATCAGCATATAGCTACTGGGATTTATTTATTTAGCTGGGGCCTGGGGTTTTGTTGGTCCGAGAATTATTTCCACTCAATGAATTATAAATCTAGAGACTTGGATTGGAATTAAAATCATATATATTGTCAAAAGGAGAAAGTTGATCAAGTACCAACTCCATAGCAGACGACAAATATTGAGATTCATTTTAATTTATTTACTTTGTTTATGAACACTTATTTACAGCACTTTTTTCATCCCTTTTTCAGAGAGATTTTTCATATCTATTCATGCATCTCCAGTTATGGTAACAAATCAGAAGGAAAAAAACTCTTATATTTTTTCCATATTTAATAAATTACAATAAATAAATGAATGTAGGAATAGGTATAAAAAACAATATTTGAAGAAAAAACAAACACATTAATTATAAAGATGTTTATACCAAAGATAATAAAAATAACAAAGTTGTCCACCCCTAATGACAATGCAGATTCCATCAATTTACAATGAGATCAATTTATACGGAAAGTGAATTATAATCATTAGATCATTATAAATATTTGTCTTTTACTATATCTACATCTAAAATCACTCATAAATAGTTGCAATGTGTAAATTTTTTTACACAATGTATAAATTAAACTCGTAAAAATATATTAAAATGATTCCTTAATAAAATATTTCAAAAATATTTAATTTTTATATTTTTATTTTATAAAATATAATAAATATAACTATAAATAACTCACCAACTGCAAAATCTTGTATTCAAAACCAAAACAAACATTCAACCTAACATTATCTTCCCAATTTATAAAGTCATATATACAGTTATACACTATGTAAGACCCGGGATACACTGATTATTTAAGAAATTCATGCAAACATAAAAAACATAAATTCTTTAGTACTTTGTAGTTTTGTTGTTACTGATATCTTGAAGGAAAAATCAATTTAAATTTAAAATAAATAAATATAAAAAATCACATGTCGTTGGATACCCTACATAATTTTAAGGGAAAAAAAATAAACATTCACAACAAAATATATATTTCTATCCGACAACGAATAAAACTATTTTACATTATTTATATATGTGATGAATATAAAATTATTTTATTTTAATAATTAATAATAATTCATCATGATAATAAATAATATTTAATTTAAAAATTGTATAATATAATGTGAGCGAATAAACAAAACACAGCTAATAAAGTAACTTTAAACTAAAAAAAAATACACTTTAAAGTTTATCAAATTTGACTCGTAAAAAAAATGATATTTGACAAACAAAATATGACAGAGTAGAGACAAGTTTTAGCATAATTTCCATGATTCAAGGAGTACTGTGAAAATGATATATCTTTCATAGGGAGCACGATTTATTTACCTGTAAGAACTGTATCGCTCTTGATGCATAAGCAGAACAAATAGGCTCCGATAGAAGAAAAGCAGAGAGATCCTCAAGTCTGAGTCCGAACCTTATTACGCATCTCAAAACCACAAACAAGAAACACGAGAACAAACAAGAAGGCTTCACAACAACCGCAATCACACACCGATTCTGCAACATTTTTATCCTAAATTTTTTACCACTGTCATTCTCATCAATTCTCTTCCTCTTTCTGCTATATACTTTCCCAAAAAATCTATCACGCCCATCCGGTTTGCTCAAACATCGAACCTTTTGATTCCTCTGCTTCAACGTCTTCCTAATAACAATATTGTCATTACCGTCGCTGCTGACATCATCATTCGTTTTTCTCTCTACTCCACCGATGCATCTCCTCATTTTTTTCTTGCCGGAATCCGGCAATAACCGCCGCCCCGACCGCAAAACGCGTGCGGTGTCGACGCCTTTCACCACTCCAAACAAACTCATCGTTTGCTTTATCGGAACAGATGGCATTGCGCTTTGTTACCCAAACCACTCACACACTCAACTTTTCCTCCAATTTAATTCACACCGAGTTAACTCAACTCAGTAACGAGTTGAATTTAACAAAAACCAGGATCAGAATTCGGAAAATGTTCCGTAAATAAAAAAAACGCAGAAAATGAATATAGATCATAAGATCAAAAAAAATAAAATGAACACAATAACAACAACAACCAATTCAACTTCTATATCTTTAATCGACTCGCGATCTCAAATTCGGAAGTGAAACTGAAGACAACAAAAAATTCGTCTAAGAAAATCAAAATAACGGATACAGAAAAATAACAGCGATTATACAAACAGACAACGAAAAATGAAGAAAAAAAATGAACGGAAGCAACGGGTGGAGAGATCTAGTAAGAAAGATAAACGGGTGGAATTTAGATAGAGAGGGAGCGGGAAAGTGCGCGCGACTCAGAGTAGAGAGAGAGAGAGAGAGAGTATGTGTGTTTGGGTTAGGGGGTGAGAGAGAGTGTGTGTGGGGTTAGGGTTTATGGTTAAAGGATAAAGGGGTTTGGAGCGATGCGAGCCGTTTGGATGGAGAAATGGACGGTGGATATGTGTTTAGGAGATGTGAGATAAAGGGTGAGTTTGGTGGTGTCTCAAGTTTAATAACCATAGAGACAGGACATGAGCAGATATTTCAGGACACGTAAGATTGAGGTAGTGTAGTGCAAAGACGACGTTGTCCTTAAATGATGGGTCTGATAGATAGAGAGACACTGATGGATATGCTGTTGGGAATTCGGGGTAGGAATGTCAATAAGGAATAGTTTGCGACTTCAAGTGATTTTCATCATTTCGTGTTTTTGTAAACAAAAAAAGTAATTTTCATGTATTAATCATTACTGAATTAAATTAGTTTTAATTGCATTTGATTCCTTTATTTTATTATATTTAAAAAACATTTCTTTTAATTTAAAATAAATTTTTATTTTTTTTATTTTATATTTATTGTTGTGTTAGTCTCAATTTAGAATTTTAACTTATAAAACAATAATTTAGTCTAAAAAATTATTATTTATAGTCTCAATTGTAAATTTCAAGAGAAATATAATTTTAAAGTAAAAAAAAAATCACAAACTTTTGACTAAAGATTATTATTTAAAAGATAAAATATTATGTTGGGAAATCAAAACTGTAATAAATATTGTGGTTATGGTTAACTAGATACTCGACCACTTGGTTGGATTCTCTAACGATGTGTCCACATCTAAGCTTCCCATCCTAGTTCGCTCAAAATTGAATATGATGAAACGAAGTAACATGGATGACTTCTCGCGCAACCATCTTCCAAATGGTAGTTAGGAGTCATAGCGTCCCTCTCCACAATGATATATTTGAAACCTCGATGTCGAGCTAGTTGAGCAACATCAAAAATGCCTTGTAACTCAGCCATGACAATCAAGCAAGTCCCAAGATTATAACTAAAATCAACCGTGTAAGCACCACGATTGTAACACCCTCTATTTTTGTTTAAATAATTTGAACGATTATTTTCTTAATTTAATACTTTTTGGTGTGACAATAAGAGGATAATTGTTTTTCTTGCATGATTATGTACTAGATAATTAATTATTTATTTGATTTATTAAATTAATTTAGAAGGAGAAAAAACTAATATTGTTTGCTATTTAGGAGAGTAACCCAATAGATTAAACAAGTAAACGAGTTAGTAAAACTTAGTGAGCGAGTAAGTGAATTATTTTATTATTTTCTTCACACAACTTCTAGGGAAGCTTGAGTCACACTTCCTTTTATCATGAACTATTTCATTGAACATAATTTACCTATCATCAACGCATCTTTTCAAGAGTGGACCGACATCCTCTATATTTTTTATTTTTTTTTATTTTTCATAAATAATAATGTTACTAAAATATCCACGAACATGTAGGTTTTGAGAAACTGACATCGTCTCTGTCTTCTCCGCATATCTCCATCTTTTCTCTGTTTAGCTTACTCTTCTTCTCTTTTCTCTCCCTCTCACACTATCTCTTATATATTTCAGGTTCTTACTTTTTTTCTCTTCTATTTAAGTAATTTTTCTCTATAAATAGAGAAAAAAAATGTAAATGGTTTTTGTCACCAATAATCTTTTTCTTATCTTTTCCACAATGTAAAGGAGATTATACAATAATTCTTATATCACAACCAAGTATCTGATATCATATTAGAAATTACGTGATTGAAATAAAAAATGAAAAAATGAGGTAGACATTTTATTAGAATGTATACTGATAAAATATAATAAAATTAATACAACAAACTCTTTATAGAGATAAACTAGCTAATATCGAATACTAAATTAACTAATATCAAACATACAAACTTTAACATCCTAATTAGCAACTCAACTACTATCTACTAATAAAATATAACAAACTTTTATATATTAACAATTAATATATGATATGGTATGATCTTATTTATTAATTGTGAATTGTTTTAGTAAATTTGTAAACTGTTTTAATTAACCGGTGTATTTTTTTTAATAGTGATACAATGTTTAAACATAAAAAGAAAATTGTAAACTGTTTTAATTAATTTGTGTATTTTTTTTAATAGTGATATAATATTTAAACATAAAAAAAAAAAGAAAAAAATTAAGTCAGATCAGAGTATGTATATACATCTTGTGACTAAACAACTTATGCTTAAACATCATTGTTCACTAAAGTGGTTTGTAAACAATATTAATTAATTAGATATTGCTTTAGAATAGTTACAAAACTCTTTTATGTCATTTATTTCGTTGCATGCGTAAATTCAATCTATCAACAATAATATAAGATTAATTAATTAATGATTCAAAACATACTAACGTAGAGTAAAACCAACACAAGATAAGATTTCAATACATGTTGTGATCTCCTATACACCCATGTGTATCGTCATGTTTGTTGGAAAGAAATCTAATGGAGCAGGGGATTTATTCAACTTTACCTAAATGAAACAAAGATTAATAATACAAATTAATTGCAAGTTATTTGAAGTCAAAGTAAAAAAAATTATAATGGCACTAAATCATATAAGAAAATGGGTCATCAAAAAAATCATATGATATATGTTTTTATTTTGATGCGCACAATAATCTATCTATTGAAACCTCTCTCCAATCCATTTCGATTTATTATAATTAAAGTACAATCTCTTTTAGATTGCTTTTCAATCGGTAATGTTATTTGGACATCAATTGTGAGAAAATTGGCTATTGTATCCCCCAACTTAAAATTTTTGTTGTAAAATACCCAAAATAACTCTAAAAAAAACAGTAAAAGTCAAAATAAGATAAAATTGAAACACTTTACCCCCACATTGAAAAATCCGGAAAAGTAAGTTTTCAGAAAAAAAAAGTTTTTACCGGAAATTTCAAGAGGATTGAAATTTTCGGTAGTTCAAAATACATACCGGAAATTTCAAAAACGAAATTTCCGGGAGGCAAACCGGAAATTTGAAAAATCCGGTAGTTGTAAATTCCCGGAAATTTCGTTTTTGAAATTTCCGGTATGTATTTTGAACTATCGGAAATTTCAATCCTCTTGAAATTTTCGGTACACTGTGTAATTTTATTTTTTTTCTAATTTTTGTTTATTGAATTTCGTTAGTGAGGACCAGAGGAGGAAAATCTGACGGTGGTGATTATTCGCGAGTTCGGCCTCCTACACAATCAAATAGGAGAAATGCTGTTGAAAAAAGGAGAAAGAGAAATGAGGAAAGGCAGGCGCCCCAGGACGAGCAGCCCCAGCAAAATCTTATGTTTGATGCAGAACAGGATGAGCAGCCCCAGGATGAGCAGCCCAAGCACGATCATGTGTTTTATGATGAATATGACCAGCAGCAGCAACAATTTGATGATGAACATGGTCAACAGCACCAGCCTGATGAACCCATGTTTCCTGGAGGTCCTTATGATCTTTCTGTCCTTACAGATTATGAGCATCATATTGCAATTAATGTGTGGAATGGACCGGTTAGTAAATAATTTATTTTATTACATATTATAATATATTTGTAGTATAGGTTATTTTATTACACATTATAATTTATTTGTAGTATAAGATTATAATATATTTTTAATTGTGTTATTTTTAATTAAACAGGAAAGACGTGCCTTGATGCAATATATTTTTAATTGTGTTATTTTTAATTAATTGTGTTATTTTTAATTGACGTATAGGTTATTTTATTACACATTATAAGTTATTTTTAATGACATACCTATTAGTCGTAGTATTTCCTAGATGCAATACTCGATTGGTCCATGCTTCAACAAATCTTTCCTTATGAGGATTCAACCATGTGTCTCTGACGTAGTCAAAGAAAATAATATTATCGACACATGCTTGCTCAAATACTTGCAAAAGTTCCTCGTACTCCTTCTCTTCAGAACAATAAACAATTTTCCTCCACAACTCAAGAATGGGTTCTTGCATGTCTTTCTTTAATATATACTGTTTGCATTTGGCTCCAACATTTTTGTTAATATGAAGTTGACAAAGTAAATTTGTTGAAGATGGAAATACAACTTTAATTGCATTCATTAAAGCCAGTTCTCTGTCAGTCACAATCACCTGAGGAAATGGCGTGTTTGAAAAAAACAACTCTTTTAACTTCTCCAATGCCCACCAAAAGTTGTCTTGACGTTCAGAATCCATATAAGCAAATGCAACATTAAATGTCAACCAAGTTGAAGTTACACCAACAATTTCAAACAACGGTAACCTATACTTGTTGGTTTTGTAGGTGCTATCCATGATCAATACAAGAGGGAACATGTTAAGCAAAGTTATGGAATCTGTGTGCGTCCAAAACATATCCCTCACAACGTTGGAGTCCTCATGAGTCCTACTCCAACAAGTATATTTCTCAGCTTCAAGTAACTTCAACAAATGTTGCATATCAGTTCTAGGTCCCATCAAATTCTTCCTGTATGTACTTCGTCGCTTGTAAATTTGATAGATACTAGTCACATTCTCCGTATCTCGATCTCTCAAAGATGACAAGATATGTCTCGGTGCAACGTGATACTTTGTCAACTCGTCAACATGTTTCTTATCTTCTTCTGTTAAGCGTCCCATAAATGCATTATTCTCAAAAGTAGCTACTAACTCATGGTTGTGAAGTCCACAGATTAAACTAATAATCCATCCTTCATCATTTTTCAGTGGTCTCGCTTTAAGTTTAAACGGACATCCACACTTTTTAGTTGAAGTACGTGTGTCATTTTTATTTGACTTATATTGTCCACCTCTATCACAACCAAGAATTAATTTTGACTTTCTTCTTCTCTTTCCAGTCTCTACGTCTGATCGAGTAATGATAACTGCTACTCGATTTTGTCGACCTATCTCTCTTGCCCATGATATGACAGGTTCTCGTGACTCAAAAATTTGATCAGTTGTAAATGCTTCAGTTAAATCTATAAATACTGGTCGTGTGTTTTTCATCCCTAGTTCAAAAAAACAATTCAAATAAAATAACAAACAAATTAAAAGCATATTCAAAAAAAAAAAAAATTAAGTACCAGATTTTTGAAATTTCCGGATTAACTACCGGAAATTTCAAAAAACCAAATTTCCGGTGAACAAAAAATGACTACCGGATTTTTCAAATTTTTTGAAATTTCCGGTAGCTTCCAGAAATTTGAAATTTTCGGTATTGAAATTACAACTACCGGAAATTTCATTTTCCAAATTTCCGGTAACAATTATAACTACCGGAAATTTTGATGCAAAAGTTGACTTACCGGAAATTTCAGCAAGGTCCAGATTTTAGAGTAATTTTTTTTAACTGCTCACGTAAATGAATTTTTTAAGGATAAAATTGGATTTTTAACAAATTGGGGGGATAAATTTAAATGGGGGTACAAAAGCCAATTCTCTCCAATTGTGATGTTGGAAACCATTTTATCTTACTGTTGTTATTTTTTTTTTCTTCTCCTCTTTTTGGTTTATAAATCTGTCTTATATTGCCTTTAATTTTTCAAACATATTCACAATTTTTATAAGTTAATGTATTATTTTTTTAAGTGACATAGAAAAATAAAGTTAGCCTTATTCAAATCACTCACACCGTCGATGATTTATGCGACCGCACGAATATTTTGCTATGAGACTAACTAATAGAAAGCACAAAAAATGAGAATGATGATGTAAAAGCACAAGTTGAACTATGTTTCAACTTGATATATTTTACGGAAGTATAGCCATATGATTTCTCCTTACCCAATAATACTAGTATTGTTTAAACTTTAACACTTCAAATTGGAGTTTTAAATTTTGAATAGTAAGTATATCGTTATGAGTTTGATGTTGCTTTGATTTATAGCTAGGTTTATTTTTTTTATTCGTTTCTTTTGGTAGATTGTCTTGTTTAACAAGAGTTGTATGGTACATTGGCTTCTTTACCCATAAAAGATGATTCTTAACATAATATAGTTGCTGAAATTTAGTAGCAAATTTTTTTGATACATTTCATTAAACTTTGGCAAGTACAATTTTCTTTTATGGTTTTGATCTTTTAGTTAAAATCATCATTATTAATCAAGTAATCAATGCATTAGAAATCTTGAAATCTCTCATCGAGGACATCTAATTTATCGCTGTTGTATTAATTGGGAATGTAAGTCAATTAAATTAGTTGAACAAAACATCTTAGACTATATGTTGTTGAAATGTGATTGCTACTAAGTTCATGCATAATTAAATTGAAGAAAAGTATTAGCACGATTAGATGTATGTGTAAAACATTTGCATAATGTTAATCGTTAACAACATAGAGGTAACGAAACACAAGATCGCGTTGTCTTTAAATGAAAATTACCTCTTTAACCATCTGCTCGTCTCATTATTACTACCAAACGTTATGTTTTAAATAAATCTTTTTTGTCAAGTTTCGTTTGGCTCAATATATATAGCACAGCTCAAGACATTTTCACCAGCTGTGTAACCATATTATTTCGTATAGTAATATAAATGTATTATCTTCGTATTTTATTTTTTATTTATTAATGCATTTATAAATTTATAAAAATATTTTACAAAACTTCTATATTGATAATAGTATTAATAATAATAATAATAAAAATTAGGTGCAATAATAATGATACTAAATAAATTAATAATAGATACCTTTATTTATCACAAAAAAGTTAAGATAATTTTGAGTTTTTAATTTTACTAATAATAATTAATTTATAAAATGATATGCTACTACTTTAATAATTTTATAATATATATATATATATATAAATTTATATGCTAACAAACTAAACGATTACCAAACTTAATATTAGTAATAATTATTTTAACTTACTACTGGTTTATACTTTTATATCAGTAATCTAAAATCTTTACTAAATATATAATTAAAATTATTTATGTGTAACCGACCATGTTCAAATAATTTTATGTTAGTAAAAATATATAAAGAGTCTAATGATCATATATTGTTTATATAAAATATTTTTATGCCAATATCTAATAAAATATTTTTTTATATGTCCCATTATAACCATCCAAAAATAAAATAGTGTGACAAAATAATAAATTATCACTAAATATCAATATAATCTATTTAAATTGATGGTAATACTCTTTAACCTATATAAAAATTTCTTATGATCATAGTAATATATATTTAAAAATATCAATAATTTAAATTAAGAATCAGAATAAATTCGACTGAGTGCAAAGACTTCAACATTTGAAAGTTAATCGCAGCATTTTTTTTTGCGAGATCCGACTATCTCAACGTAGTCAAACGCAATGTTTCCTAATAAGTATTTTGAATTTTAATTTAACTATTTTATTACTCTTGTGTTAAAGATTTTAATATGTAGCATCTTTATATCATTGACTTTTGTAGATATTTTAATGTATATTTTGACTAAAAATAATAATTTTTAGTTTTTTGATGTTTACTATTATTTATGAATATTTGAAAATTTAAATCATTTGTTAATTTTGTATTAAATATAGCTTTATATGGTATTATTCGTGGAATTTATTTAAAAAAAAAAAAACAGTAATTCCATGTATCTCAGAAAGCGTACGTAGCTTCAACATAATTGACAATCTCTTCAAATATGGGATTGGAGGACAGTTTGAAAAACATTGATAATCTGTAATTTCTCTTTTGAATTTTTATGCGTTTTTTTCTTCAATTATTTTAATGTATTAAGTTTGACTACTAATATATAATATTTTTATTTATTTTAATATTAATAAGTCAAAGAAAAAAATACAATACATAATTACATTCTCAAAATGCAACCTTATACTGAATAAAAAAATAAAAAATCATACACATAGTCGTGCATCACGGAGATGCAACTTAGTATTAGCCTCAACTAATACGATGGATTGGTGTTAACTTTGAAAAAGGACAATATATATATTAGAACATTTATAAAAAAAAATAGGGATATTGAAAGAAAATCTTATCAGAGAAGGCGCGCCCATACTTTCTAGTTACATGAACACAACCCCAAATTTTTGTGTCGGCAAACACACAGAAGAAAATTAATTTGATCATATAATTTAATTATTATTATTATTTTATTTGTATATGTATACCCAGATATTTTTTATTAGGGGTTGTGTTTGAATAAATATTATCGGATTCTAAAATTTTGACACTCTATGTGAATAACCAAAGATAAGAAAAATAAAATTTCATGTAAACAACCAAACAGACAACTAAGATCTCGTACGAAAATCCCATAACAAAAAACTCATTCCCCTCAAAAACTAAAAATGGACTAATAATCACCTTGAAAGCATCTATTGTTTTCATTATCATTTAAAATTCGATGCATGTAGCTTCACATAAATTGCGGTAATAATGCATCGAAACATGAGAATGCAATAGTTTGATTAGCTTTCCAAACATACATTTATTAGCATTCAAAATTTTCTTAGTGGCACCACACAAATGGTCCAAGATAGAAATTGGAGAGTTCGCCCACTGTGCGGTGAGGAGCATGTGAGGAAAACAATTTGTCAAAAACAAAATTAAAGGAAAAAAGAAAATTAGAAGCAACAGGGACAACTAAACAAGAAGTCAAATTTTTAATAGAAGCACATTAATACAATAACATAGCTTTGAAAAGAAGTAAACATTCTGCAGGCTTTATTGTAGCACACCAAGAATACATCAGAGGACATATTCTATAGCTATGACAAATCCATCCAATAGTATTTGATTTACAGAGCTACTTATCTCACATAGAAATTGAGCCAAATGTTTTAGCAACAGTTACTGTGCTTTAATCTCAGATGGTGCTTCACCTTCCCAGAAGGCGGTTGGCTTCCCGGTTTTGGAAACTGTCTTCAGAACTGTGTCTGGCTCGACATTTCCTTTCACTACCACTTTCTGTTCCTTCAAATCAATGTCATATGATTCCACACCTATAAATAAAAGAACTGGTTATTATTTACAATGTTGCAAGGGAATCCTTGATTGATATGTTGTTATTGTATAATATTAAGATTCAGTCTCTGCCAGTTCTCGGAGCTATGGGTTGAAGGAGTTAAAATTCCAGTGAAGAGGAAAATATTAACATAATGGATAATATACTAACATTTGCATATTAAAAAAGTCTCAGCAAGTTTACTTCTATCATGTTCTTGCACCAAGGAAGCAAAACAATTTGGCCTTGAAACTTACATTATTTCCTTATATATATATATATATATATATATATATATATATATGTATAGTATTGATTGCAACAGTTTTTCATCTGGCTAAAGAAAAAGTATATTGGATAATTGAAGAAATAAATAGAACCAAAATCACAGCAGATTCAACATATTTAGGGGAAGAGGAGGAGAAATGTGGAGCTTTTCTGTTGACTGAAAACAAAACAGGATAGGTAGATGCTTTAATCTACTACTCTAACAAAAGACAAGAGGGAGAAAAAAAATTCTACTGATTGTCGCAGATTAATATTTTCATGATTGAAAACTTGAGAGGGCGGATATTAGCCCTAAACTAGTAAAGGTCGGATGATATACTACTAGCCTACTAGATAATGTGTGATTTAACGTGCTCAATTGTTCTTCTCTTTTCTTTGTGATCATTGTTGTCAATGGTGGATCACGAAAAATAACGGTTTGATCAAATTCCGCTATGTTTCCGTGTTGTAGCACCACTATAACCCCTATTTGACAATAATTTGTACCTAAATAGCATACTGGAGAACAATATAATTTTTCTCAAATTCCGTACGCTATTGCGTTATAGCTCCGCAATAGCGGTATTTGACAATATTGTTTGTGACATATTCAAACATATTTCAAAAATGACTGAAAGGATAGTTGAATATCTGGCAAATGCCATATAACTCACACCCATAAAGCAGATTATAAAATAAAGGGGAGGAAACTTCAGAATAAAAGAAACAGCAGACACACATTCAAAACCAAAAATATTGAGAATTATGTCAATATGACAAAACATTTTGGGTAGCAGAGAAAAGTTCTCACTAACAAGACACTTAAAATAATGGTGAATACAAAATATAATGGCAACTAAAAAGCAAGGGATTAAATATACCATCCAATTTTCCCAGAACTCTCTTCACTGCTCCAACACATCCTTCACATGACATACCAACTTTGAGAACAACAGTCTGCAATCACAATGCCAAAATTTCATAAAAGCGATATAAAAGCCAAGAACCAGACATAGATTTAATGAATCAACTATAATTTACATTAGTACATCGAAAGAACAATCATCTTATGTTTCACCACCATAAGTGAATTTATAGCCACAGTCATGTATCAGACATAAATAATACAGAGGTCAACATATCTACCGACATAAGCAATTGTGAGACTGCTTAGAAGAGCTTACAACAATAATCTGTTTTAGCTAATTTTCACAAGCTCTCCAAGATTTATGAAAACAACTAACACAAACACAATTTTACTGTATTTTATATATAAATAGTTTATACTTAAACAATTATATAATAAATATTTATTTATACTATAAAGCACCTAATTAAGTTGTTCATGCAAGGAGGGCCAACTGGATTCATATTCAAAGACAGTAAATACAAACAGAAACCTATAAGCAACAGACTTAAATTGAAAAATTATAAAACTTTTGAACATAAGTGGGTTGCAACAATTGATAGAAAAGAAGAACATCATGCCACCATAATCTTAAAATTGTTAGGGATGCCAATCATAGGTAGGTATTAGATTAGAATTTTCACCAACAACTAATATTTCAGCAACAAAAAACAAAACCGGAAATTTGAGCCACCCACCGCAATCCAATAATTTCATTTAATTTTTTTTACAAGAATAAATTCAGATAGCTAAATTCATACAGTTCAGATCAAACAACAAGAACAACGAATCAGGGGGGAAAAATAGTTTTACAAACAAATTATACCTAGATAAATAAAAAATAAAAAATAAAAAAGAGAGAGAGATAGAACAAGAAATTAAAAGAGAAAAAAGAAGAGTGAATATAAGGGTTGAGATTTACCTGAGACATGGTTATCAGTTAAGAAGCAAAGTACTAATTGATGTAGATTTCGTTTGAGGAGAGTTTGGTTTTTATAATAAAAATTTGTCGAGAGAAAAACAAAAAGATATAGAAAGGAAGAAAAAAAAACTGTGTTGTTGGGAGTTTGGTGACGTGGGTTGGGTTGGTTAATTTGTTTTTGGCCCTTTTGGGTGATGTTGAACGCATCACACACGACAGAACTACACGCAACGTCAAAATTACGCGCTTCTATTCGATTACGTCTTCATTGTTGTTTTTTAAATCAACCATCGAATTTTAGTAGTTGAATCTCTCCAACTTAATCAGCCAAGTACATGAAATATGTGAAATTTATCTTGTTAGCCTCTAACATTTTAATATGAAGGATTGATGTAATGGATTTTATTTTCTTTCTGTGAAGTCATTAATTTTATATGAATTTGAGTATCCACATATGTCATTTAATGAAAAATCACCTTTTTGTTTAGACACACTACCAATTTCAAAATATTTCTACCAAAGTGGGTTTATTTGATTGATTACATGATTATTTTTTAGTTTTAATGTCTAGTTAATTTACACCGCCATTACATTTATAATTTTCTCATTTTATATTAAAGATTAAAGTCACAAATTTTATAAAGAATCAGTAATTTAATTTTCTATTGTTATTGATTGTATTCATTGATGTAGTTAATGATTATGTAGTCGTTTGATTGAGATCAGACAATTAAATAGTTAATGATTTGTGTTAATGCATGAAGTCAATACATACAAGAAATTAGAGTTCATAGCAAATGATATTTGTAGCATATAATAAATAGGTTAGGTAATAGGAATAATGAATAACTTAGATGATAGAGATATAATGGATAAACTTACAAATTAAACATGAATTATTTGATAAAATTAATTGTTGAACTTGCTTGACAAAATAAAGATGAAAGAAAAAAAGATACACAATACAATGCTCTGTTTCGTAAAAAAAAAGTTAGTGAAAGACAAATGTAATAATTTAATATGAGATAAACTAACCGAATTTGAAGTGATTAGTAAAATTAGGTAGAACTACCTAATTAGTATAAAATCACATAAAATAATTTTCTTAATTAATATTTACTTTTTCAATTAAGATAATGATTGTAAAAATGAGAGAAAATATAAAGGACAATAAATTATAAATTCTAACTCTACTTGAAGTAACACTTCAAAAAATAGTATAATCTCATGAAAAAGTGCTATAAACCCGTGAGCCATACAATGATCGTTATCAAATAGCTATATTTTGAATCAAACCGGTTTTTAGTTTTAAAAACCGAATTGAACCGGTTTTCAATTCAAAAAAACTAAATCGAACCGGTTTTTATTTCAAAAAAACTTTAATCGATTTTTTTTTAGAAGTAATTAGGGGTAATTATGTAAAATTTGGCCTATATAAACAAAAAAATTAAATTAAACCGGTACGGTTCGGTTCAAAATAATAAACCGGTTCACTAATTTATAAAACAGTTCGATTTGGTTTTTTGAACTGAAAACCAATTCGATTTAGTTTTTTTAAACTGAAAACCAGTTCAATTCAATTTTCAAACAGTTTTAGTTCATAACTAAACTTTGTCCACCCTTAATATAAGCTAATAGATTGGACTTGCCAAAAAGACAATAATCTCATACGTTTGAAAAATGGTGTTACAAGCTCATGAGAGAATAATTGTCAATGAAGAATTCTACTTGGACGCACGAGTTTATACACTCTTAATCATGTGTGTGTTGCATACACATTTTAATTTAATTTATTTGTGTCAATTTTATTATATGTATATTATCTATCACTATTGTGTTGGTTTGATTAAAATTAGACTTCGATTATTTAAGCAAGGCCAAGAGTTCGAGTTTATTGGAGAGCATTAATGGACTAAACATCAACAATCTTAATAAATCTTGACACCACATCTTCACCCAAAATATTAAAATAATAGATATATGAATCACATCTCTTATATATCAATCATTTATTTCATTCATGTTTGATGTGAGACTAACCACTCACTTGAATTCCAACAATCTTCCTCTCAAGTGTGAATTATTCACTTCACTAGACTTGATCGACACTAGGATCTCACGCTTGCTTGCCCACCAAATCGAATCATGACTCTGATACCACTTGTCGGAGAGTCCAAAAAGCATCGCGAGCACTAATGGACTAAACATATAGGATCTCTAAGAGACTTTGACACCACATCTCATTCTAAAACCTTAAGACATTAGATTTGGATGGAGATGATAACTCATATACCCATTGTCTTAAGGCTTTGGATGAAAGTGTTGTGTCAAAGTCTCTTAGGGATCATAGACATTTAGCTCATCGATGCTCTTATTGCTCTTCGGGCTTCCCAACAAATGGTATCAAAGTAATGGTTTAGCTTGATAGGGGAACAAAAGTGGATGGTGATGTTGGATCCTTGTATCGAAAGTCTTCTTGGAGGTGTAATCAGGAGGCCAATCTCGTTGGTAATAACGAAAGTGTAAGTATATAAGATATGAGAGACTTAAACTTGATAAAGAGATTGTTGGGTTCAATTGTAAGTGGTTAAGTCTCACATAGACTAGTAGTGAGTTAAATGTTGGATACATAAGAGTCATGATCCATATACCTAATGTTTTAAAGTTTTCTGTGAAGATGTAGTGTCAAATTCGCTTATAAATCTTGGAGCATATGCCTCGTTGTTGCTCTCATGTTTCCCCAAACTTCCCAACAAAGTCTTACAAATGAAAAAAAAAAAAAAATGTGTTGAACATAGAGAATCCATTAAAAGTGGTCAACTAAATTCCCAAAAAAATTAATCATCGATAAAATCACTAAATATTTTGCACTAATAACGTTATTACCGAAATAATATATGTTATCTAAACTTATCTAAATTCACTTTCAATATTTTTGTTATATGTTATAAATGTGTTGTAAATAAAATTTTCAATTAAAATTGGTACTGTAGTTAATTTTGACGTTGCTTTTAAGAATAAAACATAGGTGTATTTCTTTAATTATTTTATAAATTATATTTTTGTTAAATTTATAATTTTCTCAAAGTTTGTTATAACCATAAAATGTGTTTTACGTTAAAAACTCTAGAAAAAAAATTTAAAAATGCACATAAATTTTTTCCTACCTTTAATTGTATTGTAGATGTAAATTTGAAAGAAAAAATAAATAAATTAAGTTTTAAAGCTAAATTTGTCCAAAAAGTTGAATTTCCAGAATTCGAGTCTTATCACTCTTATTAAAAAAAGATAAATATAAATCTCTTTTAAATTTTATTAAAGTATAATGCTTTTCTACTTTTAATTGATACACTACAATCTCTTTCTACATTTTTATTATAAAAAAATTGTTCGAAAATGATTTAACAAATAAATAATTTAATCTTTAAAGTTCTCTTTACATGATGATGATATCATTACGGTGATTTTGAATTATTGACATAGATATCACGTTTATTGGGTTAATTAATTATTTGAATACATGAGATTTATCCCATTGACTTATGTCGTGTAATTTTATATTAAAACTTGATTAGAGATTAACAAGATTTTTTTAATCTGGTGATTGACATGTGAAAACATAGTTTAGGTTAGACGACAAATTAATAGTTCCATGTCTCTCTTAAAAAAACTAATAGTTTCGTGTTATTGAATTTGTGTTGCTTGTTAAGGATTCTTTCAACTTGAATTCATGAATATTTTGTTAGTAAAAAAAGAAAAGAATGTGAAAAAATAACTTTTTTTTTTAAGTTTTCTGTTATTAAATTAATGAATCAGTGAACATTTACTTATATTTTTATTTAGCTCGACAGATATAAACATTTTTTTTTTTCTCATAATTGAGTTATGAGAAAGTATTACACAAATCATTTTTATCTATTATAAAGAAAAATAGATGATATTCGAATTTCTTACACTATGTTTAGAAAATAAAAATAAAGTAAAATGAAAGAAAAGTAAAAGAAGAAATTAACGTGAAAGGAAAAATGAAACTGAAAGGAAAACAAACCAGTAAACTGAAAGTTTATAGAAAAAAAAAAGGAGTGAAATGAAAGAAAAGTGAAAAGAAATCAAAAGAGTAAAGTAAGTTAATTTTTTAGTCGTAGAATATAAGAGAGTATGAATGAAAGACAGGAGAAAAGAAGTATATAAATAAAATGACGAAAATATCCTAAAAATACATTAAATCTAAAGAGTAAAAATGGAAAAATCAAAAGAATTTTTTTAGTTTTTTTCTATTGTTGTAGGTGAATTTTTTGATGGAAAAATTTTAAAAATGTTTTAAAACTGTAGGAATGATTCAGGATACTATTCGAAAATAGAAGTTTAAGTCTCTCATTCACTTTTACAGTTGTTATGATAATCTAATTAATATAAATTTAAAAAGTTTAATTTTAAAAGATTCATTTTATTACCTTTATCGAAAGAATAACAAAGATCATATTCTTTTATTTCTATAAAATAAAATCTATTGCTGTTAAAATTTTAAACAATTTTTAAATATTAATTTATGTAGTACCACTTATCTTAAAATTTGCTTTGTAAAGGAATGACCAAACGGAATTTTTTTTTGAAATTTGTGTTTCTTTGCCAGTTTCCTTTCTTCTCTTGTGTTCCGAAAACATTAGTTCCACATTCCATATGAAAACAACACTTCTCCAGCTTCTAATTCCACTTATAAAATATCACATCTCTACTCTGAAATTTGACAATCTAAAATACATAATTGATAAAGTAAATAAAATAATAGTTTTATAATTGTGTGTGATTGGTCGGGCATGTACTTATAATATTAATTATTTATTTGATCAACAATAAATTAATATTACTCATTTTATTTTTTAAAGTAAATTATTCACTTGTGAGAAGTCAAATCCCTCACTCGATTGTATCAGCAATACAAACATAATTATCTTTAAAATACAAAATAAACTTAAAATAGATTTAATTTGAAGACTTAAGTATCCAATCCCAATTGTGTTAAGTTTTATTCCTCTGAATTTCATTAAGATCCCCCCAATCCATTAGTTAAGTGTATAATTTGAATGAAATAGATTATTTTGAAAAAACATATTGATGGGCAAGTAATTAAAATTTGGTACACAATATTTCGTTGAAAGATCAAAATGAACTGTTTTTAACAACATACATACATGTTGAGTGTGTTTACTTCTAAAGTGTAATTCATCAATTTTATTATTATTAAAAGAAAAAAATAATATGTGGTTTATCGGACTTGGCCCATATATAAAAAAAATAAGGATTTCAAATTCCTAAATTAGTAGAGGATAGAAAATAGGGAGAAGAAGAAGAAATTTACTTTTGAATTGTGGTAACAAGTGTGAAGCAAATTTGTTCTGTATGATTTACAATTTTAATATGTTATATATAGAGTTTGTTATTTAAATATATCGAGTAGTGAAAAATTATAAGATTGTTGTTATTGTTGATTGATGTTCTCTATTGTTATTAGAAAAAGTACCTATTAATTATTGTACTGAAAGTTTTGTGATTTTTATTTTTTCAATTTGAGGGAAATTATCCACTTAAAAAATTGTGTTTGTCTTATATTTAATTTTCTGTCAATTATTATTGTTCCGTAAAAGAAAAATATTATGTATTATTAAGATAGTTATCTCATATTTTTTTCTCAACAATACATAATATAATCATCAATTACAATTTAATCAAGGTTGAGGATGCCATAAGAGTGCAAATCCATGACCATAAAAAAAGATTAACTAATAAGTTGATGGAGGGAAGATTGCAACAATGTGTAGACAGCATGCCAACCATTTTGAGTAGGGTGAACATTGTCCCAAAAGAATGAAAGCTCTGGTTTGTCGCATAAACTATATTTCACTTCTCCACTATCATCCACTTTTCCACACGTTTGTGCCAAATCCTCTCCCTTACAACACTGTTCCAATGGATTCATCAGTGATGGGTCCTCTGTACAATGGAGAAAAATGTAAGTCATCATCTCAAAACATTTTATTTTATTAACAAATACAATCAAATGTTCACTACAAAATCTGTCCTATACAATTTTTAATACTTCTGATTTGTTTGTTGTTCTCTTTGTGACCCTATTCACTAGATTGATTCAGGAAATTAATAGATTTTTAATCTTAAACATCCTATAATTTAATAATTTTTAATTATAAATAATATTTAAATCGATAAAAATATGTTTTAATAAATAAAAAATATTCCACATCATTATAATTATAAATAAAAAGGCAACATGGCAAATGTTATGTGGACTTCAATTGGCCCTATAGGCTGAACTTTTACAGCAAGGGTCAAAATATTGATGGAAAATATTTTGAGTTGAGAACAAAAGTTAAAAAAAATTATAAAAACTAAAAAAATTTGATAATTTAATAAAAATTAAAAATATATTTAACTACTCATTTTTCTATACCAAATATAAAAGAGAAAATGTATTGCTTGACAAAATATATAAACTTAATATGTTATCAACGATGATTAGTAAAAAATAAATAATTTTACATGAGTGGTAATAAAATAATTTAATTAGACATTTTATACACAAAAAATTACTTTTATATAGTATAAATCAATTGACTCTAACCGAATTACACTATCTTTTACATTCATTTTATAACATCATTGGATAAATATTATTTTAAGTCAATTGTTGAATTGATATATAATTACCATCATATAAATCCTATATATAAACTTTGATATTAATTTATAATTATTTTTTATATAAATAAAATATATCAAAATTAATATTATATACATATACCGCAAACTATAATTTTGGTACATATTGCTTACATAGAAAACGATTATATAATTTATATGATTGTAATTTTTAATCCTAACTGTTAGTTTCAAAAAGTATTCATCCGATCCTGGTATTATTAAATGAATATACCTATTAACCTACCTATTTATTTGTTTAATTAGTAAAAAAAAAGTAAAAAACATACCTTCATGTTTTTTCTTCATGGTTTCAATTGTGGAGAGGAAAGCGTTGTAGAGGTCAAGTGTGCCGAAAACCGTTTTTCCCACTCGTTGGTTAAGTTGTGACACATTTTGGAGTAGTATTTTGTTGTGATTTTCTGGGATTTTATTTAAAATATCAACACATGCTAGATGGAAAGTTACCCGGTTTATACTTGGCAAACAACCAATAGGCCCCAATAACCCAATTGCTATTTTATTTATTCCCAATTTGTGAATTCTTTGAATGTTTATGCTTATTTGGTTGATAAGGGATTCAGTGAAGGACTTTATCTCCTACCAAAATGAAAAACAAAACAAATATCATATAGTAGTACAAAAAGACAAAAATAATATTTTTAATTTCATGTATTAAAAAAAATAATACTTACCGTAAGGGTTCTATTGTTTACTAAAAATGCAGTGTAATCATTGCCAGAAACGCTGACAAGGGCAAAAGAGGAATTAAGGTCTTGTTTGGTATAGACATTTTGTTGGATAAGCTTCTCAAGTGAATCAATTTGGACTGTCATGTTTGGCCCATCAACCAAAGTTTGGAAAACACCAGTACCTCCATAAGCAAAGTTGATTCCATATTGTTGGTTTGAGCTTTTTCTAAATGTGTATGGTGTAGGGGTTTCAATTTTCAGAAAGGAAGCTGCATGTAACACCATTAATACATCAGAGTAAATTAATTAATACACCCAAAAAGGTTAAAACAGTTCAAACTGGTTAGTCTATGTTCTGTTTATGTGTCCAATTTTTTTTTTCCACTTGATTGGGTTTAGTTGATGAATAAATTCAAAGAGTTGAAAAACTTTCAAGAAAATATTGTTTTGTTAATTTAATTTTTAAAAAATATTTGTGTTTTAAAAACTTAAAATTTGAATTTTCAAAACATTTTTGTATTTAAAAAAAAAATCAAATATTAAGTTGTTAGAATAGATTTGTGTTCTGAAAAATTTAAATTGAGTTTTTCAAAATATATTTTAAACTTCTTAAGATAGAAGAATTTTCTATTATTTTTATTTAATTAAGGAAAATCTGAATATTTAAAGGATTTATGAGGTAGAGATATAATTGTGCGGAGTAGAGAGTATTTTTTTCTACTATTAAAAATGAACTTAATATATAGATGTAAAAGTCTCCAAAATTGTAGTTCAATTTAAATATTGAAATAGTTTATTTTCCATTTTAATTATTTTAATAAATATGTACAATTATTTATTTTAAAGGTCATTTATTTTTTTATTAACAAAAGTAAAATTAATATAATTTGTTTTTAAAAGAAATATAAAATATTTTTATAATGTAAAAGAGATTCTAATTCACCAACCCAGTTCGACACAACGAAAGCATTGACTCTGACTATTTTCTTCTATAAAAAAAAAAATAAAAAATAAATAAGTAAATAAATAAAAGCTAAAAAATCTAGAAAGCTGGAAAATAAAATAAAACAAAAGGACTTATAATGTTGATTTATGGAAAAGAAATACATTTTATAAAATTGAGTGTGTTGGTTGATCCTACTCAAATAAGGGGTGATCCACCTCAACTTGGGTTTGGTGGTCTTGTTCACTACTGTGAGACATGATTTGAGGTATTTACTCGTCATTTTAACTTTTCACCTCCACATTATTTTTAAAATTTCATTTGACACAATTAGGAAAAGAAAAAAGAAAAAAAAAATTCTCTCAGAAGGTAAAAAATCTGAAATATAAAGTCGCTCAAAAGTTGAAACATAAATCATTTTCAAATATTTCAAAAATAAAAATTTGAAATCTATTTTTGTATTTTGAATATTTCCTTTTAAGATATATGATACATATATGTAACAAATTGAAAAAACTACATAAAGAATGATGCACCGAATATTTATGAACACAAAAAATTCAAAATATAAATATACATATCAAATATTTTGTTTATTTTTCAAATAATCGATATGTAAATTATGTACCGAGTTTTTTCTTTTGAAAATAATCAGTATTATACCTTTTTTATTTAAAAAAATAAATGTTATGGTGTTATAATAAATATTGAATTTTTCAAACTCAAAATAGCGAAAACCTATTTTGTATATTGAATTTTTATTATTTAACATGCACAAAAATATTAATATATTTTATTATTTAACATCTAAATAATATTTGAATCAAGAACAACCTTCTTCTCCGGCATCATTAGCCACTACTATGATAAACGTTGACGGCAAAGAAAGGAGAAGAAAGAGAAAAATATTATAAATTTATGAATTTTAAAAAAATGGAGTGTTCCTTAAATTAAATATATGACCCACTGACACTGCAAGAATCTCTCCTTTGAACTGAATGACTAGATTTTGTTTTCTGATGCAAAAGCAAAATTCAGAATAATCATAACAATAATAACAAAGAGTAATACTTTTCCTAGTTTATCGGGTTAGTGCTAATCTAGAACTATTCTTTTTAATTTTTTTTACAAGTTCAACGCTATTATTACAAAAAGTGTATTTGAATACTATTATCGTGGTCATCTTGACCAATAATTTTATTTTAATTTATTTATGTGAATATTATTGTAATATATATTATAGTTGATTAAATTAAAAGTTTTAGTATATTTATTTATTTAATTTTGATTTCAGTAATTAAATAAATTATTTTTATAATTAAAATTAAATTTTTAATATTAGTTGAAATCATAAAACAAAGTCATTTCAATATAAATTAAAAAAATAAAATTTAAAATTTCATAAATAATATGTTAAATTTAAGATATGGTCAAACTTATTTATAAATAATATGTCATTCAATTATTGATAATTTAATTTAATAATATTTAAACATATTAGTTTTCAAATTTATATAATCATTTTTTATAATATTATTTTTTTAATTTTTAATTTTGTAGTGGACAATTATTATTATTATTTTTTTTTTTTTGCTTAATATGATTTTTATCACTTAAATAATTTTTTTAAAATATTTTGGGAAGGTCGATTATGATTACTTTACATGGAAATAAAATATTTTTGTGCATGTTAAATAATAATTTAGATGTTTCAAATATTAATATATTTTAAGTTATTGATTTTTGTAACTCAGCCACGTAAGCTGAATTGAGTTAGATTGACTCGTGAGTCATAAGGCTCAAACTTTTATATTCTATATTTTTATTTACATTTCAATTTAAATTAAATTTAAATCTACTAAAAAACTAGTTTCCGTTTGGAACAGTGAGAGTCAAATGGCTCGATTAAAAGAATGTGTTATCATAATCTGTTATAACTGCCATGCTATAAAATTGGAATAACGTAACAATATGATTTAGCATTAAAAAAAAAAAAAAAAAAAAAAAAAAAAAAAAAAAAAAAAAAAAAGAAGAAGAAGATAGTTACCAATGTAATCGGTGAGAACACGACCATCACAAAATCTTCCAGCTGGTTTACCAGGAAAAGTGATTCCATAAGGAATCTTATACGATGATGAGTGTATGAAATTCCCTGTGTCTACATAGGAGTCTCCAAACACAAACAGTTTTTCATACTTGCTCTTATATACCCCATATGATTTCTTTGTCCCTTCAGCCACTTCTGCAAAACATTTCATTCATTCATTCATTTATGCTTAATACTACTAACCAATACAAGAAAAACAAATTCATTAAATTGGCTTGGAATGAGTCAATATATACCTGTTAAAATGAAAAGAACAAGCACCAAAGGGAGGAGAGCGTTTATGAGTTGTTTTGCCATTGAGATTATAAAAAACAAATTGGTGATGTCAAAGTGTGTTACTCTAGGCTCCTATTTATAAGAAATAAATGCATCATTAAGACATGGTGCCCAAGTGCTACTCTGCTCACTACTCCAGAGTTTGGATCTACTCCCACAAGATAATATTATTGTAATAACGTAAAAGAAAATACTTTTTTTTGGTAAAAAGAATAATTAATATATTAAATAATTGAAATATATGGTATAATTGTAGTTGTATAATAATTAAGATTTAAGAAAATCTCTTTTTTGTTTGTGATAAATGATAGTTTCCCGTTAATGAAAAAATAATGAAGATAGTTTTTTGTTTGTGAATTTAACTATTTATTATAATATTATATAAATAATTTTAATTGATATACATGATTATTTACATTGTCAACCGATTATAGTGGTTAGATTGTGAAAAATGATTCACTTTAATTAAACTATATTTAATTCACATTAATTAATCTATACTTAATTCACTTTAATTAATCTATACTTAATTCACTTTAATTAATATATACTACGATTATTTACAATTGATTTCAAGCCTAATTAATTATGTTCACATGGTGCATTATGTTCTTTGAGTCATTCTACGAAAAATACAATTATTTCAATATCAACTTTTTTTTATATGTACCATGATTTTATCACTTAATATTAATTTTGAATAAAATAGCATTTATTTAAACCATTAAATGTGTTTATTTCAATTCATATATAGATGTTTCAAACGTAAAATATTAGACATTTAAAATAAATCTGATTTTTTTTATTTTAAAAAAGTGTTGCCTCGTTGAAATTGTTAAAGCATATACCATGTTTAATTTTTTTAGTGTAAGATATACGAAATTGAAAAGTAAAATTAAATTAAATAAGTTTATCCTAAAGCATTTCTTTACATTCCTTTTGATATACAAAAATATTGAGAGAAAAGATGCTCAATACACATCTATACAATCTTCAATTTGATTTTTTTTTTAATGGAAATACTTCCTACATTAAACGCATGCATTCATCAAAATGTATTTAAATGATTTATCATGCATTGAATTGTATGACTGAAAATATAACTTTGCATTAAACACTAATTTTTCGCAATATTTAAATGGTTGATCGAAATAACTTTGTATTACGAGAACAATCTATAAACTCATTTTCCATATGATTTTTCCATGCTTCATTTTATTATAGGGTTATTTTATTGTTGATATTTATCATTATATAGCCACTTTTTTCGATTGCAGTTTTAATTTTTTATTCTTTTTCAAGCAAAATGATAAAAGTTATTATTTGCGATGTTAATAGCAATTCATCGATTGTGGTTTATATATATATATATATATAAAAGCACCAACTATAATCATAAGAGTTATATTTGAATTTACTCCCATAATCTATACTACTCTATAAAAAGGACACTTGTTCTATAGAGATTATTGTACACGTGGGGCTCCTAAGAACTCCTTACACCACATATCTCTGTCAAACATCATAAACGCACCTTCAATAATAAATAAAAAAATTATTATAATAATGGTTGTATTTCAAATAAAAAGCTAACAACGGGAGTTTAAAGGATAAAAAGAAAAATATCGTGTCAACCATTGCTTAAAAAAAGGTGATCGATTGGTGTTTATAATAGAAAATTTATATTTCTCTCTTTAAATAGTCATAGGTTTTTGACAATTCTATCTTATTTGTTTTATTCTGATATTTTCCTTTAAACTTGATGTATTGTGTAATTATAATGTTTTATTATTTTTTATAGAATTAAATAAATTTTTTAGCCCCTATATGATTTTAATTTTTTGTTTTTAATCCTTCTAAAAAAATTGCATTTTTCAGTACATATAAAATTATTATATAAATAATTTTAATTTATCATAAGTAAAAAATAGTTAAAATTTTGTGGATATTTTTTTATATAATATTTTAAATATATTTATAAAAAATTATTTAAGAATGTATGTTGACTTTCCAACAGGATTTATAAATTTAATCTTACATATAGCATTGTATCAATAATTTTTATTTGTTGTTGATTTGGCATTATTGACATTTTTTCAAGTAATAAAAACTACAATTGTCCAACTTATTCACGGTTTAATATTTTTAGTCACGTGGTTTATGCTCAAAAGATTGATTCCTCTTACTCTTATTACAAGGTCTTTCACCAAAATTTACGTGATAATTATAGATATCATAAAAGTTAAATAGGGGTATTTTTGTAAAGAAATCAACAATGTACGTTAAATTTTAAAACAAACAAAAAGTAAAATTTTGTCTATGTATTTAGTGGTAGATCTTGCAAAAAAAATATCAGGAGAGTCGAGAAGAGACTTGTATTAACTACAATATTATAATTGAAATTCATAAAAGTCATATAATTTTTTTTAGAGTTTCATACAATTAATAGGTAGCCGACAAGTTGAAAAAATTAGAATTTCAATTCTCACAAGTTTTACAATTTTCACAAGTCACACAATTTTCACAAGTTATACAATTCACGCAAGTTTTTAGAACATCACACAATTAAATTAAATTAAATATATTCACTTTACGATTTTTTATCTATATATATAGCTTGTTGTATTAATTTTATTATATTTTATCTCTTCAATTGCATAATTTCTAATATAATTAGCCATTTGAATTATGATTTAAAAACAATTGAATAATCTCTTTATATTGAGGTAAGTATCAGAAAATTATTACTGATAAGAACATGTTTGTATTTTTTGCATTGTTTTATTTGTATATTTATAAAGAAAAATTATTTAAGTAGAAAAAGAAAAAGAGTAAAAAATGTGGAACATTTAATCAAACTCAAGTAAGAGACGATGTTTATCAAAATTATAAAAGTGTGAAGTTACGAAAATATTTTAATAATTTATCTATTTTACCGATCTATGTTAAATCAATTATGATGTTGTATTATTATACAACAGTTAAATCATGCTTGACTCCTAATTTGAAGCATAATAAAATCATATTTGACCCCTTCCTTTTTTTATGTTTGCTTTTAACAAGCCAAAAATAAATATATTCAAGAAATGTTCTAAGCACAAGAAGTGCTTAGAGCATTACAATATTTCTACTGTATAATCAAAACAAAGTATAAATACAAACTAAACTATCCAAACAAGAAGTAAAACAATTAACCACAAGCGATATCAATGCACTCTAAGGGTTGAGAACATCATTGGTTATACCCATAACAAAATTATTTTACATGCAATTTGATCCACTTCCATGCTAAAAGTTTGACATGCTTAATAATAAGATTTGCATTTAAAACATGCGAACGAAAAATCGCCTCATTTCTTGATTTCCAAATTATCCACATTACCGCAAACCAAACTAAATTAATTATTTGACGCGTTACACGACTGCATAGAAAAAGACCATCAAATTGGTTACTGTGGCTGATTGAATCCTTATGAAATTCACCAAATAGTCCAAACTAATTCAAAACACCATACCTAACGGATTCAAAAAGAGGGTACACAAAGAACAAATTACTGACTTTTCAACTTCCCCACAACATGCTACACATTTTTAATCTTCCACAGAAATAATTTCTTGACGAAACAAATTTTCCTTTGTATGCAATATCTATCTTGAAACAACCTCCACACAAATAATGATACTTTTGCTTGGACAAAAAGATGCTACACTAGATCTTAAAATGGAGGTGCTTGATGCTCTAATTTGAAGTATAATGACGCTTGACTCCTAATTTGAAGCATAATGATTTGTTTTATTAATGTTATATAAGTAGAGTTGATTAGACTTTTAAAATTACATTGTATCTTGTCTTTGATAAAAAAAAAAAAAACTATATTATATTTGTTTGTTTATTTATTTTGAAAAAATAAATACATTAAATCTAAGTTTATAAAAAATATTATCTAAAAATATATAATTATTTATATTAAAAAAATTATTGGTAATTTTACCCATGTTACACTAATACTATATTAAAATGCATCAAAATAAGGTTATAATAAATGTAGTATGGTGCAAATCATTAATTCAATTTAAAAACAAAATAAAAATTATCTATAGTTACTAATTTTTTCTTGTGTGACAATTTGTTAAATTATTTTAGTATAACATAAAGACAAGAAATCTACAAATAAATGGAGGGAGTAAATAATTAACACACTCTAATTGCAAGATATACTCACTCCATCCCGTATACCTGAAAATGAAACAAAAACAAAAATAATAAATAAAAACTAATACATTTAGACTAAATTATTAATAAATAAGATACATCAACTTTATATAAATTTAAATGTTTATTTTAAATAATATGCAACTAATAAATATCAAACATTTTTTGTCACAAAATAATAAATACTATTCAATTAATTAAAGTTTCTATCAAAACACATGTCAATTGTGTATTTATTATTATTATTATTATTATTATTATTATTATTATTATTATTATTATTATTATTTTAACTGTTATGATCGACTGACAATGTACAAAATTTTTACACTGACCCATGATTAGTTTAAAAAGAATTAAGATTCTTTATATCTCTCAATAAAATAAAAATATTCATTACTATAATTTTAATGTATAAACCAACATGAGTTGAGTTTATTAAAAGAGACTAGACACTTACGATGTGATCAATTTATGTTTGAATCTCCGTTGAAAGAAATATTAACATTTAATTTCTAATGAGTCTCAAATATAAATAACTCAAATGAAGGGGATTTATAAACAAATTAATGTATAAATATTCAATTAATGTCATTAATTTTCAAAATACACTCATTTATCTCATTTATTTACTTATAAAAATGAACACCTTCATTTCTTTTGAGAAATAAAGAAGATCCTTATCCATTTAAAAAGTTTTACAAATAAAAACATTTTAATTATATGATTGGAGGTTGACTCAAAAAGTTATTAATCTATCGACTACTTACTTTTGTTCAATTTTTCTTTTCTTTCTTCTAAAAAGTAGAGATTTAAAATTAATTTTTGTCTGAAGTCACTCTATAAATTTGTTTTTTATTTTATTTAAATAAATAATTTTTATACATTTTTTTTTGTGTGGTTTATTTATCTTAATGCATCGTTGTTTTGATTTTTAAAATTGTATATAGAAAATTTTAAATCCAATAATATAAAAGTTTAAAATTTTGTAAACTTCTTTAAAAGAAATGTATATTAAAGAAAGTATTACCCAAACGTCCAGTCATATTTTACTCTAATGTAATAATATCACATAATATTATTTTCTCTATATTGGTTCAATTTTTCATCATGTGTGGACTGTAGACAATTTCTTCTGCTTGATTTTCTTAAAGGAGATTTGACATTTGGTGAAACTTTCATCATAAAATAAACTTCAACAAGAGAAATACTTAGTTGAGTATAATATTTAGGCACAAGATATTTGGATACATACAAATATAAAAATAATAATAATAATTAAGTGATGTGATTAAATTATTTTTCTTTTTTTTAATTTGTAATATGTATCTAAATATTTTTAATTTGGATTTATGCGGATTCATTAATTATAAAAGTAACTTTATAATGAGTTATTTGTTTCATTACTTAATATAACATTTCATGTCACTGACTAAAAATTGAATTAATAAGATTAATTGTTTATATTAAATTATTAAAAAAAATAATTAATCACATAGTTACTCTAAAAGATATTCGTACATATATATATATATATACAAGGTAGTCTTGATGACAACTTAGTCCACCAAAATATAAAAGGCTTAATTGCACTTTTGCACACCGCGGATCTTCATTAATAATATATTTATTACCAATGAACTTAGTGAATTATTATTAAACATTGGAAATGATATAATAACGATGCATTAAAAATATAATGCAATTAATTTGTAAGATAAATGATACACCATGTTTTCACTATCATAATTATCTTCCTCACCCAAATATTTGTACAGTAGATTTTTTATTTCTACGACTAACACAAATAATATGGTTGATGCATTAAAATGTTACATTATTTATCGTACAAATTAATTGTATTATATTTTTAATAAAGCTTAGTCATGCTAAGATATTTATTGTCAATGTATCTTAGTGTATAATCAATAAACATTGAAAATGATATATTAATTATGATGTATTGGAAATATAATGCAATTAATTTGCACAAAAAATTATACAACACATTTTTAATGCATCAACCATCTATTTGTATATTTGACTATTAGTTTCATGTGATAATACAAATAACATAGTTGAGAATTATCTTATCGTTGTCTTGTCATTTATCTATGTTGTCATATTAATTATGATGCATTGAGAATATAATTCAATTAATTTGTACTGTAAATGACGCTACATATTTCTACATATAATCGTTCTCCAATAGATTGACCATAAACTTACACGTTTTACTCTTAGTTTTTTGTGCTAACACAAAAAATAATGTAAATAATGATTTTTTTCACTAATTTGTCCAATAAATTATAAATGCCTTATTGTTTTATCTCTTCACCTTTTTATTGTCCCAGAAATCATTTATTTTTAGTCTCATTCACTTCTTTTATCCGTCTTTTTTATGTTTCATTGATTTGATTGTTCTCATGTTTTTCTCTATTTTTTTTTTTTCATTCTTATTGTTTTTTTTTTAAATCTTCATAGTTTCAAGAGATTTACTGCTAGAACTAGAACTACAACTACAACTACAACTACAAAAATAACATGATGTATAATATTGAGGTTCATGTCGCAACATAAAAATTAAAAAAGTAAAATAAATAATGTTGAATATTTTGAATTTTGAAGTTTATAATAGTTGAAATGGAATTCAATAACACAACATTACATAACACATTCCTAATAACATATATATGTATTGTATAATTTGTGTGAAAATGTCTTTAATCTGGCCTTATATGTCTGTTATATGCAGTTAAGTACTTGTGTTAAATTTCATTATTGGATACTCATTTCTCTTCACTTTTTTATCTGATACTACAATTATTCATTCCATTTTGGAATTATGTATATTATCTAATATCTAATGCATTTGTTGTTGATTCAATGAGTTTAACTTACGAAATTTATTGTTGTATTTTTATAAGAAAAACTTATTGTTGTCTATTTGTTCTTTAAAATCTTCTGCTTCATATTACTTTTGCAGATGTCATGCTAGGTGCCAAATTTTGCAATTGTGGCAAGTGTCACGACATGAAAGACTTATAAGGCCATACAGCAAACAAAGAGAATGAAGATTCTTTTAATGAGGTGGTCAATTTTTTAAAAAACATTCATATTTTAAATTTAATTAGTGAGTGAAAAAATTCATAATAATTTTTATTAATATATACAAAAATTAAATTAATATTGCAATACAAAAAATAAAAATCGACAATAACTATTTAAAAAAGTAACACTTGGATGACGCTTTAAAGAGACAAATTAATCTGTAATTGAATTTATAATAATTAGTAATATATTTTTCCATATAAACAACTAAACTATTTACAAGAAATTCATCATAAATTTTATTTGTAGTTGCAGTATTAATCAAGTGATAATTTTTTTGGTTTTTTTTTCTCTTCTAATTTTATTTCTAATAAACTTATTTAAATATATATATATATATATATTTAAATATAAAATCTATACATTATAATAAAGCAAACATGATAAATTGGCAAGTTTGACACGTGTCAACAAACTAGAGTGGTAAGAAAATATAAGTTTCTATTAATAGAAATAATACGTGTTTATTCTTGAGAAGTTAATGGCCAATTAAAAAAATAAAAGGAATGAATTAAAAATAAAAAGCTTTTTTTTTGTAAGAAAAGCATAAAACTTCTGTTACATCACGATCTTTGTCCACGATAGAATTTAATGGTCAATTAAAAAATTAAAAATAAAATACAATACACCACGACCTACAGTTTTTTCATGTATCTGTTGAGAAGTTAATGGCCAATTAAAAAATAAGAAAAATAAATTAAAAATAAAAGATTTTTTTAAGACAAAAATAAAACTTCTATTACATGAGAAATACAGAAGTGAATGACCAATTAAAAATAAAATATAATGCACGACCTGACATTTCACATTTCACGGAGTGACCAATTGAAAGGTAATATATACAATATAATATCTCTTTTTTTAGAATATAATATCTCAGTTGAAAAGTTAGTGGCCAATTAAAAAAATAAAAGAATAAAAATAAAAAGAATGAATTAAAAATACACTACACCACTACTTGATGTTTAATTGTTGAGAATTTAGTGGCCAGTTAAAAAAAAAGAATAACAGCAAAATACAGTCACTAACACCACGACTTGACAGTTTTTGTAATTGTTTTTTAAACACCAATTTAGTAACCACCCGCTTCAAATTAATTTAATTAAAAAAATTATTTTATTTTACGAATTCTTTTAATACTCCGTTAACCGTCTATCTTTCGTACTCTCTCATTTCTTGCGTCTCCCTTATAAATATCATTCATATTATCTATGTATACACAATTCTTTTAAGCTTTATTTATCAAAGCTTTCTTATTCATCTTTATCCATGAAACAAAAATCATATTTTGTTGCTTCAATTTCTCCAAGAAAATGAGTCATGGAATTTAGTTGTTAGAGGTGTGCGAATGTGGTTTTTGTCTTGATCTCCTCAATGTTAAAAAAAAACTTTTATGCAATGGAGATAGTACTGAGATTAATATTCGTGAGCTTTTATTTATCGAATTAAGATTAATATTCCTGGTGAAACTATGTATTTGTTCGTGTTGCGCCTAACAATATGTTCACACGAATTAATTACTTGAATTGGTAAAATTTTTTTTATCTATGATTGTTATTTTATATTGTTTTGTTATGCATATATATATTTTGTATTGTTTATGTTTCTTAATTTTGTATGTGTATATGTATATTTCTATCATCTTATATAACATTTGTCTTAATAACTCCGATTTTAAATTCACTCATAAATAGTTAACAAATTGTACATTTGTATATTTATATTTCTATTCTCTTATACAAGATTTGTCTTAATAACTCCGATTTTAAATTCTCATAAATAATTGTTGTCCGTCATAATAATTTTGATTATAAGTTGTCTAATAAATAATTTATTTAAGTAAATATAAAATTTATTTAGAGCCATGAATTCAATTAAATTTTCAGAATATTGAAGAGAAAAATAATAATTTATTTAAGAAAATATAAAATTTATGTAGGAATTAAAGAAACAATTCACCGATTTCAAATATTGTAGTTTTTTGTTTGTAACGGAAAATTTTTATGAGTAGTACTAAAATGAAAGATATTTTGCCCACTTATACGGCAAAGGCTGAATAATAAAAATAAAAATTCATTATTAAGTTACTGATTCATCTTTACATTTACTTATTTTATATATGTCCATGTCCATTATTTTAAAAATTCTTATTTCATCTAATCTAATTATTTAATATTTTTTAATAATTATTGTTTTTATTTGTTTAAAATTAAAAGTATTGTTTTGTAATAAGTTTTTT
>NC_021163.2:9227422-9238137 GCF_000331145.2 Cicer arietinum
TGAGCGTATAAGAAAGTAGTTTTTAAGTTAAGTTATAATTAGATTTTTTTTTATTTTTTAATTTTAAATTATTTTTTTAAGTCAACTTATTTTTTTAATATCAATAAAATAAAATTTATAAAATTTGATATATATATATATATATAAATTAATATAATAATTTATTTATTAAAATCGTTGTTTCCGTGCGACGCACGGATTAAAAACTAGTTATACTTATTTCAAGCATGACATGGTGCAACGGCCGTACTTCGGGATGGGAAAAGCTAAATCAACATGTCCAAAGGGGTTACTCTCCTCTTTATTAATGCAGAGTATTGATTTTTTTTTAGGCTACGCGGAACCATTGCAATTATTCAGTTCATTCGACGGACGAAAGAGAGTGAAAGTACCTTTTCCGCGTCAAAGTTCGTATCCAATAAAAACTGATAGGGGTGGACATCGGACGGGTTTAGGCAGTTTCGGGCCAAAAGTGTGAAACTGGCCCAATTTATGGGTGAAATTTATCGACCCAATTTAGGTACGTCCCAATTTATGGGTGGAATTTATCGACCCAATTTAGGTACGTCGGATGTCGGTTACGTGTGGGTGGATAAAAATGGGTTGAGCTTTATTGGATTTTTTACTTTGTTTTTCTTTATAAAAAATTATTGAGCCTTTTTTTGCTTTATTGAACTCAAATCACTCTTAATTAGATTGATGAAATTTGCATTATATTCAAGATTATTAATTTTACGGATTTTGTTAAAAAAAATTGATGGATTTTTTGAATTTGTGTAAAAAAAATGATAACATTATTAACATTTTAAAATATAAAAGATCGAATTGTCAATTAAAATTAAAACAAATGACCAAATCAAATATAAAATAAAATAAAAGATTAAAACATTAACTAAACTTTAATTAAATGACCGCAGATGTTATTTAACTTTTATCCATTTTCTATTCCCTAACCCGAATCCTGGTAAAAATCTCAACCCTAACACTCAAAACAATACCCTCAAAAGCAATTAATATCCATTTTCTTCTTTATCAAATTATTAAATATTGATTTCTTTGTCGCACTGGTTGCAACACCAATCAAAGTTTTCTCTTTTTAGGGTTCGATACTTTCCACCGTACAATAAAATTTTATTTTGTCTCGTTTGTTGTCGTTTCTGTCTTCTTTGATTACTCTGTATAATTGCATATATACCCTTCTTTTTTTTTCTTTCTGGTTTCTTGCTCGTTGATTTTCGGATTTCTTTTTCTCTCTCTATAACCGTCAAAATAATGTCGCCGGAAATCGAAGAGGAAGTTCCGACGGAGGCGGCTAAAGGCCGCACAAGGCGGAAGAAAGATTCTTCCGCGGACAAAACGATGTTCGTAGTACGAAATGCGTGGGTTCGTCGGAAAAATCTTTCATTAGATTGGGGAAGGTGCTGCTGTTGTGCACGACGGCGGTGGCCGGAACCCTAGAAATTGATAGAGGTGAAACGAAAATTTATGATCACTTAAACATTTTCAAAAAGTTACAAAAATGTTTTTAGTAAATATGATGGAGTATTGACAGAGACACCAAACATGATGCTGATATTGAAATATAAACACTGATTTTAATTCAAGAATTTGAAACGCTGATATTGAAATGTTGACATTGATTTTAATTCAAGAATTTGAAAGTAATTAAATATAACAACATGGACTTTAATCCAAAGTGTACGTGCTACATACGTCAGTAATAGTGTTACTCTAGTTGATGTCTCATGAATATGAATTTTTCTACTTCAACCTTTGAATTTTGATGATCAAATTTTGTGTCAATTAAGAAGTGGAACAATTTCAAGCTTCATAGTTGAATTAAGATTTTTGTATTTTTTTCTGATTGCTATTCAAATTGGTGTTTATATATGTGCACTTCATTATGATAATTTATGATAATCGTGTTATCTGTATTTCGAGTTCTTGTATAGATGGAACTTTCTCTAACTCATATTTGTTGATAATGTATTTCAACTTCAGAACAAATAGTTTCTAATAAAGCGACAAAATGCCTTCGACTAAGGGTTCTCGTCTTGAGAATTCTTGGATTGAAAGGCCAACAAATTCTTCATCGTGTGTCTCAAACTTTCCACTAGAGTTATTGATGAATTAAGCCATCAAAATGTAATGAATCAAGTAGGGTTCTCCACAAACTGGCGTGATCATCCCAAAATCATATACAACCGTAAATGGATAAGAAATGAAATGTAAGTGATTTGAGTTTCACATTAAAATTGGTTGCATTTACTTTGATTTATATTGCAATCGACTTGAGACTTTACTAACACTTAGTTTTATTTATGTCAGTTCAAAAATGATCAGGAGTTTTCCAATTGATAATAAGCGACTTACACCTATCATGGAATACTTTCTATTTTTATCCGCTGCTTCAAAGGTTTGTTTCTTAAAATTTTGTCTGAGCATGCAAGTTTTTATTTGCTAATAACATTTTAGCCAACAAAAGGAGGATCAAATGCAAGTTGTAAACAGTGTTGTTAATTGCGGATGGCAAAAAATAGCAGTTTGTTCAAATTCCGCTATGCTATAGTACTATAGCGCCACAATAACAGCTATTTGACAACACTTTGTATTAAATAGGACATTGAGGAATAGGTTCAATTTCCGCTATGCTACGGTGCTATAGTGTCGCTATAACAACTACTAGTATTTGAAAAACTGGTTGTAAAATTGTTAATTAAGCACAATTGATTTTTCTTCATATTTGGCAGAAGGATTATATGAACAATGTAACATTGAATCAGCGTGTGCAACTTCTATTGGATGCTGGTATCGCTGATTATAATGGCGTGCCAAAAGAGAGACCATCGACCCCTTATATTGTTCATGAGCAGCTGCCTTGTTTGCGTGCCCATGGTTCATCAATCCCGACATTTGCTAATATGAATGTTCTTTGTAACAACCCTGTTTCGGATGGTGGAAATATATGGACTATCCAAAATAATAATTCTATAAGTTTTCCTACAACAAAAGGAAAATTCGTCCAATATGAAAATTTTAATCTGAAGCTACCTCAAATTGTCCCGGCGGATATTTCGAAACATTCCAATCGTTTTCCTCAGCAACATGCAAATAATTGTATGTTTAAATTAGATTCTAATTTCTTCTCAAGTTTCCACCCTTATTTGTGCAATCCTGATTATTGATTTGGCAACTATATTATTGAATTTGTGTTTATTTTAAATAAATGTTATTTTACCCAATTGATTTGCCACTTTTGTAGTGAACATGGATTTGACAAGATACATTGGAAGTATGAGGAATATCCAGAATAATGATTTTATAAGTTTTCCTACAAGGATGAGAAAATCCCTCAAATCTGAAGATTTTAATATGAAGTTACCTCAACTTGTCTCAATGGATATTTTGGAACATTCCAATCTTTTACCTCAGCAACATGCAAATAATTGTATGTTTAGATAGATTGTGATATCTTCCCAAGTTTTAATCCTCATTTGTACAATATTGATTTAGTCTTTACAATAATAGTATTGAATTTTCCGTTACATCTTAGTTAGAATTATTTTAATTTTCAATAAATGTATTGTTTCACCCATTTAATTTGCTATTTTTGCAGTCGAGACAGATCTGACAAAAAATAGAGATTGCTTGGGGATGATTACGCATAATAATGAGTGTATGAGTTTTCCTAACATGACGCCAAGCTTCGAATTGAATTTTCAGAAGAATTTCACTCATGATGGTAATACTGAAGTCGTGCCAAGACCTACCAAAATACAGAAAAAATGGCGGAGTCTACTTTTGGCGTCTCTTTAGTTAACAATGCAAGTGCTGAGCAATTGTCTTACAAGATGGTTCAACCTCATTCTATTGAAACACTTTCGGAAGTGCAGCAACAACAGTTAGAATTTCCCTTCTCATCTATCGACGGTGAAGTTGATAAGTACAGTGTGGAAGAGTTTACAAATCTAGTTCTTGGCATTAGTGAGATAAACAGCAATGTGATGGTTGATACATTTGGACAAACTTTAAAGACTAACACATTTCCCTCTAAAGGCTTAGAAGCTGCTACTGAAAGGCATGATGTGATGGATAGCAACAACTTAAATGAATTTGACATTGGATTGAATTCCATTATGCGTACTCTCAGTATGGATGATATTCCTACTGATGGAGGGGATATAAAAGGCAGAAATGAATTTGACCAGGCTGAGACAAATGCTAAAAAGAAAGTTATTGAGCCAAAAGCCGATCAAGAGATGCAAATAAAGTCTTCAAGTACAATTGTTGTGGAGATGCAGAACAATGTGAGTGATGATACATTTGGACAGACTTTCAAGAGTGAAATGATTCCCTCAAAAGGCTTAGATGCTAGTCCGGTGTTTGAGGAGCCAGATACTGAAATCTATGGTGTGATTGACATTGGATTCAACCAGGAGGCGACAAATGCTAAAAATAAAGAGAAGCAAAAGGCTGATCAAGAGAAGCAAACAGAGTCTTCAAATACAACACTTAATGTTGTTTCCTTGATTTATTTGCTCACACGTGATCAAATAAGAGAATATATTAATAATCTTGAGAAAGGAATCCGTTCAGGTTAGTACACCCCTTTCCAGTGTTTCTAATTACCTTGACCTGTTTTGGTATTACTGATATATAATGATTTCTGTTGTGAACTAACTATCCCAAAAGGTTAAGCTATTTAGTTAAAGCTCATAAATGGTTCTTCCTCTTCTTTTAATCCTTGGATGTTGTGTATGCATTTGTTTTTATGATAATTCATGTGTTTTTATGATTGTATATACATTTGTTAACTGTTAACCGATAAAGTTACATAATAGTACTATGATAATGTGATGCTAATAAGCATGCCTACTGAGTTGCACCAGAATTGTACTGAGGCAGTGTCGGTTTATGTATAATTTTTAATAGCTGGTTTATAGGATTTTATTATTAGATAAAAACTTTTTGCTTTTATTTTCTTAATATTTAAGTTGACGTGTTTATAGCTTTCACATGGAATTCTAAGCCATATACAAGCTGACGCATCTTTTAACACAGAGGACAACAGTGGACGGCACATGTCAATTATGTACAACGAAAGCTTTCTACTTTGCATTAGTACAAATTTATTGCTTACATTGTCAAACCCGTATCAAGCGAAACGCAAAGTATTTCTTTCTGATAGTGTCAAACAATTATATTATCTTTTGATGTGAATTTATCATATGACCGATGTTGAATCTAGCCTAATTTTAATGAGGTGATCAATTTTTTAAAAAACATTCATATATTAAATTTAATTAGTGAGTGAAAAAATCATAATAATTTTTATTAATATATATAAAAAGTAAATTAATACTGCAATAAAGAAAATAAAAATTGGCAATAACTATTTAAAAAAGTAGCACTTGGATGACGCTTTAAAGAGACAAATTAATCTATAATTGAATTTATAATAACTAGTAATATATTTTTCGATATAAACAACTAAACTATTTACAATTTACAAGAAATTTATCATAAATTTTATTTACAAGTGATGTCTTGATAATTTATATTGCTCAAACTATTTTATTTGTAGTTGCAGTATTAATCAAGTGATAATTTTTTTGACTTTTTTTCTCTTCTAATTTTATTTCTAATAAACTTATTTGAATATATATATATATATAGTTAAATATAAAATTATACTTATTTTTTATAAAAAAAAATAAATTGGGTAGCCAAAAGTTGCCTATTTATATGGGCATACATGTGATAAAAACTTATTGTTTTTTAATAATGAATAAAAAATATTGTAACTCACATATTCTCCCCCATATTATATATGTTTTAGCGATATCCATATTCACTTTGGTACGTTAATCATTTATATACATATATTTTTTTAGCCAAATGGATAACTCATAGATTTGATCGTTGGATGATCAACTTCTTAATGGTGCATTTACAAAATAATCCACGGGTCTACGATCTGGTATAGTTAATGTTGACAAAGTAGTTTGTATGTTTACTAAATCGAAGATTGCTTTCCCTTTGTGTTACTTGGGCTTGTAACGGCTAAAAGAAGACCAAACACTAAGCAAAGTTCTTTTTACGTATAATTTGTTAGGTCCAACAGCAATATATTCACCACTATTTCTGTAGAGATAAAACTATTTTCCATACAAGTATTTTTGACAAATTAATTAAGACAGCTTTATTCTACTGTTTGCATATTTCAATTTTAAATTGAGTTGAAAATTAAACAATTTACCCATGAAATAAGTCAAACTCAACTAACAATTCCAACATTGTTAGTCTGAATACTTTTTATGGTAACTCAAGTTTGAATATGAGACCTCCACTTTGTGTTTGTGAGTTTATTAGTAGTGTTTAGCAAACACCGACAGATCTGCAAACACAGATCCTCTACGATCGGCCATAGAGGATCTGTGTCTTTTCCAAAATAAAAACAAAGTGCCTTTTCCTATGGCTTCAACTTTAGCTTTCTTTCCGCTTTGCTCTTTTGATCTATATCTCTTGCCTCCTCTCATATATTCCAAACAAATCAGTAAGTGTTAATTAATCAAGAGAATTAAGCATAATAAATAACCATTCTCATGTAAATATACATATTTACTATTAATTAAGCTAAGAGAATATGAAAATTTAGACCAAATGGCTGAATGTTGGGTAAGTTTTCTTTGAACATCTATCTCAACCAACATTGTGTTAAGATTTCAAATAAGAATCCATACCCCGGACTTCTCGCATCTTTTTGATACCTTAACACTAAGCCAGATGCCAGTGGAGGCTACGATATCGCTCGCCAGTCCACTGCAGCATGCTTAATCTCACACACCAACAGGAAACCTGGTCAACATGTTTGCTTCGAGGAGTATGCATAGTAAATACTACCGAAAACATCTCCGGAGAATATCATAGCAGTGTTACATACCTGCTTGCATGTTGAAGATAAGTCTGAATCAAACAAGACTATAGAAACATAAGCATCTAAAGGAAGAGATGATAATTAATAGCCAATACCTTGTTGACTTCTTTTTCTTTTCAAGCGGATGATCTGGCACGGCGCGTGTTGTATCTTGGTGGGGTAGTCTTGGCAACATCTACCACTATCATCCAGCCATTAATAATCTGAACGCAGAATAAAATCATTCAAGACTACCAAACTTTTTCTATTGTGAATTATAAAGCCGCATTCTTTTTCTTTCTCCACGATGGCGAAGCAGAACCAATGAAAAGTAAAATTGCATTTTTTTTCATGCAAGAAAGAAAGATGGATCTAATCTACCTTGCCATTCATCTCTTTGAGTGCTGCACTTGCAGCCTCTTCTGTGGTGTATTCAATAAATGCATAACCCTTGGACCTTTTTGAAATATTATCCATAATAACTTTAACTGTCAAACATAACCATTTATTTTATTAGTAAAAGTGAGGACAAAACTTTATTTCTACCTTTAGATGGTAAATATTGATGGGAATAGAAAACAGTATACAAAGTTGAAACTACCTTCAACAAGCTCACCAAAGCCTTCAAATGCGGCACGTAAGGTTTTCTCAGATGTATAAAATGATAGCCCTGTTCAAGAGACAAATAACTGTCAAATAGTAGTAGCATGGAATCGTCCCGAAGTAATAGTGCTGCTATTCACAAAGTTTTCGAAGATTAAAGTTCAAACATGATAGATACCATAGAATTAATGTTCTGAGCATACCTGTCACAAAAAGTTTCTTCGTTTTCACCAAAGCTTCCTGACTTGTTTTAGAAGAATTTGGCATATTCAGACGATTTTCCAAGTTTCTACCTAAACATATGTAGTTAGCAGGAAATCAGAAGAAAAAAATGTCATATGATTAACGTTAGAAAGTAGAAAATCATGACCATCCATAACTTAATGTCACTGAAAATCACGTCCTTCCATTAAAAAAAATGAATATCTTGTCCTCGTTGAAAGACAATTAAAATTTGTTAGTCATAACCAGAGCCTGAGTTTTACATCAACTTTTAAATCATAGAGTTTCTTAAGTGTAAAAATATTATAGAGGTAAATAATATTAGCAAGAAGTTCCTAAATACAAAAATGCCGGAATTTATGAAACGACAAACCTTCGTAGTCCTTATTTTCAGACTCGAAATTGTCGTCTGGCTGAACTGACAAGACACCAGGAACACCTGCACCACAACAAACGTTTCAAAGTTCGTTTAATGTGGTAATTTAAACTTTGGAGCAAAGTTGGTTAAGGATCTACAAGGCTAACCAGCTAGCTCATGTGCACAATCCTCATCAAGTTCACAACAAAATCCAAAGTTGGTTTTCCAAGAAACATGATATATACACATTTGTGCATCCTTCTCACTGCATACACCATTGTCAATTTGTAACCTAATTTTAGGGAAAGGAGTAACCTGATAAATAAGAAAGCAAAAGTAGAGTTCAATGTCCTTACTTTTCCATGACCTTGGTCAAAATTTGAGCATAATGATCAACAATCTGAGCTTTGGTAACAACCCGAACACCGGGTTTAGCCATTCTAACAAGCCAGTGCTTTGAATTTCCCGCAGGGAACAACATATCAGTTTGTAAGCTTGATGGTCGGCCACTTGATAAACTATAGTCCTTTCTCAACAAGTTGAAATCCGGATCAGGTCTAACCAATAAGACCCTGGGTAAACCTATAGCAACATATATGCATAAGAATCAAATTCAATTAAAAGAATTATATCAATGATGATACCCTTTCCCAGGACTAAACTTCAAGAGTCCATGCTTGCAGCAAATATACATTAGTTAGGGCAAAAAAGCACATGTGAAGTTATGAACAATTACCCTTACTTACTTCTAAGATTATCACATCACAGTATCAAGGAATATGGTTAATCAGAGACTAGGGGAAAAAATAACAACTTACTGGCCAACTTGGAGGATATCTCTTCATCAATGTCACAACAAAAACCGAAATGTGAATCCCAAGAAGCATCATACAGACACATTTGAGCATCTTTCTCACTATTGAAACCAAAATTACAGTGTTATTTTCAATAAAAGGCTTTTTTGAATAAGCTTATTTAAGCTTATCTGCTGGCATAAGCAGTTGTAAGACTTCTTTGGATTGGCCTATTTGAACTCTACTAAATAAGCACGTATAAGACTGTTTTGAAGAGCTTATAGAAACAATTTATGACAAGTTCATAAGCTTTTATCAACTAATTTTCATAAACTCTCTAGAATAGCTTATATGAAAAGTAATTGACTTTATTTTATCTTTTGTTCTAGAAACAGTTTATACATGAGTACTTATATCATAAGCGCTTATGCTACAAACGCTTATTTAATTGTTTATCCAAACAGGATTGAGAGAATTGATGAAAACAACCTATGAGACCATAAATTGTCTTCAACTTAATTTTCACAGGCTCTCTTGATTGGCTTACCGAAACAACTTATATGAAACTAATTTGAGTTTATTTTATATTCTTTATAGTTTATACACAAGCACTTATGTGCTTAATTAAGCTATTTATCGAAAAAGAGACTGAAATTAAAAACCCATTAGAGAGGTACCTGCCGAGAACTGTTTGTAGAGTGTTTACATAATAATCAATGAGTTGTGCCTTGGAATTGACCCCGTGAGGAGGTTTATCCATGAGCACCATCCAGTGGCGGTTCTTTGAGATGGAAGGAGTGAAGGAAGAAGGGTTTGTTGTTGCTGCTATTCTAGTAAATGAACAATTACGTGAAATGGAACAAGAAGAAGAGGAAATATTAGAATGATGGTTTTTGTTGGGTAGTCTTCTTATGTTTATTGGGAGTTCGTGAATTTGGGGTCTGTTTGGTTTCAGAGAGGGAAAGGTTTGAGATTTGGTGAATGTGACAGATATACTCAGAATTTCCATGTTTGTTATTAAATCTATGGTTTCATGGGAAAAGTGAAACAGAGTTCAATTAATTCTCAGTGGCAATGCAAACTGCGAATAGTTATCTAATTTCAACGTTGTGACACTCACACTCGTATCCTCAAAGAAATCCACAATTGAAGGTTGCAGGGTTTAAATTTTATGAAATTTTTTAGATTTCAAAAAAATAATTTAAATCCACCCCTGGTGCGAATTGAATGTAACATAAAAGATTAATTTGGAAAAAAATTTAAGACCAATATAGAAAATTGGTTTAAAAAGGATTTCATGCATAATTTTATTTTAGTTTTTTATAAAAAACCACAAATTTAATATTATAAATAATTTTCTTTAATATCCGTGATTTAATCAAGGATGTATACAATTGATACAATCAATTATAATTTAGAAGTTGGTCTTCTGGGTTGCCCTCCAAGTCATTATTACTGGAATGAGTATCAGGATTTAGCAGGCAAGCAAAAATCAGAGAAATCATCTGAAAGAAATGAAAGGTTTTGAAGTTACTAGAAATAAATAATTAGATGGTAGAAAGAAAGGATAGTGAAGACAGAAAATTAGGTAGCTTACCATGCATATGGAAGCACATATAATGCTAAAACCTTTGCATTCAAAGGGAGCATTGCTTGATAAAAACAATGCTGAAACAACAGTTATTATATTGTAAGTATTTGGCATTGTAAGTAGAATGGTTTCATGAGAAGCTGATTTTAGGATTCCACTCACAAGTTAAAGGACTCATGACAATTGGTGATAATAGATCAGATATAGATTGTGCCCCAGCAATAAAAGTTT
>NC_021163.2:9239584-9311950 GCF_000331145.2 Cicer arietinum
TAATAATAATAATAATAATAATAATAATAATAATAATAATAATAATAATAATAATAATAATAATAATAATAATAATAATAATAATAATAATAATATGATCGATAGAAAAAGACAGCAAACCTGACTATTTGAGCTTGATGCTTTTGAAATAATAGCATATGTCTACATGACAAGAAATGAATTGGCATATAAAGACTAAAAGAGTGAAGACCATTAAATTGTAACTTAATAGTGGATAGTAATAATTTTATTACATATATGAGGGAAATTAATCTACAACTCACAGCAGGTTTCACAAGGACATAGATAATTCCAAATGAAGCACTTAAGTATGGTACCTGCATTAGTGAATTAAACTCAATTACTATCATTAAGGAAATGCACAATATGAAATTTACAGCAAGCCATATAAAGCATGTAGTACATTTGTATAAGGACATTATAACAATACATGATGCAAGATTAATAATAAAATATTCGTTATCAGTTTTACTTACCCAAGGTGCCCATGCTAATCCTGAAAGCCAAGCCTACACAAAAATATATTATGAATGAAGAGTACAATGGTATCAATGAGTTTGCTTTTAGGAAGCATGTAAGTAAAGGAAATGTAACTTCATAACTTACATATGCTATTGATGCAAGTAAGGCAGAGCATAGAATCACTTTCTCTCCCACCAAAGGATTTAGTATTGGAAGCAACACAATCTGGAAGCAGCTCACAGTAAGCACTTAAGGCACATTCAATTCAACTTAATTCTGTTATGCACACTTTTCCTTGGTAAGAAGAATCACAAAACAAACTAGCTTTCATTTTTTCAGTATATTATATAAAAATAAAAGTTATCATTTTAAACTTTAATTTAATTAATATAATTATTTTTTAATAAAAAAAGTTTACAATTGACCTTGAATATTCTTTTTAACGACGAAATTTTTTTATTAACACAACATTAAGTTTTCACTTGAGAAAATAATTATTACATGAATTAAAATATATAAATTATTTAAAATGAATAATATTTATTAGAATTCATTATTTTTTTACATAATTTTTATTAAGATTTTTGTTAAGATTGTACAATTGATAAATCTTAATCTATATAATTTATGATAATAGTTAAAAAATTATATTTCACCAAACTTTTTTTTAAAGTAAAGAATAAAAGAAGTTATTCAATATTGAAAAATAAGAAAAACATTAATTGAAGAATATTTTTTGTTTGTAATTCAAGATGGGAGGGAGTATAGTGGTAGTATTAGAGATGGGGGCACACGTGTGAGACGGTATGTGAAGAAAACCTCGATCGTCGTCTACATTCAAACCCTATTTCGCTCACCATTCGTAACTTGTACCCATCACTTTGCCCCCAATTCCATTATTCCTATTCCCAACCCTAACCCTAAACCCGAAGGAACCTTCTCATGAAATTCTCGACGCAAAACTCCACCACTGTCTCAGAACCTGGTTCGATTCCATAACCCTCGAAGAAAGAACCTTCTTCGTCTTCTCTTTCGAGTTTTCTATGGAGGGCTCTTCAGAGGATATTGGAGCCCCTGATTCATGGGAGGTCGCTGATTTGGACGAGTCCATGAACCGCTTGAACCTTTTGATATCTTCCAACAAAGATTCAAAGACTCACGACCATGCCGACGGTGGGGCTGCACCGCATCTTCCTCCTTCGTCTTCTTCTTCCACCAGTGGCGATAAGGTTTCCGATGATGCCGTCAATCAAGTTGATCAGTTCCTTCGTGAAGCGATTCAAAACCCTCGTGAACGCCTTTCAGGTAGGTTTACCCATATTTATACATATGTACCATATTTTTCCGAGAAATCGCTACTTCAATTGTGAATTATAGTTACTTCTATTGTCAAATTTATATATAAAAATAGGTTCCTAATATTGTAGATATTTGTATACGTGTTTTGAGTATGTTTATTCCGTGATACATGCTACTGCTTAAATGGCATTGTTATGCAATTGTGAATGAGCAATGTTACTTGTTTTAGATTAACGTTGCTTTATGTTCTTAAATAGTAGATTTTTTCTCCTAGACTAATTAAAGTTTCTGATTTGAGTTATCCAGTTTTACGGATGGAGCAAGATGTTCTGAATTTTATTCAAGATCCTAATCAACAGCAGCTTGAATTTAACCAGCTTCCGACATCCTATTTAAGATTGGCTGCACACCGGGTGGCTCAGCATTATTCATTGCAGTCAATGGTTTTACTGGATAATAGTTTGCCGGATGGTTCTGGATCAAGAATTATTGTTCGCAAAACTGCTGAGTGTAAGCTTCCTGTTATTAGACTTGCAGACATCCCTGTAAAGTTACCATCAGAAAACAATGCTGTAGTGAAGGTTGCAATCAAACCGAGGCCACAAAAGCAGACACAGTCTCTTAGCAATGCAAATTCAAACTCGGCAAAGAAAAACAACTCTAAAAGTGTGGAAGAGAGAAAAGAGGAGTATAATAGGGCTCGTGCTAGGATCTTTAACTCGAGCAATAATGGCAGTACAGTGGGTGTGAAGCCAGAATGTGAGACAAGGCAGCAGGATAACTCATTCCATGGTTCCTCTGGGTTTACACGCGGGGAAGATAAAACTGCTTCTTTATCTGATGTTAGTTCAAGTAGGGGCCTGGTTGGTTCTTCAACTAATATCAGCAGGGGGGTGGTTGAGTCTTCAACATATACCAGTAGAGGACTTGTTGAATCTTCAACTAATACCAGTAGGGGACTGGTTGAATCTTCAGCTAATACCAGTAGGTCTAGAAGTAGGACAGAGAGGGAGTCAGTTGGTAGGTATAGGCAAAGTAATAGGGTGGCCATATTCCGGGACCGTGAGATTGACCGCAAGGATCCTGATTATGACAGAAGCTATGATAGGTACGTGTGCCTTTTCCAATGTTATTGAGTCTGTCATGCACTTGTCCGCCAAGAGTTGTGACCTTGCTGTCTTGTTCCCCTTTATCAAATAAATAGTTTGAATTTGCACTGATGAATGATCTGTGTTGTTACTGTTATTGTGACTTGCATTTTTATATTTTTATTCCTATTTCAACCACATGCAAAATTATTATTTGTAATTATAGAATAGAGACAGAATATCTTGGGGTTTAACTCATATAAAAACATTACTATATTCCAACATCACCACTTCTCATTCCCTGTTTTAACTCTTTGAGGAATTTGGACATACATGCATTCGTTAAAACATCTCCCAGGCACAAATACAGGATCTTAGCTAAAACTTCTGTCATATTGATGAATTAATTTTATATGTGTTTTCTTGTTTGAATGAATAATTGATAAATGCTTTGGTTAACAGAGTATTTCAGACTTTCTTGTTTGTTTGCAAATGTTTTTCAAACCTATAATTTAAATTAAATTTTATGTTATTATTTATTTTAATATTAAAATATGACAGCAACAATCTATCATATTTCTTAGTTTCATAATTTTTTGTTATTTAGTAGACATGAATCACAAATGTGTGAGAAGAGAGAAAAACTGAAATTAAGGTGTAAGAAAAAGTGGAAGAGAGACTCACAAGGTTGGAAATTCCTTAGTAACTAAATGTTTGTGCAAAAGTTATGAATTGTTTTTCATACCAATGAGTGTTAGCTGTTATCCATTGTATAGTGGTAGTCATTACTCATTACATTACAGTTAAATATGTTTGTGTGGGCTGTGGCTATTATATATTATATATTATGAATGATTGTAATTTATAACTTGACTTCTCTATAGCTTGGCTGAAGTCTCCCTTGTCACTTATCAACATCTGCTATTTTGTTTCCGGAAGTCATATTATAAATAGCTGCTTCAAGCTGTCAACCCGGAGATTATGGATTTCTATGATACTAAATTTACTTTTTCGTGATTTATTTGAGCTTTTTGCACCAATTGTTTTTAAGACGAGTATAAATTGGAATACATTCTGAAGGGGAAGGGATCCATATTCCAAATACATATTCTAGAAAAGATACAAGATATGTTAAAATTGCTAATACAATGATAAATTGTTGAGGTGATTTATAAAAAAAGAAATACAGAATTTTCAATTGTCTTCACCAAACCACACCACACCCCAACTTCTTATAGTTAATGATTTTTTTTTTTTTTAATTTACTGTATTCTAATTGTAATACTAGTAAATGTAAAGAATGATATATGGTTCGAGTATGAATCAATCTGATCTGTTTTCTTCTAACTTGCATGGCAGATATATGCAAAGATTTGATCCTGGCTTTGGGTTCAATGGGGGATCCTACCCAATGCAGCCAATGTATACACCGGTATTAAATTACAACACTTATTTTCCACAGCTTGGATCCCCTCATGGCCCCCAGCGACATGCTGAACACCAACCACGGCCTCTCCCACAGCATATATCAGGAACTTGGGTTGCACAATCAACGCCTGCTGGAATTGGTTATGGACATCCAGAGACCATGATGTCACCATTTAATCCTAGTCAAGTTGGTGCACACTCATCAACCATGTATATGCATTCACCTCAGTATCCCATTCAGCACCCTGGAATGCCTTTTATCCATCATGAACATATTCACCAACCCTTTGCACAGGTATAAGCAGCTACTAAATCTCCTTTTTGTGATTGATCAAGCCCTATACTACTTCTAAATCTCCTATTTGTGTTTGATCAAGTCCTATACTACTTCTAAATCTTCTATTTGTGATTGATTCAGTCCTATACTACTTCTAAATCTCCTATTTGTGATTGATCAAGTCCTATACTAATATACTAGTATGTTTTATCAAGGTGCATAATTTCCATGTTTTATACTACAATTTTTTTAATGAAACAACTGTAAACTGTTATGTGAAGCTTTAGTTAAATAATCCTTCACTGTTGAGAAAGGCATAAAAGGAAGTTGATAACGGTTAGGAATATAGCCCAGCCTCATTTGTCGAAAAAAATATATGGGTTTCTCTATCTGAGGTTGTTACAAGTTTACTAAATCATTTGATATATTTGTATGCTAGTATAGAACCTGTACACATGGAGCATAATAATTATAAAAATTTGAATGATTAATAAAATTAGAAACAAAATGTCTGGTTGGATAAAGAAAAGTTGATGTTCTCTATCTAAAATAACCTTAATTAAGAGGCTGAATTCATCATTTGCAACTTTGTTGAAAGTAAATACAAAAGCTTCAATGGTGTTGATAATAATATATATAATAATAATACAAATTGAACGTTAAAAATTAAAATCATCAAATTGAACTTTAAAAAATAAAAGCAAACTGCAGTTATAAATTTTTTAAAGAAAACCTCTTAATGTCTCCTACTGGTGGCTTCATCTGAAATAGTTCAGCGCTTCAAAGATATATGCTAGTTAGTGCTATTTTCAGATATTCCATTTTACCAAGATATCAATCATACAATCACATTCTACAACAAATACATTAGCCTCCATAAATATAGAACTTTCTAATTAACAGGTAACATTTCAACCACTTATTGCAAATTCTTTAACAATGAGTTGAACAAAAATAATTATAAAACCTTCAGCACTAACAAATAAAATTCAATTATGAATATTGAATACAACTTAAACTTTGAAGTTTGAGTCTTGTCGAAGGCCAGTTCAGCCAAAGTTGTGAAGTATGGGCTCTTAATCATTGAAATTTAATGTGGTTTGCTACTAACTAAACAATCAGATGCAGTAAACATTTAAAAAATAGTAGAAAAACTTCAGGGTTCTGTCAGCATTTCAACGGATATATTATCATGCCACTGATAAATTGTTTTGCTTCAAATTTTAATAGAATACACCTCCAAAATTGCTTTTTGCTCTTTGATATTCTGGCTGGCTCGTGTGGGATTTGATGCTGGCTGATTAATTAGTGTATTGTGCACCTTTTTTGCACTTGACTAGGGCCGTTTTTTTTCATTCATACCGCAAATTCAATTTATTGGTTCCCATTTGCATTGGTCATGCCCTAGTTCTTTAATCTGTCAAACTTTTGCTTCCTATCCTTTAGCTTGTCCTTGGATCTAATTTTTCTCTTTTATGTACTTGATACACAGTCTCATCAGCCACCACCTGATGCAAGTTTTGGTTTGGCCCGGCCCCGTTGAGGGGCATGGGCCATGCCTGCACCCAATCAGCCAGAGCTATATAATGTATAAGATGGTGGCCTGCTGCAGCTACAATTTTATTTCAGCTGATTGGAGTGCAGGCACATAGGCCGAGTTTGGCTGGAATGGATTTGTGTATTTCTTATAATATCAACTCAACAATGATCCATTCCTCTCATCTCGGTTTTCCAAGGATGCTTTTGCATCTTCCTCGAGTCCATGACTATGTCTCGCTTGTGGGCATTGGAAATTTTGTGAGGAGCTTTTGGAGGACACGCACTGTTGCTCATGAAGAAGAGTGAATCGAGGACTTCTGCAGTACCATGGAAGTTTGTGCTTGACTTGGGTAAAGGTATGCTTTGCTTAACCTACCTATACTATGGTGTTCAATTGTTCTTCAAGCTTGACTGAGTAATTATTTCATCTTTATGTTGAAGTTCATCAAATTCATTTCCTTGAGGTTGGGTATATGAATATAGTGGAATTGTCAAAGGAACACTTCAATGTTTCATCGGTAAGTAAATTCTCCTTTCACCTTTGAAGTGAAATTATAGTGTCAAACCAATGATATGTTATTATTCACTTCAAGAAAAGATCATTACTCCCTCCGGTCCTTTTTATAAGAGACAATTGGGTTACATTGTGTATCAAATACATCCATTTTTTTTACTAAATTATAATTTAATTGTCTCATAAAAAAGACCGGAGGTAGTATATGATAGTGCAAATAATGCATTTATTCAAGTTACCTTTAAAGAATGATCCATTGGTACTTGTGTGTGTGTTTTTGTTGTTGTCAGCTTCCCGAAGAGCTAAAGGGATTTAAAATCTTGTTCGGTGGTCATTTGCCTTCAGATTGCAGGAACTTTTGCGCTGAAGATTAAACTTGAGTTTTCTATTTGCTATATACTCTGCAGTCTTGCAAATTATCCGTAACCTCGTATAATACATGGGTAACTTCTGTGGATATGAATTTGTATATTTAACTTTAGTGTTTTTTTTGTATGAATTGTTTTACCTACATTTTTTTACCTTCATGTCTTTTTATAAAGAAAATATCAATGCTGCATGCATGGAGATTTTTAGTCAAGTGTGTGCTGTGTGTGTATGGTTGACCTTGAGTTTGAATCTCTTTTACCGCCATTTTAAGAACCTTCAACTTCTAGTTTTTGGTTTCCAAAAACTAGACGTGTGTGCCTTTATTATGTGGGGTGAACAACTTTGATTTCTGACACACTTTGTCTTTGTCTCTTGTTGATAATATTCTAGTGCCCCTTCATAAAAGTTTCACACTTTGTTTAAATTCATGTGTATAAAAGTTTCAAAGTTCTAAGTTTATATTTAAGTTTATGAAGATTCCAAGCACATTGTCTGTGTACAAACTCATGAAGGATCCGAGTTTTATGCTTTATATTAAAGAGCTAGATTTAAAGTTCAAGTTTGTGTTGAAGAAGTTTATTTTATGATGTTTGGAATTTCTAAGCTTGAAAAATCAAGCTTTATTTAACAAAAGATAAAAAGGTTCGAGCTTTACATTCCAAAGTATGTTGGGACAATGATATCGATGATGCAAAATCTTAAATCAAGTGTTACCAGAATAAACAAATAATTAATTAATCATAAATTATTATTTTGATTATGTGGCTATTTAATTTGTGTTTTTGAGTAGGTTATTCAAAGATACATAATCAAATGCATTCATATAAAATAAAGATCTTACCATGAAAGAAATCAAGAACATCATGTATTACTTGAATTGGAGTTTTAACAGAAGAATATTTTGGTTATTCTTTTTTAAATACATAATTAAGACATATCATTCTTCGTGTTAAAAAATATCAAGATTGCTCAAACCAATAATCAAGTTCAAAGCTCGAGTTTAATGTCCGAAGCAAAATAACTTCAAGATCTGTTACTAGATTGATCTCCAAATTTGTTGGGTTATGGGTAAGGACATGGACTCATTGTTGTTGCATCTTTTTGCAAAAAGTTTAACTTGTTTCTGATATAAAAGACTAACATTTCACAGTTATTCAACTAGTCATCTACGTTTTTCATAAAATATAGAACCAGGAACATTTTGGTTTTATAGAAGAATATTTTAGATCAAATAACATATGTGTTTAATAGAGTTCAATCTGAGCCAACAATTTGTAGAGATTTAGTAACGACTATATTTAGCCATTTTAACCATCTTTTCGTCTATGAATGGAACATCAAAGAGAAGACAATAGCCCGAGTTTTTAAGGCAATCATTTCATACTTAAAGAATCGTATTTAAGCAACAAATTTACCACTCTTTTTTATTATATTCAATGATCACTTTATTGTTGAAAATCAATCTCAAACAAGTGTTGTGTAGATTTTAATTTACACATAATTTGTAACTTAAATATATCTCTTAAAATAGTTTGAGTATGTTATAAAAAATCATTTCAGTTATTAAAAGGTGAATTTTAAAAAACCTTTTTTGACCTGAAAGGTAATTGTAAAAATCATTTCAATGTTGAAAGGTGAATTTTGAAAACTGATCAAGAAAGATAATGTGCAAACAAGAACGTTCTGGGGCTAAATATATTAGTGAAAAATCTCACAGATTGTGAGAATTGGACGTAGTCCATCTTGGGAGAACTAGGATACATCATTGTGTGATCTTCTTGTCTTTATTTATTTTTCATTAATTAATTATATATCATCTAGAAACAATCTACTTTATTTGTCTTTTTAACTCACCGAAAACATTATGGACTTTCTGCTTGAAATCTAGATTGATCTTAAGTTAATTTGAATTAAGTTTAGGAATTAATATTTTAAAAAGGGACTACAATTGAAACTTACATTCGTTGTGATTGATATTACTACTTCATATATGACTTTTATCTTTAGAGTACTAAGATCTTGAGCTTGATATGTTGGCTTGTTAAAAATTTGGAAATGTACTAAGAAAATAACTCGGGATTCACGACATTTTATGTTTGAAGAGGTTAGAATTAGGAAAATAATTGAAATAAAATTGCCTCCCCTTTGATGTTATCATGGTAGTGACCTACCTTTGAGAAATGAAACCAAAGATCTAAATTCTTTTTTGTACTACTGCTTAATTATGAGATATATGTATTTTTTTACGGGAATGAGATAAATGTATTTTGATGTTGGGTATATGAATGTCGATTTTGTTAATGTTTGGTACAAACTAGAGTCATTTATCTATATTTCAAGCACAAACTTTACAAAATTTAAAGAAGTAATAATATTTTAAAATAGACTATAAATTGGCAAGACATAAGTTGTTCCTTTTTATACACCCAAAGCTTGCTTGTGAAACTTAAAAGTGATGATCTATTGTTTGTTAAATTTAAAATCATTTTTGAAAATTAGACATGTTAAGCTTTATAGAGAATCGTCGTTTGCTTAATTTTGACACTATTTAATATTTTAATAAAATCGATGAATTTTGTGCTAAGATGTAAACAAATGTGAGATTTGATGAAATATTATAGTGTGCATACTTTATTGCCTATGTTTAATATATAATTTATAAAATGATTTATATTTGTGAAATATAAGGGTTTTGGATTGTGGATTCTTTAGAGACTTGCCTAGTATGTGTGGGAGAATTTTGAGACAAACATATCCAAATAGGGGATCAAATCTTGAGCCTTCTATTTATTGTAAGGACATGTTTCAAGTATTTAAAATCCAAGGATGGGTTAAATAAATTTTGAAACAAATATTCGTTTGAAAAAGAATTTAGTTGTGAGCCTTCTATTTATGAGGAGAATAAATTTAAATTGTGTACTACCTAAATTATTTTGTTTTACTTTAATAATTTTAAAGTAGATATTTAATTGTGTTTAAATCCTAAACCAAGATCTAGTAGTGTCTATAGTTGATAGTTGAAATTTCATTAGCACTAAGTAAGATGATGTGATATGAAAATGCAAGAATAGTAGACCAAGACATCCGATTTTTTTATTCAAAAGGTAAAGGGACTTGCTATTAACATGCTAAAAAATTATATATGTTTGAATTGTTTATGCAATTGATGTTTAAGTGTGATGATGTATATTTTATGGTTGTTGCTATATGGTTGATGTCTTGATTATATTTATTTTGCTGTGATTATATGATTTGATCCACATGTAAAGCGGTGTATAATTGTTGATTTATTTTTATATGGAAATTTGACATTTGAATTATAATTATGCAAATCAAATCCTTGCAAGGGATAAATAATATTTCGGAATCATGTGCAATGATATGTAGTCATTGTATTAAGACGTGGTGCATAATTATCTAAGTTGTTTACATTTTGGTGTTGGTCGAGGTCCCATGAACCAAATGCTTTATTAGAATTATTTTAAAGAACTATTTTGATCACCTTAGTTTTCCTTTTTGACATATTTAATTATCACCATATGAATTTTGAAAATTTATGTTATGTGTTATAGTTAAATTCTTCAATATTATAAATCATAATTAAGATTGATTACTCTAAATGTTATCTTTGAAAGAAGTTTTATTTAAAAAAAAAAAAATCACATAGGTTTCTATTATAGGAAAAAGTTAAATTATCTTAAAATATTTTTGCAATTAGAGTTTAGAATTTTGACCAATAACGTTAAAAAAATGGGGTGTTAGACAAACTAACAGAATCTACATTTTAATATAATTTATTTATGTTCGAGTACAACTTAACCAATGTGTATAATGTTTAAACGTAACAATTTTTTATTTGCGTAGTATATTTGATATTTTGAACTTGCAATGCAACATATATACTTTTATGGGTTTAATAAACATGTACGGTCAATGTTATCAATTTTTTATGATAATAGTTACAATCATGTAGTGATAAAATAAAATTAAGAAATTCTTATTAATTGTCAATGTAAATTTTGTTCATAGTGGGTGGTCCTATTTCTCTATTTTTTGTTATTACTTTTACGAATAGTTATAATTTAATTATTCTATTTAATTTGAATATTTTTTTTATTATTTTAGTTGTTTTATTTGTTTTGTTGTGTTTGTGTGAGTATTTTAAGTATTGAAAGATGTGTTGTGATGAAATTGTGATTATTGATATGCTCGACTATTAAAATTCAATTATAATGTTTAAGAAATAAATAAAAAATTTATTTATGATTTGCAAATTCAACCCACATTTATGACTTAGTTGATTTTGTTCAAGTTTAGTATAAAAATTCTAAATTATAAACTGAACTCAATCTAAATAGAATTTGATTTGGTTGAGTAAAAGACTTAGTCAAAAGTAACTTGTGTACGTGCTTTATTGTTTGATCATCTAAGCTTTTTTCAAATAAAAATGATTTATTTTGCAAAACAAGTTATTTGGTACACCATTTTTATAGGTGGTTTACTTTAGATTAATATTTAAAAATAATTGAAAATTTTAAAAAAATCAATAATATTTAAAAAAAATAAATGACTCATAAGGCTTCTTATACTTACAAATCAAACCATAACCTAATTTATTTCGATTGAATATGCGTTTATTTTTATTTAATTCACTCTGTCAATCAAAAAATAAAAATTGCCATTATTCACTTATAAGAGATTCCTATTCGAAGTTTTTTACAATTTTTTTAATTTGCACCATATGTGGCATTAAAATTTGCCAATGATTTTTTAGGACATTATTGGTTTTTAAAAAAAAAATTTATCACCTATTATGGACTGACACGTGGGGTATACTTTTTCGAACCTCAAACAGTGGTCCTTCACGTAGCTCTAAATTCCAAAATGCAATTTTGAGCAGTAACCCTAGCTCAAGAGATTTTCTCCAATGAGTCGTTCAATTCTCTAACCCTAGGAGACAACCTTTCTCCTCATGTAAATTGTTTCGATGGCTTCTGCAAAGGAACTGAGGGCCTCTGCACCGTCGGAGGTCGCCGATTTGAACGAGTCCACAAACCGCCTGAAACTCACTATCTCCTCCGAGCCTCACGATCATGCCGATGATGCTCCAAATTCTCCTCCTCCATCGTCCAGTGGCGGTCGCAACAGTTTCTCTGATGACGTTATCAATCAGGTTGATCAGTTCCTTCGTGAAGCAATTCAGAACCCTCGCGAACGCCTTTCCGGTGAGTTTTCTTCATTTCATACACATTAAACATACTAAGCGGATATATTTATAAGTTTTTACAGAAATTGGGGTTTCTATGGCATGTGTGTGTGAATTTTATATCGTTTAGTGTTATGTGATTATTACTATTAATTTCGAAGTATATTGTTACAGTCATTTAAGTTTTATCTAATATTGGTTTTTGTCCTTTGATTAACTTTCGACCTTTATCTTTTACAAGTGATGTATTTTAGTCATTTTCACTGTTACAAAAAAAGTTATTGCAACTTTTGGTCATGAGAATTTCTTCTAACAATTGCCAATATATGTCTACTATAATATTCTTAAAAAAAAAACCCATCAATTTAACCGAACAATTGACTTGAACTTGAACAAACACTCCTTGCATGCTTCGAAATTGATATGAACTCTTTGAAATGAAGGACATTTATTTAAGTTATTTGTATTTTCATCTTGTCCTTGTTAAGTTTGCATACTTAACTTTATAATTGATCCAAGATTAGACCTCAACGGTTCATCATAGTTATCATACACTTGTTTGAAAGAGTTATGATGAAAATGACTAACATTCATTATTTATAAAAGATAAAAGGACAAAAATGAATTAAAAAAAGATAAAGGATTAAAAGTATATTTAAGACTTTAAATTTTCCAATTCAGCTGAATTGTTTGATTTTAACAACACACAACCTCGATTGAAGATAGGGTTTTTACCTAGCTGGTTTCGTTTGGCGTGCCATAGTTCATGAAGCCACCTTCAAATAGTCACATTCTATTGGAATGTCCTCCACATTTCATTCTATGTATGATTTTGTTAGTTTGTTTGTGACTACGTACTGCTTCGTTTTTTTTATTTTTTGCAGCACCTTACTTTTGTTTTGACTTTGTTACTCCCTTTTGTTCTGGATTAATCTAATTATTATAGTTGTTTAACTAAGGCTGTATACCATGGTTATTGTCTGTGCTTTGAATTTTAACTAGTTTGTATTAGCTGGTGAGAGCATGTATTTTTATATGTACTGATATGTTGAATAATAGTTTCTGTTGCTTCGTGGTTTGTAATTTTGGTTGAATGTGCAATAATGTTGTTTGAACAGAATTAATGGATTTAATGCTTGATTGTTCTATGGTTCATCCGCGCTTATACATTTACTTGCTGCTGATTTAAATTCCAATGACTCTGTTATGCACTTATAAATCAATAATGCATCATGTGCATTCTTGAATGACTTTCAGATCTAATGACTTTTGTAGAATAGTATGTTTTACATTACTGATTAAGGTTTCTAATTTATTTGACAGTTTTGCGGATGGAGCAAGATGTTCAGAAGTTCATCAATGATCCTAATCAACAGCAGCTTGAATTTCAGCAACTGCCAACTTCTTATTTGCGGTTGGCTGCACACCGGGTGGCCCAGCACTATTCATTGCAGTCAATGGTTTTATTGGATGATAGTTTACCAGATGGTTCTGGGTCAAGAATTATTGTCCACAAGACTTCTGGATGCAAGCCTCCTCTTATTCATCTTGCCGATATCCCTGTAAAATTACCATCAGATTACAATACTGTCAAGAAGGTTGCAATTAAACAGAGACCACAGAAGCAGTCCCTAGTTTTTAGCGATTCAAATTCTAACTCAGTTAAAAATCAAAACTCTAAAAGTGTGGAAGAAAGAAAAGAGGAGTATAGCAGGGCTCGTGCTAGGATCTTTAGTTCAAGTGATAATGGTGGTACTATGGGTGGGAAGCCAGAATGTGAGTTAAGGAAGCAGGATATCTCTTTATTTTGTTCCTTGGGTGTTTCTAGGGTTGAACATAAATCCGCTTCTCTGTCTGATGTCAGTTCCAGTAGGGTGTTGGTTGAGTCATCCACAAATAACAGAAGGGCTAGTAGTAGGATCGAGAAGGAATCAGTTAGTGGGCACAGGCAAAGTAGTAGGGTGGCTATACTTCGGGACCATGAAGTTGACCGCAAGGATCCTGATTACAACAGGAATTATGAAAGGTATGCACACCTGTTACGGGTTCATCCAGTCTTGTAGTCTGTTGGAATTGTTGTTTTATTTTTCTTTCACTTTTCTCAAAATAAAGGATTTGAGCTCTCGACATAACTTTGATGCTGTCACTGTAGGAGCTATTAGATGCCTTTGATATTATACTCCGTATGTATATTCCTATTTTTTATTTATCATGTTCGTGTTTTTGTTAGATGTAGGGGTGCAGTTCAGACATAATACATATACTGATCTACAATATTTGAGTATTTGGTGTTAATTCCTTTATGTGTTAGGGATTGGGAGCTAACCTGCTAGGTTTATGCAGGAAGGTTTTCTTCTTCTTCAGCATTTCTACTTGCTTAATAAAAATACTATCAAATTCGAAAATAACCTGTCTTAACCTGTTTCCACACTAAAACAAATTTCGACATAAGTGACATGTATTAAGTACACACTGCCTGAAATGTCGTGGTACTTAGTCTTATCTTGTGTTTGAAAATATGATGTAATGATGTATTTTTCTTCCAGAAAAGCCCCAAACATGTTTGTTACCAATCAGCCATGCTTAATTAATAGACCCTTTTTGGGATTTCTCATTTGGCCATTATGTTATTCCCAAGCTCTTTTAGAAGTGAAAATTGGATTTTTGTGCTTCATCTGAATGAAATGGAATATTATAATTTAATAATGTGCTTGTGGTTTATTTAGATGATATTTATTTCCATGTGTTACTCCGGTTACTCAATAATTGTGAGTGTGACAGATATAAAGGTGGGGGCACGGTTTGTGTATGGTATATGGATTTATCTGTTTTTTTTTTTAAACTTGCATAGCAGTTATGTTCAAAGACCTGACCTTGGATTTGGGTTCAATGGAGGATCATATACCATGCAGCCCATGTATACAGCTGTACCAAATTACCCCCCTGAGTTTTCACAGCTTGGATCTACTCATGGACTGCCGCTCTCTACTGCACACCAGCCACAAGCTCTTGTCCAGCATATACCTGGGCCATGGGTTCCACCCTCACCTGCTGGAATAGGATATGGATATCCAGAGGTCATGTCACCATTTAATCCTAGACAAGTTGGTGCCTGCTCCACACCAACATTGTATTTGCATTCATCTCAGTATTCTTGTCAGTGTCATGGAATGCCTTTTATTCCCCATGAACATTTTCATCAACCATTTGCACAGGTATAACGGCCCCCAAATTTCCAATTTAATGGCAAATCTTATGTAAAAATTTAACAAGATGCTTAGCTTTCTGTGTCAGGGAATTATTATATATCGCTTTAGAATTGCTTTCATTCAGCTCAAGTATGCAGCAGCATAAACCTCCAAAGATTTATGCTACTCAACATTTTAGTTATATAAACCTCCAAAGATCTCAGCTTTGATCTCATATCATTTGACACTTGATGTGGACTACAACTGGTTTTTCATGTTTTTTTAGTTTTGTATGTTAAAAACCTAATTGAGAAGTTGGATATAAGCATGAAAAGAAGATCTAGAGTGAATATGGTTATACAATTGCTCCACACACATGTACATGGGAGTCTCTCAAAAAGAAGAGACAAACATAATATATTTTCGTAGATCTACAATGATGTGCTTCTCTGGATTTTAATGATGTTATTCCTGTTTTTAGACGGTTGTACTTCTACATGCAAACTCATCCTTGCTGAAACAATTTTTGAAATAGGATTGGGTTGATATGCACATGTTTATTCAGAAAAAGAAAACTGTGTTTGGAAATGTCTTTTTTTCCATGAACCTGTGGAAGAAAGTATGTTATAGTGGCAGGTTACCTCTCTAATCGAGTGGATGAGTAGCTCTAAAGAAGACAATTACCTTTACAATAGCCAATTGGTACCGCAGTTTGTATATCATCTTGTCAGTTGAAAACTATTTCATTTTCTTTTAAAAGCTTGTATAATGCTTTCCTTGATTCTTGGGCGTGTTTAATCTTGAATGTCTGATGCTATCCCTATTTTGACAATTACAGTTTTTGATCTGTTCTGTAAATTTACTAATTCAGATCTTGACTATTATGCCCTAATGCCATATTGTTTGAAGAAAATGATTGTTTGTACTTGGTTGCGTCTAGATAATGTTGTGATATTATGCACACATCATTCCACCAAATAGTTTATGGTTTTTCAAGCGACACACATTTTGCCTCATTTTTGGGATAGAGTGCTTGTGAAATTTCATGTTTATTAGTCTTTTACCTTTTCTTTGTATTTAATTATATTTTATTTATTGTTTTTGATACTACAGTTTCATCAACTACCACCTGATGGAAGTTTTGGATTAGCCTGGCCCTGGTGAAGGGCATGGGCCATGCTTGCAACTGGTCAGCCTGAGACATATGATGTGTAGCTTCAAATATTTCTGTTAGCTGATTTCAGTGCATGCGGGCACATTGGCTGAGTTTGGCTGGAATTGATTTGAAGACCTTCTTCGTTTATCCCTTCCTCCATTTTTGGTCTTGCAAGGATGTTTATTGCGTCTTCCATGTCCCTCGTGGACATTTGCGATTTCAATTAGGAGCTTCTAGAGCTCAAACATTGCTTCTGATGATTTTACAAGGAGATAATTGAGACTTACCCATAGCTGAACAAGTTTGTGCTTGACTTGGACGAAGGTATGCTTTGCTCGACATATAATGTTGAATACATTTGTTCGGGTAGCTTGCCTGAGCATTTGTTTCCTACTTAAATAGAAGTTCACCATTTTCATTTATTAAAATTGGGTAAATGAAAAATGTGGAATCAGTAACATATTCAAATACTCCATCACCAAAGTTCTTTTGTTTGTGAATTTGCTCTTCCGCCTGTCATGTGATTTACATTAATATAATTATAATGAAAAACAGTTTTTAAATTCTTTACTTCTAGCTAGGTACATGTAAATTAAATTTTTGTTCAGGCTACCTAACGAGTATAAAATGTTTTTTTTATATAAATTTTCTTGTTTTTGATACAGCTTTAAAGAGCTCAAGGGGTTACTTGTAAAAGAGCTTGGCACGTCTGCCTTCTGATTGTTGGAATTTTGTTGTTGAGATTCAACTGGAATTTCTCAAGATTTATACATGTGCTGCGATGCCAATTCGAAGTCTTGCTATGAGAGCTAGCAAATCTAATGCGTTTCTATCGATCATTTGAAATTTGGCGTGATCTTTAAAACCTCTCAATAGAGCCACAAATTTGGTGAAAGCAATCATGTGGTCCATTATGCGTAGGAAGCTCAAATGCATGAATGTTAGGGATTCATGCAGTAAATGGACACATGCATATGGTTGCCTGCCTTCACCCAAATTGTCTCTCTACTGAGAGCTTTGGAGGAACCGAATGATGCTTCAAATAATTGAATAGCAACGCATCTTAGTTACTGTCTGTCATAGCAATCCTCCAAAGTGATCAAAACTCATCTCACTGACAACTTGAAAAACTGACATGTCCAGAGAAATGTGCTTTTGATCAATGCTGAAACACTTGAGAAAAAAGAGAGAACTTTAGGGATTCATTGTGGGAGACAAGAGAGTGTATCCGGAGGATTGACGAGAAGATAGAGACTTGATTGAAGCTCCGACAGAGACTTAACTTTATCTATTTTCCAACTCCTCCCAATGCCAATCAAGTTCCCATTCCCGATGGCCGATTCGAAAAGTTGAAGATCAGTTGCTCTTTCTATTTTTTAGATTTCAAAGTAAACGTAGGTTAATGGTCATGTGGTTTCACTTGCCTACCTAATACATTTAGTTGTGGGAGACTTCTGTTTCCTGGTTAATGTTCATGTAGTTTCGCTAGGCTTGTTAATTCTTGTCATCCGTTACTTGCATGGTTCAGTTTGATTTGGTTATTAAATAAATAAAAAATCCAAGTCAATAAAAAATGATCGGTTTAGTTTTGTTCAGTTTACGAGGCTAGTGGGGCATTTTAAATTTCATTGTTTGTTCGGATTTTGCCCTAGTGCTTCAAGTTTTGTTTTGCTTATCATTACAAATTTCATTGTTTCTTTCAATTTTGGCTTAGTTCTCTAAGTTTTGTTTTGCTTATTATTAATTATTAATACAATTAATTAGAGTGTTGCAAATGATAGGTGAATGTCTAAATAGTTATGTGATATACTTCTGCATTCTAATATTGATTAAAAAAAAGTTAGTGTAATTTTTTTATGAAGTTTGAAAAAAATAACTTGATGTATAATTGATCGGCCTGGATTGTGTGGTTAGTTTCACTCTTTTAAAAGAATAATAGTAGTTAGTAATTATATTAATAATTGGTAAAAATAAAAATAAATGCTACCTGCATCAAAGGAAAGTTTGTTGGCGAAAAAGCAAGATTTGATCTCAACATGACAATACATGGTAGTTTCCTATTCTGCATTGACAAACGAACTGTCGAAATCATAAGTTAGGAATCAAATAGTGGCACCAAAACTATTCCTGAAATTTGTCCACAAAACATGATCTACTAATTAAGACAAGATCTGGAAACTTGGCCTGTACGGAGGACTACAATGATGAGCAGGAGATGGCACAGTTTGACACTATGCTCTAGGGAACGCTTGAATAGAGGAGTGAAGATGACTTTGGGTTAAAAAACGAAGAGTCCCACATTACTTAGCACATGGTCGGTTTGGGTGATAGAGTTTTAGAATAAAAACATCTGTTCAAACAATAATGAGTTGTTAACGGTTGGTTCGGATTTTGACCAATATCGACCAAGTCCATGTCCTTGAGATGTTGGTTTGAGTTGAGTTCATCGGTTCCCTAGCCACTTAAAAAGTAGATGGATTTGATACAATTATTTTATTAAGAGTACATTTAATTTTTAAAAGAGTGATATTATTTAAACATTAAGAAGTTGACATTGTATTCAATACTTTATAACAATAAATCACTTATAACTTATGATTGATTAGAAAAAAAAGAAAAAAAAAGAAAAAAAGTTATTAAAAAACAACACCATATATAAATACGGTACTGAACATCATTTTTTGATGGTGACATAACAATTGTCTCCTGTTTTTTACTAGAATATTTCTCTTTTATAATTATTATCCGTGTTCCAAATGTTTTTTTAAATGCTTACTTATGAATGCGTTATTTTATACGAAAAATGAGAATCCCTTATAGTCCAGTTGTATAAATTTTTTAAAAATTACTAAAATAATTAAGTCTTTCTCTGTCCCATAATTACTGATTCAATTGATAATATACAAATTAAAAAAAGTGTGGAAATGAAAGAGGAAGAATGATATTTTTACTACAATATGTTTATCAAGTGTTAGTGCATTCACCACCATTACCATTAATGCAAAATGAAAAATATTGAATTAAAATTAATACATATAATACTAATTAATTGTACAATTAGAAAGAAAACAAAAATTATACTGTAAATTGAAAAGAGTCATTCATGAGTATAGAATTCTGGGGAATTGACCATTTGATTATCTAGTTTGCCTGATTATCTTTTTCATGTTTTATTTCATCCAGCATATGCTGGTATAACTAATGTATTAATAAGAACCAAACAAAACCAAAAATTATAATTGTTTTAATGTATTAACAGATGCCCTCTGAGCAAATAGAGAGGACCTGAACTCGATCATAATTGTAAAAACAAAACTCTTGTATAATCCAACGAAATGCTAAGTGCTAGGGAAGAAAACTCATGACCTATGGTTTTAGGAGAACTTTGTTCTGCGATTGATCTAATCTTAACTGATTGCAAAATCAATGTCGGGTTTTGATTCCACTATCACCACTTCCTTAGCAAATACAACTCTGGTACCAAACACAGGCTCAGCAACACAGCTCAGCTATCCACAGTTAACATCTTGTCTATGCTGGAAAAGTTTTGATAGAAAGCTTTGAAATACTTGTAAGCAATGTCTATATCTTCTTTCCCACATATTTCTCTTATACTGCAAACCAAGTAAAAGCAGAGACTCAGACAACTCATTATATCCTTGGAGTGTGTCAGGTAATAACATTTGCTTCTTTTTCAGGATGGTTTTTTCTTCAACTTATTCATAAAAGAAGAATTTTAGTAAGACAAAGACAAGAAATTAAGGGGCATAGCATCTAATACTTTGTATGCAGAGAAAAAGACACAGCTGATACCTGATTCTAAAAGATAAATCCAAACCTCATATATAAATGTTGAAAATTGATACATGATTATAACTTATACCTTTACAGTATCAAGGTCGAGTATATGACAAGGTTCCACAAAGGCTTTGATAGGTTATAGGCAGTTTATATATATTTCTTTTGAAAAATCCTTTGATACCTGTGCATTGAAAGTTGAGGAATTCCACAGTCAACAGTTCTGATGCCAACACCAGAAGCGAGTATTGGACCTATGGTTGATCCGCATCCCATGTCATTTCTAACCACAAATTCCTACAGTGAGTAGACAAACTTTAATATTCAGATGCCTCAATTATGTGATATAACAAGCATCAATAATGCTTTTACTTTCTATTTCATCTACTGCAAGAGATTATATTGAAAAGCAGCTACCCACAGTAACTTAAAAAAAAAGTACAGATTTTTTGCAGAACCTATCCTTTGAAATGATTTTATTTTGCATTCAAAGGAATGATAATGAAATCATAGAGAGGAATTGCCTGAGTTGGAAGGTTATGGATTTTCCCAACTTCTTTAAAAAGAAAAGATGTGATTCCAGTGGTAGCATAGCGCTGGTTTGCATTGTGCTTAATAACAAGTCCTTTCTGCAGCTCTGGTCGGTGGTGTTCTTCATGCTTATCTGAAAAATTTGGATGAACTCCATGGGCCATATCTGCAGACACTGTTAGGAATAGAATCCAAAAGGTAATTTAGTGGTCCCTTTCAGAATATTATGGAAGACAACAAATTAGGGACATCAAATTCACTATTGCTCATATGATCAAATAAAAGTCACTATTTTCCATTGAATATACTCTTTTATCCTAAATAGAGCTGTTATATATTTTCAAAATTTAATTAAATGATAAACTCATTGGCATGTTTTCATTTAATCCTGAAAACAAAATCATTGGAATGTTTTCATTAAATCCTGAAACAAAATCATGTATAAGCTTTCTTTCGTTCCATTTTCTTAATTTAAATTTTGGTTTGCACCCAAAAAATTAAATTGACATCCTAATTGATCTAGTAAAGAGAAGAGAGTTCCAGAAACAGAATAGATAAATAAATACCAGAGTTATTTCCTTAGTCACATCCTTTTATCAATTTTTAGCTATTATTTCAAACCCCAAATTCTTATTTTATATATACATATATATATATTAAATTTACAAACTCTACACAAAAAGCACCCAAAAAACAAATCCATAACGTAAGTCTTCCCAGGAGCCACTCTAGTGAGCTAGGCTAGTTGACAACTGACGTTTGCCGTCAACCCACAATATTGGAATTACACCCATGGTACAATTAACATTTGTCACAAATTAATAAGAGGATGATATACCTAGAAATGATTGGCGAATAGTGCGCTCAAAAGAGCCTTCACCAATGTAGCTGTCTGCCAAGCTAGCCACTATACGTCTCATGGCCTGAAACATGGTGGGGGCACCAGCTCCTTGAGCAGAATCTGAACCCACCTAAATAGCAGCAGTTAGATGAAGAATTGAGAAATCAACTTCCAAATATCATTACAGTACAAAAATTATATGCATTATATGAACTCATAAATAAGATATATCATAATTCACAAAAGATTGAATTTGTGAGTGTAAAGAGTCCCTTACCTCCAATGATTTATATTATGATATTTCCATCAATTTGAAAGAATATTTTATTGCAATGGTTTAATGATGTAGTACTTTCTTGTTTATTGATAATATTAATCAGATATTTAAAAATATGAAAACAACTATTGTGAGAACAGAGGGTGAAAATATAGAAGAATTTCCGATAATTATAAGTGTGCACCAGAGCCAACTTTGAGCTGATATCTTTTGGTCTTTGATTCTACACATGCTTACTAAACATATCCAAGAAATGGTGTCTTGGTGCAATTTTTTGCAAATGATATACTCTTGGTTGGAGATTCGAGAGAAGATAAATAAAATGTTAGAGCTATGACAACATGCCTTACAAACCTCTTTTATTAATTTTGCTATACAAAAAATGCCTTATAAAACACATGGTTTCCACCCAAGAAGTTAAATAGAATATCAGGAATGTAACAAATAAATGCTAATGTGAAGATAAAAATTAGAGAATACACAATACCAATGATCTCGTGTTTTAAGTAGCTTGGGTCCATCATACAAAGTGAGGGGGAGAACGAGGGAGATGTCAACCATAGGATCCGAGTAGGGTGGATGAAATCGAAGAATGTCTTGAGTGTAAATGTGATAAGAGATACACTCAAAGGAAATTTTATCGCACACCTATAAGAGTGTGTTGCAAATCACAAACACAAAATAGTAGAAATAGATCAATCAAAGGAGATCAATGTATTTTGATGATGAAAGGAAAATGCAGAAGGGAAGAATTTACCCACAGAGCTTGACTCCTCTCAGAGAATAATCAAATTCCCTGCCTACTACAATACAACTACCCATCATTCCACCCCACATTCACGTTTCCCCCTCTCTCTGCCACCTCACCATATTTCCCTAGCCGTCTATTTTCCTTACACAGACTCTCCACACTTTAAGCTTACTTGTCCGGCCTGTGATCTCATCATCTTAGGCCCCTCTATCAGAATGAGACCAAGTAAAACTATAGGTCACACCAAGAGAGATTAGAGGAAGGTTATTCATCTTTGGACCTATTACATGGCACCCCTATAGTGTCGGTTGATACATGTAGTCATCCCCACCTAATGAAAAAGGCACATCGGTTATTATTGTTGTATCAAATATAGAGCAACTATTGGACTTTGCTGCTCAAGGTCTGCACAGAAACGTTTGTTGGCTTAATTTTTACATGGACTGAAACAATCACTATTACTCCTGGTTTGCTTTGGATGGTTGAGTGAGGTGGTCCTTGTTTTTTTTATTGAAGACATGTAGTTATGATCATTACAATTCTTCTATCAGCAGTCTAATGGTAGTTATAACGACATGATGGTATATGTCAATAATATAGTGATAGCTGGAATAATACCCTATATTTTGTCCTTAGGGCTCCTCCATTTGGTGACATGTATTTGGTGCTTTCGGTGAACCACAGGCATGTGGTTTCAATTTGGATTAATTTCCAATATATATAATTTGTCAGTGGAATAAAAATATGGCATCTATATAAAAAAAAAAAGCATACATATTAAAAAAGAAGAAAAATACCTCTTCATTGTCAAATAGAGCAACCATCCGAATTGCATGTTCACTTGCTAAGTCACTGGAAGATTCACATGAGTCAATAAGTGCCCTTAATGCACAATAACTTGAAGCAAGATTATCTAATCTTCCAGAAAATATGAATTCATTGTTTCCACCTCCAAGGCAGCTAGGTTGAGTATCACAAACATTCAGTTCAATACTCACTATGTCATCAACATCACATTTCAACTCCTCTGACAATATCTGAAAATTAAAATCAAGGCCTATTATAAAGAATTGTAAGCAGTAGCACTGGTCACGTAAGCTACATTTAAAATGACAGGTAGTTAAAAATCATAACAGACAAACATGTACAATTGCATTTCAGCATGGCACATTGTACCCGTATCAATTGCTAAAACACCAAGAGATCAACTTATTTGACTTGGTAGCAAATATCTAAGGCAATCAATTCAATGGATTATTAAATAGTAACGGACCGAGGAATAAAAATATGTACAAGGAAAATGCTAAGACACTGGTAAAGGAATCACATAAATTGTTTATGAGAAAGTGCGGCTTTTGAAATTAATGATGGCATGATGCATTGAATGTTGTAATTTCCAATATATAATAACTTTCAAAATCTTGAATCCTTAACCACTACCCTTCCAAAGATCCCAGGTTAGCACAACTCAATGTACTAAACTTTAAGCTGTCTACAATCTTCTGAGACTAAGAAATTACTAGTACAAGAACAGTGATTTGAAAGGTCTCAATGTTCATTTATAGTCATCATCAATATCAACTCAAGAATGTTATGAAATCATAATTCTATCCTAAAAGCATACGGATATCTAGCTGTGATCCAGACCTTAAGAATAAGCAAACCAATTATAGCAGGCACTGTTATTTTTTAGAAATGCCTCACATTACTATGCCTGGCAATGAATCATATTTCTTTGACTTGCATTTAAAGATATCTATCCTGTACTACAGAAACTATAGTACAAAGTCATTTCAATTTATATTTGGCAAACATTGAATTTGATTTTAATTTTCTTTCTTCCACCCACTCTAGACTGTACTAGGAAGAAATAATGGGAAACAAACAAGATAACAATAGCTGTCGATGCAATCAGCAATCTTTTTTTTCAAGAAATGTTTAAATTTTTTTTTTATTGCTATGCATGGTTTACTGTTCTCTGACAATTACAATAGACAATATTCAAATGAAGCGGAACTAGTTTGAATCCATGAACACATCAGATTATTCAAAGTTCGAACCTTTCAAGAATACTTCAAATTCAAACTCAACTCAAAAAAAAGGATAAACAATACGTACCTGCATAAGCAATGGATGATGAGAAGCTTTGGATGTCAATGCAGCAGTCTTCTCTTTTGTCTCTGAAGAAGTGTCCTCAAGTTTCACCGAGAGTAAAGGAAGAAGATGAGTCTCTAGATTTGGTTTGAAACCATCCTGGTTCACTGTGCTAAACAATGAAACAAATATGAGACGGCAATAGAATCTGCTAACTTGCGTGTCTCTGTGGCAGAACATTAACATGTAGTAAAGAAGTGTAAGGAGCCAAAAAGAAAAAAAACTAGGGCAGGCCACATAGAAAACCAGACATCTCCCTCAATGATAGCACAAATGTTTGCCTGTAATTGCCGATCATTGCTGAAAAGATTTGATATCACTGAAATATCTAACTTGCTCCTCTAAAGTAAGCAGCTAACATTACGTGCATATGCATAACAAATCGTAGGGGCACTGAAATATCAGCCCTCAAATTTCTCATTAATATTTGAGATCACAATACTTTATTTCATTTTAGAAGAGATAAATCCCACTGAACCATAATGTTTGGTTGGATGATTATATAAATGTGATGATCATAGTTAGTAAGTGTTGGTGCAAGTAGGAGTTGTAATATAAGTAACAAAGAATGATATATGATTTATTAAATGTGAGAAAGGTAAGTTATGGTACCGGTCAAGATGAATGGCAAGAGTGGGAATACGCAAAATGGGTCTATTGACTTTGACAAGCTTATGAAGAAAAGAATTATCACTCTTTCTGAGAATAACTCTCCCTGCAACACTCAAATCCCTATCAAACCAAGTATGCCATAAACCACCTCCATAAGTCTGAACATTTACCATCAAATAAGAAGAAGACTTCAGCGACGCCGTTTTGGGTTTCAGTTTCAGACACGGACTATCCGTGTGCGCCGCTATCGCATGAAAACCGTCACCCACATTGTACCTTCAACAAAAAAACAGTTCCATTCCATCATCAAATAATAATAATGGAAGGCACTATCACTAGTCCTGAATGTGTGGAAATTACAAACACAAATTAACTTAAGTTGCCAAATGTATCCAAATTACGAAGACAACTCCAAATGTCTCATTAGTTAGTAATTTGTGGACCACATTAACTAAATTAAGATACATTTGAACTAAACTAACTTAAATAACTAAGGAAAGACATGTTTAGATAACCAAATGAACTATTTACTCTAAAAGTAACGTGCAGGACAGATCCAAAATTGGTAAAACGACAAGAACTCACTTTTCTCCGACGGCGAAAGCAACCAAAGAAGACATGTTGCGTGTGAAAAAGTAGCGTCCACCTGGCTTGAGGTTCCATTCTTCGTTCTCGTCAAGAAGGTGAAAACCTGCGGCGATTAATTGGCGTTTAGCCTCAGCTGCGCAGGAAAAGGAAAGGAAAGGTTAATTTGGGAAGGAAGGGAGAATTAAGAGGGATATTTATGGAATTGAAAAAAAAAGACGGAACCTGTGGCGTGGAAATGAGTCCATGATTCGTTGAGGTAATCGAGAAGGTCGTTTACTATGGAAATAGATTCGGATTTACGATGAGGTGGTGTGGAATTGGCGGAGCAGAAGCTACGGCGAGGAGTGAGTGTGATGGAATTGGAGTGTAACGAATTTGGGAGTTTAGTGCAGCGAAAAAGGGATAATGATGACAAGGGTTTCAGATTGAGATTCAGTGATGGAGAAAAAGAATGCAAAAGAATATGCGGTCGAGTTATTATTGTTGCCATCTTTCTAACACTCAACCACGCACATTCTATTCTGTTAACTGTAACTACTTAACTATACTCTATCAATATCCCTGCATCTGCATTTACACAAATTTCGCAATCAGACAATCCCATCATTTTTATTTTTATTTTTATTTGTAAGCTAATGAATATTTATTTGTAAGCTAATGTTAAGAAAAAACATTGTTACTACATTTATCACTAGCCCCTTTTTGTTCCTCCCCTCTTATGTGGAGTTTGGTGCTTTCATGCTTTAATAGCCAAGAGAGAAATAATGGGATCTCAACAATTTATTTCATTCATATTTTAATTTTGTTAATAATACATTTGATATATGTTGAAAATTTGAGATAATTCTTCATAACACACAAGATTAACAAAACAAAAAATCATGTAACAAACATAATCAAGTTGTTTTTTTTCCTTATGGTAGCCTTGCAGTTTGCAAAAGAAGATAAGGGATACACCATGCCGTTTCTTTCAACATCTTCACACCGTAAGATATTCACTGGCAAAGCTAATTGTTTACTAATAAATTTATTTGGGATAATTAAATTTATATCGTTGAGTTAGCTAAATAAAAAACTATACTTAATTCTTTAAAAACAATATATCTTTTGGGTAACCAAAGCTACCCATAACTATGTGCAGCTTCGCCCATGAAGATATCACTCCTACACCATGCCATTCAACATATGCTGCATTATGTGGGATATTGTTGTTTAAAACTAACCATAACAATACAATAACCATTGTTAATACTAAAAGTAAAACATTGGTAACAGTTGAGGATAATTCCAACATCATGTAGTTTATGTATAGAAACTAAAAGTGGATGCATCAGTGATAATGTTCCTTAAGCCACCAATTGTGGATGCCAGCATAATACACACTCCTAAGTAAATTGCAGCCTGAAATGAAACACACATAAATTAGTATACAATTCACACATTTTGAATCTTATATTCTAGTTTTAGCTCTATAGCATTGACACTTATGATGGAAGTCGTGTCCTGGTCTCCGACACTACACAGACACATCGATTATGTTCAATTAATTTATTTTCTAAAATTATTATCAGTATCGACGTGTCAATGTCAAACAGTCAGTTGCCTGTGTCAGTATACTACGTGTTTCATATGTTTGTTTCATTTTAAAGAAAGATTGATCATTACCCAGTTGATGAACCAGTTGGAGCTGAATTTTCTTGGCTTCTTGATTATCAACCACATTATGCTAGGTAGCTGAAAAAATTAACAAGCCATATAATTGATCCTTAGGTTTTAGATTGAATTCATTAAAATTTGGTAATTTGACATGAGTTTGGAGAAACTGAGAGGATAAGAGAGCCTTACAAAATATGAAGTAGGTGCAAAACCAAATCCACCAAAGAATCCAAGAAGATCACCAAAGAAAGGAAAAGTGACACCAAAGAATAATGTTAAAGCTGAAAATATTTCAACAAACTTTATTAGTAACATAAAGAGTTCAAGACTTATCATGAAGAAAAATTCTTGTATTCTATCCCTTACTCTACTTCTGAAAAATTGCTATGCAGTGATTGCATAGAATAGTTTTGACATTATACCTACATAAGCGGATCGAGCTACAAGTCTAAGCGCTACACCGGGAGGGAAGTTCAATCTTCTCATCATCATCTTCTCAATCAAGTCAAAAACAGGCATCGCATAAACCTATAATATAGAAAAGAAAATTTAACGCCTATTTGGCTTCAGAAAACATTTTGAATTTTCATTTTAATGACAGAATTTGGGTTCAGCATATATACCTGATAGCTGCCAACAACATGAATGAATACCATCAAGTTAGCAGAGGCAATAAGCCATGAAGGTCTTTCAAGTGACATAAGTACATTATCATCAACAGCTTGTCCAAAAGCCCAATATCCTATAAGTGCAACTGGGAAATAGCATATTGCATTGATGAAATAAGCACAAATAGCACCATTCCACATTGGTATCTTTGAAGGTTTATCAGGTGTTGATGGAATTGTAGCCTGAATTTCAAGTGTCACTGCATGCCCAGCAAATGCAAATGAAATTTGACCAAGTGCATTGAAGATTCTGAACAATAAATCAGTTTTGCTGATTTCTTTGTATGCATAGCTAACATTGTCAATCCTTCCTCTAGATAAGCAAGCCACCCAAGCTATTGTTGAATAGCTGCACCCAAAATCACACTATTGTAAGCTATATGGATGTATGAATTTCATCTCAACTAGGAGCAATTGGATTAGTCAGTTAGAATTGTATTATTAGCCTATACTAAATTTCATCTTAAGCTTTTCTACCAAAAGCTGATATACCCAGGTTAGTGTATCATGTGGATTTATGAATTTCCTTGCATGTTCTTCTGATCTATTTCACTATAAAACCATACACAAAGGGTGAAGTTAATTATGTCTTTTACTTTAATTTATCATTTCTATAAATTTCTGAGTTTGTTAAGAGAGTTATAGGATAAAGCCAAATAATTTCCTCAAAAGTAACAAAATTTATTGGTTCTTTTGGTACGTGTTAATAACCTTAAAACGACAACTAAAAATAAACAGAGTAATTAATGTTCAAGAAAAGACTAGACATGTTGCATAAAGAAGTACCTTAATGACATAACAGCTGCTGCTAAAGAAACACCAGCAACAGAATTGATATTGGGAAGCTGAGACAGAAAAAAATGTATTCCACCAAAAATCATAATCCAATAAGACTGCTTGATTTGTGTACAGTTGGTGCATGCTATCTCCACAAACTGCTTTAGACACTTCCCACCAACAACCATATACACAATATCACACCCAACTTGAACAATCAGTTGCTGAGGGAGAACAATCCATGGTCCAAGTTTTGGTCCAAAAGCATGTCTACCAAGATCAATATACCGATCGAAACGAGTTCCAGGAACACATTCGTGTAGCTGAATCATTTGCCACATTGTGTTTAATGTCAAACACCATGATAGTAACAACATCAAAATCCCTGGACCCCTGCATAGAAGAGAAGATATAATTAACTTTCACTAACATCTAATGTAACATCCTATTCTTGTTAAGATGCTGCTTAAATTTTTGCAAAAATAAAACTACATATAAAATATCATCTCATGCATCTTTTATAAAATTAGAAATAGAACTTAGATGAAAGAAATCAATTTATGTAACGTTTTAAATAGACTGTGAATGTGATATAGTAGAGACTACTTAAATACTCCAACATTGAATTTCTGAGGAGCAATTACCATCCTAGATACACCATGGCATATGGAAGGCTGAGAACACCTGCGCCAATCATGGCTGTCACCGTGTGGAATGTTGAGTACCACCATTTCGCTCGGCGAGCGGAGCCATTATCCACAAATTTTTCATTTGATTGAATTTCCTGCAATTTTGGAAGATGCAAAAACAATAAAAGAATTAGTGCATGAGACCATGACAAAAAAAATTGATTGTACACACAAACTTACTAGGAATAAATTACCTTAGAATGTAAAGAAGGACTAGAGACCATTTTAACTCAGTCACAAAGAAAATAGGAGAAAGAGAAGGTCCTAGGATGTTGGGATCAAAGTGAAGTACATCAGTTATATATAATTGAGTGGAGGTTCATGTGTAACAAATATTTGATGCAATAATAATAATAATAATAGTAGTAGTAGTAAACATTTGCACCCTACCACCTAGTATAGTATTTTTCTTGCTACTTATGCTTTTATTGTTGCTGCTTAAAGGGCTTCCTCTTACTTTGAATCAAATCAAATTCAAAAGAAGTGGCTGAATTCAAAGAATAGGTTTGAGGGACACAAAATGTCACACTACATAAGTGGCAAGGTAAAACCTACTTTTAAACCCAAAGGAAGATTATATTATCTTAGGAGTTGTTTTCTATCACAACTAATTTTGATTATTAGGAATAAAGTTAAAAAAAATTATTTTTTTAAAATATACTATATGTCATCATAATAGTTTTTTTTTTTTTTGGCTTTTCATATTTTAAAACATTGAATGATTTTTTAGTTTATAATGTCAATAAAAATATAACTAAACAATTATTTTACCACTCACATTTCATGCAATTTTACATTTAATTTTTGATACTACTCTCATTTAACAAATATTTAATTATTCACATCTCTTTATCAAATAAATAAAATAAATTTCTTAGACTTAAACAAATTACATAAAGAAACAACCTGACATGTATGTATAATGATAATTCAAATCTTAAAATTGTCGATGAGTCACTTGATAAAATAATTGAACTTAAAAATAATTAAAAATAATGTAAATCAATAATTTTATATATTTTATTAAATGAATTTTAAATTCAGACGAGTAGGGGACGTTAATCAATTAACCAAATTGTCTATAATTATATATATATATATATATATGAAAAACAAAGTGGAACTCCAACTCCTACTGGACCCAACATAGAGCCGTTCTTATATTCAAAACATTTTCTTATTTGAAACCATTTTTGAATTTTTTTCTTCTTCTTATTTTCTATTATTTTGAAAATTTGTAATTACTAGACCAAAACTAGTCAAAGTGATTATTTTAAAAAATATATATAATTAACTCTAAGCTAAACCTGTCTAGTTACAATGTAGGAAACACCTGTAAAGTTTAGAGTAATACTTTTTTTTTTCTATGAGGAATTGCTAGGAGGATAGCCAAGAATAATTTTGATGGAGATAGGAACAATAGAAACTTCACCTTTTTTTAGTGCGGTCAGTGAATTGTTCTGCATATCAAAGAATCAAATTGAGAAGATCATATATATTAATTAAAGAGTGATGTAAAATATAACGAATGGGTCTTGAAGTGCCAATAAGATTTCTGAAAGGTTTGTTTTTAATTTTTGAATGATGGGAACATTTTATAGGTAAGGGGAAGGCATGTAACCTTTAATCATTGCAATTATCGACGGTGGGATTTGTTTATCATGGTAAATTAAGCCACTGAATTTTAAGATAGTGATTTCTGAATGGCTGCAGCATAGAATTAGAGAGTGCACCCCACTATGGAAAAATGTACCACCAGAATTGTTCTACTCAATAGGGACTAAACCACATCATCGTATTTCTGTTTGTTTCTTCTTTCACCAAAAAGTTATATTAATAATTTCTTTGAAGTTATATTTTTCTAGCTCCATTTTTATATATATCTCTCTAATAAATTTCTTTTTTCTTTTTTATAAGATACTTTTCAAATCACAAAATATGATTTTTTTTTTACAAAAATAACTTTAATTAAATAAAAAGAATTAAAACATTGATCACTTGGTTTCTCTTAACATTTTGTTTAAACAATCTCTCTTAATAGTTTGGACAATTTTGAAAAGAGAATATATATAGTTGATAAATTTAATGCGAAAATTACTTTTTATTTATTTTGTATGTTGATTAAAATAATCTTATATATATAAGAACAAAAGTAATATATTTTACTGCAAAAAGAAAATCAATTTTAAGAATTAACTTTAGATTTTTTTTAATTTAAAATATTTTAGGTGAAAGAATGATATCTAAGTCTAAGGTATGAAAGACTTTAAAATTTATTGAATATTTACAAATAAATCAATTTACATTTATTTATTTTTAATAACAACTTACAAGTTCAATATAAATCTTTTTATCATTATCTCTTTACACTGTTATTAAAATAAAAAATAAGAGAAAAAAAGTTGGGTCATTGGCAGAGACAATTTAATATGTCACATTTCTCTTAAATTATACCGTCAATATTCTTCTAAATTTATATCTTATGAAATACTTTGTCCCTCAAATAAATAAAAATATTCAATAACTATAATTTTGTTATACTCGTCCATTTAACTAAAATTATTAACTAAAATCCATTACAAATTTAATATGTATCTTTTTAATTATCATTATCTCTTACATTGTTATTAAAATAAAAAATAAGAGAAAAAAAGTTGGGTCATTGGCGGAGACGATTTAATATGTCACATTTCTCTTAAATTATACAGCGAATATTCTTCTAAATTTATATCTTATGAAATACTTTGTCCATTAAATAAATAAAAATTATCAATAACTATAATTTTGTCATACTCCTCCATTTAACTAAAATTTATTATTAACTGCTAAACTTGACAACAGTGCTTTAAAAATAGGTCAACAAATACAATTTAAATAATGATCACAGATGACTTTAATATATTAGAGTACATATGAAATAATTAGATTTAGATATATTAGAGTACATATGAAATAATTCGATTTAGATATACGTGTTTTACAGTTGTTCATGAATAAACATATAACTTTAAAAAAATTATAAAATATTTAAAATTTAATATATAAAAAATAGTTTTAAAGTTTTTTTGAAGTAATGTAATTCTAAAGTGTAATTCAAATTCTTTTATGTAAATTTCATTTTCAGGGATAAATTTGACAATTTTTTAAAATGAAGAAATTTTATAAAATATTTTGTCAAAGCTAAATTTGGAGAATTTCAAATACTATTTTAAAGGTTTTATATGAAATTATTTCTTAACTTTATACAATATGAATATCAAATTTGTTCCCATAAATTTTTAATTTCTTTTCTTTTCAATTTTTATTTTCCACAACACTTTTTAAATTATAAATATGACCAAAATTTAAATAAACAAGTGTTCTATTCAAACAATACAATTTATTAATAAAGAAAATGCAATTGAAACATTTTGAATTGCTTAAAACTTTTAACTCCCCTAACTTTTTTAATTTCTTCATACAAAGAGAATCTTGGGAAATCAATAATTTAACACATAATAATAAAATAGTTACGATATTAAATTTAAAATAAATGTCTTTTGACATGATAGAATATATGAGTGTATGATTATTGTTCGTAACAGTAAAATATTTATTATTTTGCATGAATTACATCACATGCAAATTACTTTAATGTCTAATGATATTTAAAAGAATTTGATAATATTTTAGTATGCAATCAACCCGTTTAGTATAAAATGGTATTTAAAAGATGTTTGAAACATTTCAGTACAATAAATGAAACAAAATCAAATCTTACGACCAATCCGACATTGTTTTTACCCGAAACCAAAAAGTGTAAAAAAAAAACTTTATAAATATTCAATTAAATTTAATGCAATTTATAAAAATGATACAAAATATGATTGATCTAGCAAACTGAAAAAAATATATTACATGTGATTGTCAAAGTACTTTTTAGTGTGGTTGTGTGAGAGTAAAATCTTCGGTTAAAATATGCAGAAAATAATTTACCATCCAACCAATTTTAACACATACTATACCATTAGAGTAAATCTATAGAGAATGAAAAAATGTTTAATATTCAAATCACGAAGTATGTAAAACGCATAAATGAATTGCATGTGGTCAACATTTCACATTAATTTCAGTTTAGTTTTTAGTCGTACATTGAAGATTGGATGTTCATATTTTAAGTCATATTATAGATCATATTTTAGAATTTAAAACACAAATATTTTGATCTTTATGTAATGTTTCAATCTAGATAGAGAGAAAAGAAAATACATGAAATAAATAAATAAGAAATCAAATATTTAATAAAAAAAATTATTTGTTCTAATCATCGACAATAGTGGTCGCACGAGAAGGAGGGACGATGAAGACCTTTGAAGAGAAATATGCACAATACCATTTTTCATCCGTTAAAATATAACTTCGAACAAGTGTTGAAGAAAATCAATCAACTATGAAGTTAGGAGAAAAAAAGTTTTTAAAGATAAAAGAGTGCCGAAAGAAAGAAATGTATTTAGTGGATCATCACTTTATAAATAATTATGGTATTATTGACATTAATGTTAGTCGGTTATAAAATAGAAGTAAAATTGATGTTGGATGAATGAATAAAACATATAATCGAATTATAAATAGAACTTGTCTACGTACAAGTTAAATTAGAAGGACATATAAATATATAATTAACTTAATAAAAATATATATAAATATGTGACAAAATTAATAATGAGATGACAATAAAATAATTAATAAAAGTGTTTTAATTTATGATAAATTAAAATAGATTCCTTTTCTCCGTTGTGTGTGTTTCATCATAGATTATTTAAAAATAATTTAAATTGATATGATTGCACATCTGTCTAAAATTGCCGGCATTAAACTTATTTTAATTTTATTTAATGGTGAATTTTGTTGTGCTTCTTTGAAGGAGTATATCAAATGTATTGTGTAACATGAGTCTAAGATATTAAAAATGCCAAATATTTTATTTTTTATATACTTTTTAAAAAAATAAATTTCAAAATATTTTAAGAAAAGATCCAATTGATAAAATATTAAACTCATGAACACATTCACTTAAATGTACAAAAAATAATAAAATAATTGATCGCCACATTAAAATTTTATCTCAATAAAAAGCAATATATTAAAGAATTTAGTAGAGAACTTTTTAAAAAATACATTGGCTTTTAGGACTTATTGATAGCTATACTCCTCCAAATAAGCAGTTATAATTTAATAAAATATACAATTTAAAAAGAAATTAAATTAACTCCGTGGATCATTAAAGTACTCTACAACTTTTGAAAGATTTTAAAAGGTTAGGTTTAGATTATTAAAATGATAGTATTTTGCTCAAATTATTTTTTTATAGGTGGGTTATCATTTAACAAACTAAAAAGTCTTACATTATTTGAGAATTGAAATTAAAGAACGTTTATAAATATCTTTATTTTTTAATTTATCGAATCATCTTTTCATAAAGAATAAAACAGTAAAGATCTACACAAGACTCAAAATAAATAATATCTCAAAAATGAACCTACAAAGTACTCACACTTTTCCCCCTATTGAGGTGCTTTTTAATAGATCAAGAGGAAAATTTAAAAGAGAGTTTAAAAATTATAAAAAAAAATTATATGAATAAAAGGGAATAAGTAACACAAAATACAATATAGTTAAAAGCCTTTTAAAAAGGCAACAGTTACTATCAACCAATTATATTTTTTTTATGAAGAAAAGGGTTACAAGCAAACAAAAAAAAAAAAATTTGGGATGGGTAACATACTTCCTATAAGCGAACATGACTAAGGACGCAAAAGGAACTTAGGAGTAACAGAGTTCCTATCAGCCAAATATAATTTTTTATGAAGAAAAGGGATACAAGTAAAAAAAAAAACCCTTCGAGAAAGGTAACATAGTTCCTATCAGTGAACATATCTAAGGACGCAAAAATAGGAATTAAGGAGAAACTCTAAACAAAAATGTTTACCTAAGAAAGTGGTAGATGTCATAGTGTTTAGCTTGTAGAATTTTTCAATTTATTTTTTTTTAGACATTTTTAAACTGCTTTCAAGTTTTTCTGACACTCACTTCAATATAATTAAGAAGTTTAATCTTTAAAACCAACAAATGTCAAATTTTGTCGCACAAAACCTAACTAGCCTTTGGTAGACATACAAAGAATATTATGAAAATATATATTTTATTACTATAAAATAGAAATATATAGATAATAGAAATATTGCTTAACTACCCTACCATAAAAACATATAGAAAACGATAGTGTTTAACTACCATAAAATATAAATATACAATAAAATCAATAATAAGTAATCAGCCACAACAAAAATAGTGAAACAATTTAGATTCATCGAAAGTTTCATTAATAATATCTCCCACGGTGTAATAAGCAACTTCTTTTTTTCATCACAATAAAATAAATATTTTTGCCACGAGACCAATAGTACATTATCGAGGGTGGCAACAAAAGACAACGAGATAGCTAGTGTAGTGGCTGGATCTTCAACCAAGAATATACAAGTTCTTCGACCAATACCAATAAATTAATGCCACGTAACAAACAACTTCTCTTGCAAAATTCCAAATCAAGAGAGCTTTCATGTCGTGGAGCTAATATTTGAACAAAAGAAAATTTCTCATATCAGAAAATAATGAATTCACAATTCCACAATCTTGATATTGAGCCAAAAGTCAAATAATAAACGAGACGAATCACACTAAACATATATTAAGTTAAAACCAAAAAAACATAGCAAATAAGAAGTGACTGGAGATTGAGATATCTCTAGTAATAATTAGGATAATTTTTTTAAAGTATATATCATGATTTTAGTATCATGCTGAGAAGTACGATAGGACTTAATAAAAGGAGAAATGGTCGAGAGAAAGAATAAATTATTGAATAGATTCAATGAAAAAAGTTTTATTGCAGTAAATATATAATACACTTTATATAATAATCATAATTAAGTTAACTAATCTTCATTTAACTTATATTAGTCAATATTAATCGGCTTTTTAATTTGACAGAAAAATAATTTCCATTCATGCTAATATGATAATTATACAATTAAACTGATCATGAGTTGAGATATTCTCCATCCATACTTTGAAATTAACAAGAAAGCAAAAAAACACAATAACTATACTAAAAAATATTTCAAAAGTCAAAGAAAAATTACCTAACCAAAAACTTAATTCTAACAATGGAATTAATTTCTTCTACATATGATCAACGATCAAGAATAATGCAAGTTCAACAATCATTAATCTCATCAATCTTAAGAAAAATAACAACTGACGTTCGTTCATATTGACTATAGGTGATATTTACATGACTGATTCAATCACATGTTGGGAAGTTATGTGTAAGGCTAAGAGAGCGTTGAAGTTAATGATAGCCTCCATAAGCCACTTACTCAAAATAAAGTACTTATTAAACCATTCTCAAATATTTTAACAAACACATATAGTGTAAACTTGAAACAAACATAAACGATACAATGTGATGGAAAAAATGTCGCACTAAAAAAACAAACAAATCAGTCGCACTTGAATGACAAAATCACATAATAAAACAAAAAAATAAAATAAAATATACATAAAAACTACTTATTTACATAAAATATGAGAAAAACAAGGCGAATGGATGCCTTTATGTCAAAAAAAATAGCTTTAAACCATCAATATGTAATAAACAAGGAAGAAGTGATGACAAGGGAAAAAGAAAAGAGAGATGGGTGTGTTATAATTAACCAATTTATAACTATAAATAACGAACTAACGGTTCTTGGCAGATGTTCACTTTGAAACGTCTCGAGGCGAAAATATGCTTTGATTACTTAATTGGTTCTTTGATTTTGCTTTTCACTTTTATCTTATGCTTATTAGTTTTATACATTCCACTATGAAATGGAAACAATCATTTTTCAGTTGAAAAGAATCTTTGCATCACATCTAGTTTTTCACAAAAGGAAATCACTATCAGAAAAATAATAACACTCATACAGTTAAATAAGTTTTTGCTTTAAGGAATTATGCTTGGATTTGAACTAACTATTTTCTTCATCACTTTTGTCGCAAATCTTGAGCTTATATGCTTTATCGATCTCCAATTTTGGTTCATTGAATTACAAAAGTATCTTGATTTTTTTATTGATGCTGCTTCATTTGTTGGCATTCGAAGTTTAACGTAAACAACTAATTAAATCTTTATTAGTTGTAAAATCAGATTTTGATAACATCATATCTAATTGATAATAGATTCAAATTAAGAGAGGGTATAATGAACCATTTATTTAAAAAAATTAAAAAGTGATTTTTATTTTATATTTTTAAAAATGATTTTAATTATAATTTACTTAAAAATAATATAAATTGTTTTAAATTTATTTATTACTGATTAAAAATAATAATTTTAACATTGAATAACTTATATATTCATTATTAGATATTTTAACATAATTAAAATTACTTTTTTTAAAGTATTTTAAAAAAATGACTTTTATTAAGAATTTCCCAAAATAATTTTTTTATTTTAATTATTTTTTAAAATTTTATTATCCAAAAAAAGTTGTAGTAAATAAATGAAATACTTAAAATATTATTTTATAATAAAATTGTTTAAATTAATTTTATATTTGAAGCTTTATTTTTAATACTTTTTTTATAAAAATATTACACAAAAATTAAAATATTACAAAAATCATTTTTTTTTAAATCTTAAATAAACGAATTCAATGATTCATGATTTTTTTTTTTTAATTTAAAATTTTTAAGTTGGACATTAGATATATTATATATCTGGTTGAACTATTGTTACATGTATATTAGTAAAAAAGAGTAAAAAGTCTTTTTTTTTCCTTAAATATATGATGTATCGTTACTATACTTTTAAATTAATTAAAATTATAAATACATCTTTAAATATTTTTTATTAGTAATTTTATATATCTAATTAATTATCAAAATATATAAAATTTGAAGATTAAATTAACAAACTAAAAATATATTTAAAGACTAAAATAATTAATAAAAAATAATATTTAAATTTGTTTTTTAGTTTTAACATATTCAAAGATTATTATATCAACATCTTAAACATTTACAAAATATTAAGATATAATGAAAACACAATATCCAACATAGACATGAGTTACACAACCCGATACGTGGACCCGTCCCAGCAGGAGACCATTGCAATTGCAATCAAACAATCATTTACAAACACTTCAAAAATTTATTAAAAGATAAATAAAAAGAACAAAGATGGTAAGTGTAACAACAACCAAAATCTTACCAAAACATTATTTAAACTTGAACTCAATAAAACTAAGGAAAAGATCCCACCAAAAGAATTGTCGAATAATGAAGTATAATAAAGGAACATCATAATTTATCTCGTTATAACTATGGAAAAAAATTCTAATTAATTCTAAACAATTCAACCAACTATTGCTAAACTTAGAAGTTGACTTGAAAATATATTTCGGAGGGACATTTTTAATATTCATTTTACCTTCTAAAAGTTTATTTTCTAATAAAATTCAAAATTAATATCTAAAAAAATTACATGTAACGAAAAAAGTGGGGTGTCAAAAGTCGATTTTCAGTATACATATTAATTTCACAAATTTACTAATTATTTACTATAGTTTACATATTTGATATGTTAAAAGTTTTATAGTTTTTAAAAGAGACTTTGGAGTTTAAGAGTTAATTGACTGTTCTAATTCTCAAAGCACATTTCTAAGAGCTCACTACCATCTAAATATGCTTACAAGAGGTTAGAACCAAGATGGTTTTGCCCTATACACCCCACATTTAACCTTTGCCCCCACAAATATAAAACAATGACATTTTTGCCTTCATATAAATCTTAAAATTTGTAATTTTCACCATTCTATCATTTAAGATTTATGGTAAAATGTGATTGATTTTTATTCAATTTTACCAGAATTTTTTTTAAAAATTTTCCGGTACACAACATATACTCCGAAAAACTTTTTCCAAGTTTTCCGGTAAATAAGTTACTTTTTTTTATAAAAAAAAAACAACAATTTAAAAAAAAAAATTAGTATGTACTGAAAAACTTGTGAAATTTTTTTTCAGTTAACCCCTATTATACCGAAAAACTCTTTTTAAATTTTTGGTAGTATACATTTTTAAGCTTTTGTACCTAAAAAACTTTTTTAAGTTTTTCAATAAACCTTTTTGTACCGAGAATCTTCTAGAATATTTTCCAATAACTTTTGAAATTTTTTTTTAATTGGTCTGAAAATGTTAAAATGGTAAAAAAAAATAGTGAATTTGAATTGGTAAAATAGTAAAAAAATTAAGTATAATTGACATTTAAAAAATTTGTAGGGATATAGGTCAAAATATGGGGTATAGGGTGAAGCAATCCAGGCCAATGCATAATTCTAACTGGGCCTATATGTGGCCCGGATGGTGTTGTTTGTTCGGCCTTGTTGTATTGGGCTTGTCCCTTTCTTTCATTCATTATATTTATTTATTAAAAAAAAAAACAATCTGAGGGAAATAAGAAAATCCACTAGAGTGAGATGCAAAATCAAAAAAGGATATATAAAATCAGTACTTGATGAAGATAACTAAAGATAAGAGAAAGATAAAAGTTAAATTTTATTATGTATAAGTTTCTTAGATTAATTTATTCCATGGATGATTATTATTAAACTTGAGTGGCAAATATATCTTAGACTTGCTTCATATATGTTCTGGAAATGGATTCCCAGTATTCCATGGTTTGTATTTTCAATTTGTTTTAGCGGTGCAAATATATTTATACTATGACAAATAATATATTAAAAAGTAAATAGAATTATCATATATAATTTATTAAAATTAACTTTTTAAAATAACAAGAATCAATGTTTAGAACATATGAAACAACAATAGAAAATATCATGCTAAACTGATAAGTATTATTAGGAAAATAAATAAATAACAAATAAAAATTAATATAACATCTCAACCTAACTAATAATAAAATTAACAAGTATTACATTTCATCAAAAATAAAATAAAATAAACAAGTATTACAATTTATACGTGAGATTAGGTGTATAAAATATTCAATAAAATTCAAATATATATTGATTCAACGCAGTAAGTGCAATTAAACCTTGTTAGATCGGTTCTTATGTACTTGTTAGATCGGTTTCTTATCCGATCTAACATCAAGCGTTGTAATAAATAATTAATTATTAAATCAGCTAAAATAATAGATGTAACAAGTCACATTCAAAAATGATTTATTAGATCGGTTAAATTTGAACCAATATAACAAATCAAATTCAAAATTAATATATTAGATCGATTAAATTTGAATCAATATAACAAGTCAAATTCAAAATTGATTTATTACATCGGTTAAATTTGAACCAATATAACAAGTCATATTCAAAATTGTTTATTTTATCGATGAGCCAATCGATTTAAATAATTAACTTTTTAATTTTTTGTTCTTTATAACTTTCACCCCTTACATATACAACCTCATAATTTCACATATTACATTATTAACTAGAATTTCTCATTCAACCATAAAAACACAAAAATTCATACGAAACTTTACATTTAAATATTAATGACAATGAGTCATAATTTTTTTACAAAATCTAAATTATCAAATTTAGAGCTACATAATATTCACTAGCTAAAAAAAACATTGTCTTCTATTAACAGTCTAAAGATACTAAAATGATACAAGTGCTTCAAGCATTTTCTATTAGTTCAAGAATCAAGTTTGCACAACGTTGTCGGACATTCATCATTTCTTCATCTTCGAATGGTTTTGATTCTCCAAATATCTGAATTATAAACATTGAAATAACAAAGTTATCTAAATCATGTGACCATAAAAATCATAAGTAGTTAATTAATACTAACTTTGAAAAAATCTATCACATACCCGCATCCATGAATCAACAAGACCACTAGATACAATGTTCAACATATGTATCATAATGTAGTAACCACACTCATAACCTTTAGGTTGTCTTTGACACTAAAATTGGATATTATATGTAAATTATAATGAGTAAATATTATATAGATAAAAACATATAAATTATAATTGAAATTCTATATATATAATCTAAACAACTTACAATGGGAATGCTCCATGTGGGCTTGTTCTTTCTTAATCTTCGCGATTTATTATATTCACCCAAAGCTCTACAAAAATAAAATATTCATTAAAGTGTAGCAAATAAAATCACATAGAGATGAATTAGCATATAAATAAATAAAATAAATAAAATAGCATGTTTTAATGAATGCAATTGGAACAATTTGATCATGCAGCCATTATAATGCGTTTTGACCATAATAAAATATGCAACTTTTATTTTTTTTGAAGCAAATATATATGCAACTTGGTTAATTAGTAAGGTAGTTCCTAACAATATCTTATTGTAATAAAAGCACTTTTCACTATCATCTTGGAAAGGATGAACAATAGGGCTATATACTTGTATTATTGACAACAAGTTGCAAACAACCTCTCATTAAGATTTATGCACAAGTCCAACTGTATATTAAATGAAATGTTGTATATAATTATTTTTTAATCTGTCGGTCGGGCCTAGTATCTTGATTGCATGGGACACCAATAATACTGAATGGAACATAATCAAGATTAAAATAAAAACTCAGTCAAAACACATGTAAAATGCTCACAAACTTCTACACACACGTGTGTCCGGTCAAAACGGGCTATATTCATGCCCGTCACGTGCTGGGCTTAGATTCAGCCCAAATTGTGCAACACAATTGTTGCCCATGTGACAATGCCCATGTACCCCCTGGGTTAAAGAGAATAGTATCCTCTCCATTGTATTATTTTTAGAAAATATCCAAATAGCGTACTTATCATAATCAATGAGATTCAACAACACCAATTTATTTTTGAAGTAATATTACATCAGCAATTAAACTATATAGGCATACTGGATTTCCAAATCACTGAGGATTTTGCTTATACCAAACATCTTATCTGGCCATCAACTGCCATACACCATTAATAACATTGGCCCACTAAAATGTTTTAGCATCAGATTTCAGATTTCTTTACAAAACTTTTAATAATAAACCAAAGCATAGGCTCAAACATAGAAAATATTTTAGCTCATTGGAAGTGTTTTCAAGGCTTGCTTGAGAGATAATAAAGCACCCACATGGTTTCATTATTCCACATCAAAATCATTCAACATCCTGTCACAAATCACAAATACCCAAAACCCACGTCCCTTTCATCAAAAGTAGGATTAAAAGATAGCATACCTGCAACAACAACAATAGTTAAAACATCCCCAAATTTTCTGAGCTTTTTCACACTCTGCTTATATGATTTGAATGGCTTGAGAGCTGAATCTTCTGCCAAGAGCTGCAACGTAATCGAAGTAATACAATTGAATGGGTCAATCCTAATTCCAAAAATACAATGGTAAAATGATTTTAATCACATTTTAAGAATCACATTTCTACATAAAAAGTTAATTTAGTTATTTATGTTCTCACATCTATTATGTATTTGCTTTTACAATGCAAGGCTTACATAGTGTGCATATGATAATTGTCTTTTTAATACAGCTTGAGGGTAATGCATGTTTTCTTTGTAACCATTGTAGCAAAACAACAATTTCAAACTCAATTTCATACTCTGATTTGTGTTGGTTGTTTGCTTAATGTGTTCATACTCTTAGAATTAGAAATAGAAACAGTTTCAAACCACTAACAACACAAACAAACAAATAAAACAAAGCATATTGAAACAAACATATTGACTATTTAATAGGCATCAGATAACCAAACTTATCAAATGTCGCCATTAGCAAGATTTTTAAGTAAAAGTATAAAGTTAACAAAGTCAAAATAAGCCAGTTAAGATCTACTATCATCTCATCCGACCACTATCCTTTGAACCAAAAGTATTAATCACCGCTCTGAAATTAATTTGCCTAGCAAACTAGTGTCTATGATTAGCTTACTTAATGAAATTGTAAGCATTACCAAAAAGGATATTCTTTGTAACAATGGAGTCAGACATGGTCTGGAACCTACTTTGCTGAACCAAAAAAATAGGATCCTAGTTAGCAGCAGAAAAACATATTCTGAAAATTGGGAAAGCAGCTCTAGGATTCTACTTTCTAGACTATACAACTCACCATCTGCTGAAGAAGATTTTGCACCTGAAAATAGCAACAGTGAGATAAACAAGGGTCAGAAACTGATTTACGTTAATTAAATCATTGTAACCATTGTAGCAAAGCAAAGCAACAATTCCATTGAGGATATATTTTACAATTTAAAAAATAAGAGTATGAAGACATTAAGCAACAACCAACACAAATCACAAACTCAAATTGACAAATGTGTTTAAAAAATTATAGCATTAGACTTATTATTAACAGAGACAATATCACAAAACATAGCATGCAGTTTTAAAGGATGATTGAAAATTAGGATAACTACTACTACTCAAATTTCTCCATCAATTAAAGATTAATAATAAGAATAATTAACAATGAAATAATTTTAGATTGTTGAGTAACAAACAAAAATTATTAGAAAATTACCGGAGAAAGCCACAAACACTTCTCGATAGTGAAAGAAATTGACTGAAAGCTGCGTCGGACCAACTCGCCGGCGATGAAGGCTAAAAGCTGCGATTCACGATTCACGTTTTCACTGAAGGATGAAGGTTAAATGTGGAAGGATGAAAACGTTTTCACTGAAGGATGAAGGTTAAATGTGGTTGGGTTTGATGAAAAACGAATGTTGAAGGATGAAAAATGGGTTTGGATTCGCGGGTTTGGATTCGCGGGTTTGGATTCGTGGGTTTGCAGAAGGATGAAGAAGAACGAATGATGAAGATGAAAAAATGAAAGGGTTGACACGCGTGATTTCTTATTCTTTAGTTAACTTAGGAAATTTTTTTTTAAAGGCTTGTTAGATCGGTCTAACAAAACAGATCTAACAAATTTGTCACTGCCTTTTTTTTGTTTGTAGTCTTTTTTTTAATGTATATGTTAGAACAGTTCAATTAGAATAGATCTAACAAAATTTACTATAATAATAAATTTACCATAGCTTTTTTGTGTGTGCAGTTTTTATTTTTATTTTTAATATGTATGTTAGATCAGTTCAATTAGAACTGATCTAATAAAATTTATTATAATAATAAATTTACCATAGCTTTTTTGTGTGTGCAGTTTTTATTTTTATTTTTAATATGTATGTTAGATCAGTTCAATTAGAACAGATCTAACAAAGTTTACCATAATAACAAATTTGACACCATCTTACTTATTACATTGGATGTATAACAACCGATCTAATATCGATGATGTAACAAGGTTAAAATGCACTACTGAAACACTAACATAATAAATACTAATTTGTTAAGAAAAAAAAAGGTGAAGAATTAATTCTACACGCATAATTAAGATAAATGATATCTATACAAATTTTGCTAAAATACACAAAATGCATGAATTTTTGTTGTTGTCTTATATGAGAAATTAATATAAGCAAATTAATGTATAATATTGCATATGATAAACCTCATTAAATTTTTATTTTTTTCATTACCTATTTTTTCTATTTGGTGAGAATAGAAAGATTACAGTGAGGCAAATCCATAAAACAAATAAACAAATAATGATGTAATAATATTTTGCGGGAAATAATGAACATCGTAAATGTTAGAAAAGTTTGTTTTATGAGACTTATAATTTGTTTCAAATGTAGTTAGGTTAGAAGAATATTCCTTCTTATCCTGCAAAACAAAAAGTAATATTCCTTATAATCATAACCATGAAGGGAATCTTAATATTTAGAAAGAGTCCATTCAACAAACTCAAAGAAAAACTTGTACATTATGCACCACGTCAATATCCCTTATAATGCTTTCCTATGTCTAGCTAATAAGAGTGTGTTAAGGGTCATTTGGCCTTAAGATCACTCTAAGGGGCAGATTTTGGTTGACTCTTTCCAACTGTGCATTCCTTCCCTAAAGATAAGATCCATTGGCCCAACTCCATTTTTCTAAGAGTACAAGTCATCCAATCAACCATATATATAATTAATGCCGTAGACTTGTAAAACACAATCTTCGCCCAACATGTGGTTCCATTGCTAAAAAAAATTGGTTCCGTTATTCATCATAAATCATAATGCAACCACTTAATGTCCTTATATGATCGATCTAGTGACAAAACATGAATAAATTTTGTTAATTCAATACTTGTTACTCATTTAAATTTAAAATACCATATATTTTTGTTTTATTGGGAATAATAAGAAAAAATTTGTTTTACGAATGTAATTCAGATAATAAAAAATTGCATAAACATTTAATATACTGATGTGTGAGTTCGAATCTATATATATTACTCTACTTCTTTGCAAAAATATTTGGTTTTTTCTACTTATCTACATTTAGTTGTGTAAATTTCCCTTAAACTAAATATTATAAAAAATATATTTTGCACTAATATATATTATTTACTGTATTTTAATTCGTCCAATATATCTTTATTTTTCTACTATTACCTTTATAAATATTAAATATGTGAAAGTTGCAAAAACAAATTATAACAATGATAGTGGTGAGTAAAAAATAAATAAAAGACGGTAGTAGTAAATCTTTACCAAATTAGATTTGTCTGAAAGGTAATAGTTTGAATAGTTAAAGATTCGAATTATAATCACTTTTACGAATGCAAAAAATTGGTTAGAATGACTATACCCACCTTACAAGCTCTTAGATTTTTTGTTTTTTACGAATATTGGTTACTATTAATGATAGTAAATATTTTGCACCTATTAGTTTAGAGTTAAATCTAAAGAATGATAGAGGAGTCTAGATGGAAAATTTTGGCTGGAGAAATCAGAATATGCTTGTTTTCTTATCCTCACCTAAGAAGATAATCTATAAAATGAGAGAATATACCAACAAATGTATTGGATAAACTGTTAGATTTTTTAAAAATAAATATGACCCCTTCCATATCTTGGAATATTCTTGACGTTGGACCATATATTTTGTCATTACTCATTAGGTGACTTTGACGACAACCTCTTGCATACGCGTGTGTGTACTATCCTTGTTTTTTTTTTCCTTTAATTTCTTCAAATATACTCCCTTATATATAAATAAAATTGAATCAAATAATTTTAAATTAAATATATTAATTTTTTTGTCACTTTTATTTATATTAAAAGTCAGAAAAGTAAATCATTTTTCCTTTGATTCACATTTTAATCAATTAACACATTAGAAACGGCTAAGGCAAAGTTTTTAAATAGTAGAATTGGGGTGTACAGTAAAAAATCGTAAGTAAAAATCAAAATTCGTAAGTATAATCTAAATAACTTATACCTTTAAAACTTTTAAGTGTTGTTTATAATTATCCATTATATATGGATTTCAGTCATCACTATTGGCTATAATGACAAATATTTGGCCGTTGGCTTAAACTATGTATACTATCTACAGACATTTTAGTGTACAATTTAGTCATAATTTATAAATGGTATACTTACATCTTTTTCCATCTCTATACATTTAAGAGAGATTTCATTTTTGTTGATATAAATTTTAAAATTAAGTAATTTGTTATAAATGTAATTTTTTTAAGTTAGCTGTGTTCGATAAGAAAACTAGATCGTCAAATCATGAATGAAATTATGTGAACAAATTTAAAACGTTCAAACGAAGAAAAATAATATTATATATTAAAAAAAATTATAATTTTTTTTTGTTGTTGTTAAGAATGTTTATTTGACAAATTTAATTAGTTTTCAATAAATACAAAAGTCGTTTTGCCAAAAGCAGTAGTTTGATGAGGAATCAAATAAAGCAGATTCCATCCAATAAAGAATCCCACAACTAAACTAAGTGAGAAATATGTGTGCAAATTCTTGAGGTCATTCTCTCAACCAATCAAATAAAGCAAAGGCAAAACAAAAATCATTAAGGACAATTCTAGCAAAACCTAATCTTTAGTGCGATCTTATACAATTCACCATTGGCTTATGGTCATTGTCCTATTTAATTTCATATTTGATAGGCTTTTGAAATTAATATCACCAACAATATTGTAATTCACAGTAGCTGAAAATGGCATTTTCACAAGTGACATATGTCAGCATCTTCTTTGTCCTATGTTTATTTATTTCATTGCATATTCTAGGGGATATTCCTAGATACTCCTTCTGTATCACCATGCCACTGTTATAATATTCCCATTATTAACTCAATCAAACCCCAAACTACCAAGATGTTGCAGGTGAACCATTCATTGAATACCAATTATAACAAGCACAATTGTGTGGTTAAGATTTGTGCTCAAGAAGCAATAAGTATGATTGAGTGATATCACCATCTCTTTATGAGATAAAATATGAATGTGTTTATAAGTGAAGATGATTATCACCTTACAAGTCAGTTTTTGTAGGTTTGAATTAAACTCAATCTAAATATTAATATAATATTATAGCCTATTTAAGATTTGTTTGACCATCAGTTATCAGGACACTACTATCGGGCCATCGGATTTGCGCTCTAGATGTTTAGTCCTAAGTATGAAGGGATGTGTTAAAGAGTAACATTAAATGAGATAAGATCTGAATATATATATAAAGTCTACTTGAATCACCTTACAAGTAGATTTTGTAAGATCGAATTAATTTCAACCCAAATTCTAGTAAGGGTTGAGTTATGTATCATTTGTATCATACTAAATTAATAATGTTACATTGCTAATTACAAAGATGGTGGTGATATGTAATATGGATTAAATTGCTACCTTAGTCCTCACTTATTTTTTCTCATCTATGATCTCCCCAACCCAAATCAATTTTACAACTCCACATATTTTCTTAGCCTCCTTATTTTCCTTGCATGTAATGACAAAAATATGGTAAACTACATATCAACTATGTTTTAAAAACCAAACCAATCTATTTAAACCTTTCCACGATTCTATTAATTGAACAATTCAGCCACAATTTCATCCTGATTCGAGTAGTTTAACACAATTAGATTATGACTTTGAAGTTTCGTCAAATCGATATTCAGTCCAGCTTTTAAATATTGTTTATTATGATGGATAGACTTAGAAGCCACCTCTTGATAGGTTGAACCAATTAAGAATTTAAGACACGTTAAAAATGCTTCCAAATTGAAAATTTGAAATTTCATTATACCTTGTTCTAAGGAGACAGACAACATGGTATCCAGCTAAAAAGGGTGTGTGACTTATTCAAGATCAAAACTGTCACTTGCCGAGTATTATAACTCTATAATTTAAATCACATACAACAGTAAGAAACACATTATACAACAACAACAACAAAAAGTCAAAAGAAAAATATCAAAGATTTTTTCTACAAGGATTTCTGTCACAGAACTTTTACATGTTCAAAACTCAAAAGCCAGGTGAAGTAGTAGTGGTAGTAATAGTATGTGTAGAGGATGATGAGGTAGGTGATGAGTTTGAATGAACAACGCCTTCACTATGATTAGTCCTTTCTTCTGATATTGAGTGTTCAAACAACTCTACTTTCTTAAACTCTGGCTTCTTAATTGAAGAAACTTGTGGAGGATGTGTGGCCACTGGTGCATAGATTCCAGAAGGTGCCACCAACTTTGTCATTTCCCCTGTTGTTGTTGATGAAGCTACCCCACCATATTCTGCAGGTTGGACAAAAATGTTTCCTACAAGGACAAATGGTGCTGCTGTATGCGAATTGGCACTTTCATTAACTGATGAACTTGGTCTTCTTGTGTGTAAACGGTATTTCTGTGTAAAACAGAAAAAAATTAGATTGTAAATTCAACTTTTGCAACAATAAAAATCATCACTTATTCATTTTGAAAAGTGCCATAAGACTTGAAGGGACTAAAACAAGAGAAACAGTTAAAAGATTCTATATCAGAGAAAAAAACTGAGATAAACTAGGCAATAGAATTACAAAATCAAAGCATATACTAAAACAAAATTTGACAACCAAAGATTTGGGAGGAAAATTTCATATACAAACCTGTAAATGGCTTTTGACTTCATCATTTGTAAGGCCATCAACATTCATTAGTTCTCTGATTTGCTTTGGTGTGGCAGCTGCAGAACAAAAGCCAACAAAATAGTAAATATCAATTCTATATGCAGTTACATTAACAACATGAACACATAACAAATTAACAATCAGAACTAGGTACTCCTTCTGGTTATAAATGTAAGAGAAAATTTGGTAACAAAAGTTGATGTATTTGATCTTAAATTATATTAAGATACTCACTATCTGCACCTCCAAGTTGTTGAAGTGCCTGCAAGAAGCGTTTGTGCAACTCCTGCGACCAACACCGCCGTTGCTTTCTCTGTCCATCTTTATCCTCTCTTTTGCAGCTTCCAGCATTGTTACTGGTGACAGTAACAGCATTAGAACTCGCGGCAGCTACACCGATCGGAGAAGGTTGTTGTTGTCCTTGTCCTTTACTCAACGATTCCCCTTTGTTGTTAACTTTTTCTTCTTTTTGGAATGGTTGAAAAGCACCACCACAAGTTCCACTTCTCTTCAATTCCAACGCAGGCACTTTCCTAGTAACAACCTAAACAAATTTTCAAAGCAAATTGGAAACACACCAAAAAAAAAGTCAATTCATTGTTTGTTATGTTCTTTAACAAAAAACCAAAAGACTCAAAAAACAATCATCAATAATAAAGAATTAACACTTAATTATTAGCTTTAATTTTATTATTACCTCCTCAGATGAAGGATCTGGATTCCATAACTGAACAGATCTAAGCCAATCAGATTTCCTCTTATCACTGTTCTTATTATTATCATTTGATGAAATCTTTTGCTGCTTATGATGAGAATGCTGTTCATCATCTTCTTCTTCATCATCATCATACACTTGTTCACAATAAGGTGAAGCCCTTTTCTTAATTGGAATAAACTCTTCCAAAACAGGTCCTTCTGTTGATGTTGTCTGTTCAGAACACTCAGATTGTCCATTCAAATTATACTCACTTGTTGTTCCAGACAAATTCAATTGTTGTCTACAAGCTTCAATAGCTACAAAAAAAAAAAAAAAAATCAACAAAAAACAACAAAAAAACACAAATCAAAATAAACCCAGAAAAAAAGTTTAAAACTTTAGGTGATATAAATAACGAGAAAATGAAATGAAAAAGAAAAAAGAAAAAGGGTACCTTGTGTGACGAGTTCTAAGGAAAGGGGAAGTTCTTTAGGAAAGACCTGAATCTTACGGCGTTCTTCTTCTAATGCTTGGATATAGTCAGAGAAACCCATTTTGAAACGCTGCATTGTGAGGGTAGAAAACATGGAAAAGAAGAAGAAAAATCAAAGATGAAGAAGAATATAAGAGAATGGCGTATTGTGGAAGCAGCAGAGAGAGAGAGAGTGCGGTTATCGATGAAGAAAGAAAGAATATGGGATCTGAGGAGAATCAAAATTTGGAATAATGATTATAAAAAAAATACTAAAAAAATTTATAAGCGAAAGAAGAAAAAAAGAATGAAGGAGAAAATTCCCAACAAAGAAGGGGAGAGAAAATGAGACAGTTTCGCGAAGAACTCGGGAAAATATCGGGGTCGGGGCGTCGCGTATATAAAACCAGAATCTTTGATGCATTTTATATTCTTTATTCTTTTTCGATTTTTGGATTTTTCTGTCTTTTACGTTTCTTTTTTTTTTCTTTTAATAAAATAAATATATTACATTTTATTTTTTCTTCTAATTTTGGATAAGAATGAAAAGATGGACTTATTTATAAATACTTTTTTATTTGTGTGTCTCTTTAAGTTTATAAAATGTGATTTAATATTTGTGCAAAGTTAACTTGTTTAGACTGCATATGTCTATCTTTATTAAATTCATATTTTAAACAAAAGTATATCTAAGCATATTTCATAAGATTGAACGAAAATAATATCAAAATATAAATTTTAAAATATGTATAAATATGTTTTTAATATTTTTTTATTTAATTGTAAATATTTATATGATTATATATCATAAAATTATATATCACATTATTTAAAATATATTAAATTATCATTTTTTAATTCAAAATTTTAATAAAAAATTATAATTATTAACTTTTAAAATAAAATAAGTAATTTATAAATTGATAAAAATAAATAAACATCCAATTATTCCTAATTTTGTTAGTGTTTTTAATCAAGTATATTTATGTTAAATAACACATATAATAAAATGAAATGGTACAATAATATTTAAACGTGATATCTTTTAGGGAAACTATTTTTTTAAAGTTGGAAATGGAATAAAATGTTATTTGATTCTGGAGCAAAAAAGGGACATTAGATTCGCATTTTCATCATGCGCTAGCAATGACATCACCTTTTTTTTTATCCAATTCGGTTTCCTCCATCGGATAAGATCGGGATCTCTTATCATTTATCCTTCTCTGACAATCTTTCTATTTTGATGCTTTATATCATTTTACCAAACTAGTACTATCTCACAAATAAATACTAAAATTAGATTTTGATGTATCAGAGTTGTAATTCTTTGTGAAGCCAAGAAATTAGCATCTCTTTGGAGAATAATTTGTGTTTGTTTTAGTACAATCTTTGGAGAATAATTTCTTATTGGGTTAAATCAAAAGTAATAATGATTACAATTTACAAATCCTTCCATCCTTTTAGCTTTCGTTAAAACTAACATAATAACTTATTGTATCATTAATTTGAAGAGTTAAAATAGTATTGGGCGGAACTGCTTACAATTATTTTTGTCATTTTATACGTTTAATTATAAGATTTAAATAGTACTAGTATATTCTTGGCAAAAAGAAAAGTATATTCTCTTCCTAAAAAAAATGTGTATTCTAATTTGATCTATAAAGTTTAAATATTTCCAAATTAAAGGTATATTTGTATTAGAGACATATTGGATATTAATGTTCTATAGGTACGTATTTTAGAAGTATTAAATTTATTATTTTATTTTTTTAAAAGTAATTTATCTAATATTTTTGAAATATTTTATAGATTCACGCAAATATATATTTTATGAAAGATATTAAAAAAAATACAAAATAAGATTTTAAAACATCAATAGAGATATAGATAAACCATTTCAAGATGACGTTAGAGTTCCTAAATTGAAAATATTATTTGATGGTGCTAGGAGAAGACAACTAAAAGTACTACTGATTTCTGAGTTATTTTATAAAGTTAATCTTTATTTTAAATTATTTTAATAAGACTTTTGTTTATATCCTAACATATAAAATTTAAAATTAATTATAAAAATCATGATCACTGTAGTGATATATTAAACAACAATGGTCCATATCTCCTTTTTTTTTTATAAATATTATATATATGTATATATATATATATATATATACACACATGTGTGTGTGTGGGTTAACATATCTAAATTTCAAAAATTTAACGTACCTGCATATCAGTATCATATAATATCTATATTTAAAGATAAGAATGAGTTAAATCGAGTTTGATGTCTAATTTGCCTGTTATGAATATTTGATCAAATCAATTTGTAGATCTTAATTTGTCCTTTAACCTGATGAATTGTGGGTTTAATTAGGACGAAATAAAATAAAGACAAGACGAAGTTGTTTATAAGACAAATCACCAAATAATAATATTTAAATATTTATTTAAAAAAATAAAAAAGTAAACATAAAGTAACTTGTAGCAAGTCATCTATGATTATCATTTGTCGATACATTCATTTGTTTACAGAAAATGAATCATTAATAATATAAAATAATCAATTATATTTAATGTAATTTGAGACGAGACAAATTATCTAAGACATAACTCAAAACCAATTTTTTTTTTCTATGTTATCTCCGTCTTTTTTATTTATTTTGTTGTCCCTGATTTTTAGAACTAAGTCAAATTCAATCTATTACTTATAAACTAGATAGGTAAATATGAATTATGATATGTCGAATCCTATACACCTCTACATGCTATATTACGTATCCGACCTCCATAAAATTTGATTTTATCTACGGTAACCAGTAAAATAGTTTGATTAATTATATTTTTTTAAATTATAATATTTTTGTAAAAATAATAATAAATTATGTGTTTGTATTATAAAGTAAAAAATAATTGGTGGCACTTATAATAAGGTGAAATAGTATATGATTAGAATAATAAGGGGATATGCATTGGAAGATCCAATCCGAATGAGAAGATTGCACGCGGATGTTATGCCGCGTAATATGAATGGATTCTATCTACCTTGCCTTTTCGTGCTCTCTAATAGCCATTGGCCAACACCCAAACCTTTTGTTTCAACGATATTTCACTTTTTTCAATGTTCATGCTTCTACTAGTTTATCACAATTCACAACTCTCACCTGTACAACATTGGCGCGTGACTTTCATCCCAACCATTTTATTACTCCCATCTACTCCACGTGTCTTTAAATGTTGCCATTTTTTTAGAGATAAAACATATTGGTATACGACTATTTCCCGATAAGTTGTACGCTATTATAAAAGAATAATTATCTTAGCTTTATAAATATTTCGATTAATAATTTTTTCAATTTATTTATGTAGATATTATTATAATATTTATTAAAATTAATTAAATTAAGAATTTTAATGTATTTATTTAATTTTAATATTTTAATATATTATTTTTATAATTAAAATTAAATTATTAATTAAAAATATAATAATAAATTTTATTTGATTATTTATTGACTTTAACAACATATATACATTTGTTTTACGTCAGTTTGATCTAACAATAAAAAGATTAAATATTAAATTCCATAAATTACACATTGAATCTCCGTTTGTGTTATTAAAAATAATTATATAATTTTTTTATAAGTGTTTAATAAATCTTAAAGTATTTCGTATATTAAACTACGACTAAAAATAAATTCAAAAATTTCAATAAATGAAGATAAAATTATGTACAATAAATATTCATTTAAAAATATTTCTATTCATAAATGATCAAATAACATTATTATCATTAAAAATATTAGATATAAAAATTATACCGTTGTCTATTCAAAAAATTGAAGACACTTTAACATTTAAAGATTAATAGATTATATAATATTTGTCATCTTCATGTGTATTTTGTAAGATTTTTTATTTACAACACTATAATAAAATATACCTCATCATGTTTTTGACTAGACAACTATTCAAAAAATCATCTTTAATTTAACTTTATATTGGAATCTTCACCAAATTTATAGGAAATAAACTTCCTTCATTGTATAAGTTTCCATTTAGTGGGTGCAAGACACTATTTTAAACAGGGATAAACACAAAAATATCTAAATTTAGCGACACAAAATAAAATATAATAGGGGTAACAATCTTTAATTGATAAACTCTACATTTATTCCTGACCGAATCACTATTCTTTCATTTTAAGTTTTTTAATAAAAAAAATTTTAATTGCAATTTTAGTCTTTGTATTTTAACTAAATCACAAAAATAGTTCTCATATTTTATTTGCTTTCAATTTTTATTCTCAAATAAAATTTTGGTCCAAAATCTAATGAAGTGTCATTTTATTAATTATGTGTCAAAAAAATGAATATTCCATGTTGATTAATTATATTTTATTATTATTCTAAATTTGTAAAAGAAATTTCCTATTTTGTAAACCACATTTCCTAATTTACTATCATATAATTTAAAAAAAAACATAAAATAAAACATTGTTATTGTAATCCCTAATAAGGTGAGAATTGAAAAGCACGTTTCAGAAACTTGAGAATTCAATAACACGAGTTCAGAAATTGGAGAACTTGAGAAGTCAAATGCAATCCAAACTCTAATCTTAATTTCATTCCATTTTGTTCTTCTCCTCTTTACGATTCATCTTGTTTCTTCTCCTCTTCATTCAATTTATCATTTATCTTGTTCTTCTAGATCGTTTCTCATTCAATTTTTATTTTTGATTTCCTATTTCCCATGGGAGTAAAGGTGATTTCGCGTTATCTCCATCTTCACGGAAGAAATAAGATACAAAGTTATGTGTTAGGTATGTGATTTTAGGGTTTATGTATTTGTTTTTGAAACATAAAACACATAGAAGAGAGGAAACAAAACAAATTCGTCTACGAAGAAGAAGAACTAGAATTGATGAATGAAGGGAAACTAGGTGTCTAATAACTCTTTAATATATGAGTTATTTAGCACTTTTAGCTAAATTAGTAGTTTATAGTATATTTTTGTATACTAATAATTAAATGTTCTTTTTATTAGATTAAACTAGTTTGTGTTAGAATTGTGTTGTTTGGTGTTGATTTTGAGCAGGATATAATTAATTGAGAAAATTTGGGTAAAATGTTGCAGCATCTATGCAAAATAACAATATAACAACTAATTGTGGGGATAAAACGCGATAATCTTATCATAGGGACACATTAAAGGAATATTCTAGATGTCCAATTATTTTTATTCCATTGGGTCAAATTTATTTTATACATAAAAGGACAAAAGAAGACCCAAAAAGGATAGAGAAAAGTGGTTTAAAATTATCCTATAGAAAGGACAACAACTGTAAACTTAGAAAAGTGTGGAGGAAAACTTAATTTTCAAAGACTGGCAAGAGACCTAGCAACCATCATTATCATCCCTCTTTTCCACCCTATTTGGAAGCCACTGAAGGTAGTCTTGGAGCTTGAACTTGAAAAAATAGATATTCATAGCACAAGACGTACTAAAAATAACACATATAAAATTACATAAAATGTTCAACGAGCTTAAAAACTTAAGTGCACTACAAAACACATGAACAAAACATTAGCACTAAAGCATGTCATCAAATTTTGCCGCTAGAGATCGAAATCATAATTAAAACCTTTAAATTTAATTTTGATCTACCACCAAAAAAGTAGTTTGACACGTTTCAATAAATTCTTTGATGATATGTTGTCTTGTTTGAATACCACATAATGAACCTTTTATATAGCCCAAATACCTGTAATTCAAATGACTTGAAGCTTTTGTCGCATTTTCTTATCACCAAAAGCTAGTCCTTCAAATTGTCTAACATGTTGAGAAGCCTCCATATGAAAAACATTTTTAATCCCTAGCGATACCAAAATATACGTCCAAATCCTTTCAAAAATAAGACAATCAAAGAATAAATTGAATCGATTTTATTTGACCACACCCTCGAATACACATAATTGATTGTTACTTCAGCAATCTTCGATTATTATCTTTAGTAAGAAATCTATTGTTTCAGAGTTTCCACAAAAAAAAAAAAAAAACACTTTGAACAAGACTACTTTATTTCAAATTGTATCATATAAAGAATCGTCCACCATATTTGATTCATCTGTCAACAAATAATAGCCCGATTTGACCGAAGAAACATTCCATATCCACCTATTACATACATGTAGCCTTAAATTCATCTACTAGGATTACAAACTGACTCATGTTAATTTAGGCATTGAGTAACACCGACCACAAAATTACATCCCTAGTCACTAGATGTACAATCCCTTTTTGTACTTTTAAGTGCAGTTAAGTAAATATTATCTACATAATAGAGAAAAGTTCACATCTTACCTAATGGATGTAAATAACATGCTTAGAGAAAAAAAAATATAATAGGGACCATATAAAATATGTCACAATCTAATTGAATTTTATTCCCAAATCAAAAGGGATGAAGTGAATCTGCTTTTAGGAAGTAAAAAATCCTAGATTTCTAATGGATCACATAAATTATTTGTAATGATAAAAATCAATTTTTTGTGATGTAACAAAATATTTCGAATTTCTACTTCGAATAGTCTTTTTTTCAAATAATCTTGTTATGTTGCCTTGACCGTGAACGTTGCATTATTCTTTTATTCTTTTGAATTATAAAAAACAACCTACAACAAAAGGTTATGGTTGTGGCTTGTGAGAGAAAATATAATTTAGAGCAATGTGAAGAGTGAATGAGGCAGTGACATATGAACGAATGATGAAGAGGAGACATGAAATGAAAGTCTCGTATAAACATATACTACTGTTGGGTTTCTCAAAGCTAACTTAATTATAATTTCCTTTCACGCACAAGAACAACAAAATGGCAAACTTATCTTTGTCTTTCCCACATTCAAGTTCCACCTATACATATAAACTTGTGCACGAGCTACATGACTCTTTTCTGTAGTTGTTTGGCCCATGTCATTCAATCCATGTCATGTATTAGATCGAATCCAAAGCATCTATATATCTATTGACTTTTTTTTTTTACTTTACGTCAATATGTTTTTAAACAATCACCGGTGATCTTATATTAAAGTCTAACAAAAAAGAGAAATAACCGGAAAAAAATTAAATTATTTAAAATTAATTCAATAAAAACATTGATTATAATAAAAATATATAATATACTTTATATATTGACCATTATCAAACTAATTTTTTAACTAACTTGAAATTAATATTAACCAATTTATACTTACATGTAACCAATTTCTAACAGTATCAAACATATGAATTTTAGAAGTATACTTTTAAACATGTGAAAATTTTATTTTTGTCAAGAGTATAATTCTGAATGACGTAAGCCATGCAATGAACATATAATTAAACTATCTTCTTGTCTACCTTAAAAAGTTGTTGCTTTGCTTTCTCACTTAATGCATGTGTGTTTGGTTTCAGGTTATATAAACATGTTCTTTTATATCATTAAGATTTTATATGAAAATTACTAATTTTATGTTCATAAGTTCTAACTCAACTTACCAATACATATTATTAAATTTGACGTATGTGTCTCGAATTTGAACATGAGACCTTGCACTAGTGTGTGAATTTATAGATATTTATCATATATTGTTGATACAATTATTTTTACTAATTTTACAAAAACACTTCAAGTAATCTATAGTTAGAAGGTTAGGGAAACTCAAATTGGAACATTTACCTGAACTTATGGCATCCCAATCTGAATGTGAGCATTGATGGGATGGGTGGAACAGTGAATGAAAGAATTCAGGTTGATTGATAATATAAATATTAGGGCTATGTCTAATCAAAGATATATGGGCTACACCAACAAGCCCTTTATACTGAGGCCCATTAATGTTGTCTTTTTTGCCCAAGGTAAAAAAGCAGTACAACCTTCACGTGCTGCTTCAATTCCTCATCAGACACAAGAATAGTCCCATATTTCTCCGACTTTTTTTCCAGACATTCAGAATTTCACCATTTATATATACCATCACGGTACTTATGCAAAAGTTTCCACTCCTTTTAATTTTAACCAAACAAAATACTAGTACTAACTTTCTAAAGGATCAAATTCCATTCCACCATATATACAATACAACCGGTTAAACTTTTCGGTCATGATTTAAATGATTGAATTATACTTAAATTAAAAGACTGATTATAAAATGCTTAATTTCAATTTTCATATCCATATTTCATCCAATTGAGAACGGAGTTCAATTGCTATATGCAGCCAACACATTACAATTATTCATGATGAAGACTTTATATGTAGTTTTGGTGAAAGTCAACTATTGATCAGTCGTTTGTGATCGATAAATAGTGTAAAAATTATTTATATTAATATTATATATAAATTAAATTCTTGAAGATTTATGATGTTTATTTCTAAATATGAGATTCCAATCCTTTCCAATTCTTTAAATGTTTGATGTTTTTTCACTTGTGAATTTTGGATAGAAATTTTGTGATGGGACAAGTGATATGATAATGTACAACACTTTTATAAGCATTTTAAACAAAAATGAAAAATGATAAAAAAAACAAAAACATGTTCCATGGATTACTTGAGAATAAGTCAAATTGAGTCAAAATATACTTGTACTTATATCACTTTTCACCTCATTTTATCTTGTTCACTATGTAATAAAAAATATATCATATGTTTACTTGTCACAACATCCACTTTTTGTCTCAAATTTAATTTATTGGTGGAATAAATGCCAAAGATTAAAAAATTTGAAGACCAAAATCACATTTTAAAATAAAGAGGCCAAAATTCTAAATTAAATGAAATAAAAGATTTAAAACTATAATTAAACATTTAAAAATAAATTAGTATTAGAAATTCATTTTTTTTTAAAATAAAAAATAGTTTGAACTAACTACGTTTTAATTTGATTCAATTCGATTCTGATAGATTTTAAATCGATTGATTCCTGATTCAATTAATTGAATTGGCTATCCAATCCGAATTCTTAAAACACGCAAAAAACAATAACTTAAAAAATATATATAGTTAATTATATTTCATATATTTTTATTACAAGTACGCGAAACTATAATGTTGTTATATATTGGAAAATTTATAAGTTGAATTCTTTGGTTTTGACGAAAAAATTCGACACCAAAAATTGTAACGTAAAATTAATATAAAATTGAATTAAATTAAAAAATTAATTAAATATGTAAAATAGTCGTCGTAGATTGAAATAATTGTTTTTATTTTGATGAGAAATAAAATAATTGTTTTTATTATGATGAGAAATAGAGAGAGAAGCGTCCAAATATTTAATAAAAAGATTTTTAAATGAGTATAAAAAAGAGTATATATTTACTAAATACAGTACTTTTTTAGGAAATAATAAAGTGAGCAATACCGAAAAGAACTTGATCGAGAACTAGCTTAATATAAAGTGTGAGCTACAATATTTAATTGGTTCTCTACTTTGGACTATATATATACTTAACATTGTATGTTGACTTATAGAATTATGTTATTTTTCGTAAAAATGAATCTCTCAGTGGTTTTGATGACACAGTTGAATGATGAGTATATATAATTAGCACAAAGAATGAGAAAGATGGATGGATTATTGTTTATCCATAGTTAAAAGTGATGAATTACTACTACATGTATACAGCATCACTATCACACACTGTGTGTCACTGATTAGTACTATCACAATCCCTTAAATTGGAAAGAGGGACACACGCCTCCCCTTTTACAGTTCTCCATGTCTACTTACTCTCTTCATATTATCACTCACTTTCCATTTATTATATATACTTTTTCTCTCTTTTCTCTTTCTCTTTCTCCAATCCAAACTGTACACTTTCACTTTTGCATATGTGTGCTGTTTATCGTCACAGATACTAAATGCATGCTGGCACAACACTTATTTATTATATTATATTATATATTCTTAATTTTTTGGAGTAAAGAAAATTGCACTCTTATATGTCTCTGTAATTGTCATCACTGCTACTATCATATAGATGTTGATAGAGTGAAAGTTATTGCTAACGTGAAATCTTAAACTTATCATAACATTATGAGTTTTACATAAATTAAAATGTCCTTAAATTATGAAACTGATCTAATCCTATTGATTTGATTTGTCATTTTGTGTACTAAATCAAAGCAAATAGATCAACTTTCATTGAAGTATTTTTAATAACATTTCATAGAGTATTAATATTAAAATATAGTTGCAAAAGTGAAATGATGTATTTGTGAGTGTAAAAGTAATTTACACAAAAATAATAGGTCCTATTTTTATATCTATTGTCCTTCCTTGGTTATATATATAGTATATATCTAGACTAAGCATCTAATACCAACATCGATCAAGTGCAGATGAGCATGCAAAGTCATCATCATTTGAACTCATTTTCTTCCTGTTGTGGGAGTAGTGAGAGTGGGTGCAGCAGTTTAGTAGAAGATGAAGATTCCATTTTCCTTTCTCTTGCACCTCCTGGCCACCAAATACCAAAACTCTCCTCTCCCCTTCAACAAAACACTCCTACTACTATTCCTCACACACCTCAATATTGGATCCCTTCTCCTTCACAAATCCTTGTTGGTCCCACCCATTTCTCTTGCCCTGTCTGCAACAAATCCTTCAACCGTTTTAACAACATGCAGGTTAACTAATTTCCTTAATCTTTTTTATACTTATCTATATGGCTCTAACTAACTCTATTCTAACCTCACAATATTATTTTTCTTTCACTAATGTCAAAATAAAGATGCATATGTGGGGACATGGATCACAATATAGGAAAGGAGCTGAATCTCTAAGAGGGTCAAACTCAAAAGCAGCAGCATCTTCAATGGTGAAACTACCATGCTATTGTTGTGCTGAGGGATGCAAAAACAACATAAACTATCCAAGGTCAAAACCATTGAAGGATTTCAGAACCCTTCAGACACACTACAAGAGGAAACATGGAGGGAAATCATTCGAATGTAGGAAGTGTAGGAAAGCATTTGCAGTGAGAGGAGATTGGAGGACACATGAGAAGAATTGTGGGAAGCTTTGGTTCTGTATATGTGGTTCTGATTTTAAACATAAAAGGTCTCTTAAAGATCATGTTCGTGCTTTTGGTAATGGACATGCTCCACACACTCTTGAATCTTTTACTTTTGATGCTCTCTTGCGTGATCAAAATGGAAATATTCAAGATTATGAGGAACAACAACAAGAAGAAGAAACTTAAGGTGTAACTAGTGAAGACAATAACAGTGGAGTTGTTTTTACTTTCAATTAATTTTTATTTTTATTTTTATTTTTATTATTGTTGTTGTAATATGTAAACTAATTAATAGTTCTTTGGTAATGATAAGGATAATATTGCAGTGGAAGTTTTTATTTAAATTACAAATATATAAAGGAAGAGAAAATAAAAAATGAAAAAACTACTAGTACTTTGGATAGATGAATAATTTTTGTGATAGAAAAGAGAGTGAAAAGGAGAGTGGGAAGAGAAAGACAAAATAAACACAGTGAAATGAAAGCTAAGGTTGCAATTGCATTAAAAGTTAAGAGGCTTGAAAGTTGCTTTTTGGTGTGATATAAAGAGAAAGAGAGAGTAACGTAACGAAGGTAGTGATGATGAAGAGTATTGAGTAACTGCAGAAGATGAGAGAGCAGACAAGAACAGTGAGTCACAGATTCTACTGTTGTTAAGTATGCAGAGGGAGTGAGAGAGTGTATGTGTGTATATATATAAGTGATTCTGAAGTTGGAAAAGTACTTGTGAACGCTTAGATTAAGTGTTAGTGTGAGTAAAGATGGAGCAGTGATAGATGTTTGCTGTTTTTGGCGTTTCACTCAAATGGCTTTCTTTTGCCTTTTCAGAACAACTGCAACACAGTCCTTATAACAAACATTTTCAGTCAGAATCTCTCTCTTTCTATATTTATTAATTATTATTATATCTATCTCACTGTTTTTTTAACCCCACCCTTCATATTCATATAATCATTAATATTTTTTAATGAATATCCATTGGTGCACAAGGCTTTTTTGTATTTCAAGTTTATGCACTTTTTTGTGTACTACATTGAAAACTGAAAACGAAGCATGATTGTGGACCAAACCGGAAAGACTGCAGAAGCCTAGATAACATAAATATTACCGTATGATGAAGTGAGTGTTCACAACATTGAAGCTACATATTCTATTCACTCTTGAAATTCAGATACATCTTATGTATTTGCCTTTGCTAGTGTGAGCTAAGACTGGAGTATATATATATATATATATTTAACTTATTTAGTCATTACAAAAATTGAACTATATAATTTGTTAATATGTACCTGATATTTATGCAATAAAGTAATTATATAATGATTTTAGATTTATTTATTTTCATCTTAAAAGAGATGATAAATATTACAATAATTAAACATGAATGATAATGTACAATTTAATAATATAACGTTTATGAGTTGAACTAATTAAAATTAAAAATGATTTAATTATGGATAAACTAGTTAGTCCTGTATATTTCCTTGTGCCATATCTCCATACCTTATCGCGGCTTTCAATTAAAATACATCGTCTAATTCAGAGCACGTCAAATAAAGAAACGTTGGAATGCTTTTAAAGTACTCTCGAAATTATGGCATGCTTACTAATGTTAGTAAATTGGAGATGCTCTCTCTTTTAGAAGAGTGATTTATGAATTTATATTTTGTTGTGTTTTTAGGTAAATTAATTTAAATAGTTTATAAGTAAATAGTATATATATGTATATATTATTTTTAATTTTTTTTATTGTTGTAACAAGAATCTCTTCTTATCTTTTATAATTTAAAATTGAAATAAATTTAATAAATAATAATTCGAAGTAAGTAACTATAAATAAATTATTAATTATAATTTTAAATTATTCATAAATAATTTAAATTTTATAATTATTAATATTTTTAAAGTAAATAATTGATTTATATTTAATTTAAAATAAATAAATAATCTATCGCATTGATAAATTTTATATTAATAAAAAAATTATTTACTACTTTTAAAATATATTAAATATTAATTGATAATTGTTATTTCTTAATTAATAAATAAATAATCAAAATTCTTCGATTTATGAGTGTGTTCATACATTATTATTGATGACATCTAAAATGATCATTGCTCTGTGAAAAAGTTTTTCAACATAAAAGTTGCCTAAAACATATTTTAGATCAACCATTTTAAAGGTAGATTGAATGGATTTATCATCTTATTTGTTGACACTAAAATGTTAGAATTGTTGATTATAAAACTTTGACAAATAATTATGAGACTTGTTTAGGTTACACCATAAAAGACAAAACTCTAGAGTTTACAAGAGATTTAAATCAAAAAATACTTTAGAGACGTAGTGTTGCAGATTTGGAGTTCGAACAATTAGAACATTAGCACCTTTTGTGAGAACGAACTCGTGTAGGTCATTGCCACATAACTATCATACTATTTAGTCCTTTAATCTCGACAAGAGGGCTACCGTTCACATTACACTAAAAAATTTGATATTGCTTGATAATCGAGACTATACATAGTTTACAAACTATTATCACACTTTTTAAATCACTGAGACACTTTTTCACAAAAGACATAATCGTGATAGTTTAAAGCAAATCTAAAATCATACAATACCTCAAAGACATCATGTTGCGGACTTGAGGTCCAAACAATCATACTCAAAAAACAAAAAAATTAATATAAAAATTGATTATTTATATTATATAAAATCTCATTAAAATTTATGCTTTTAATCCTTGAGATTCCTTTACAAGGCCCAGACTTGTATGTTTATATTTATCCAGTTCATGGAACATTAAAATATTATATATATATATATATATATATATATATATATATATATATATATATTAGGAAAAAAGACATACTCTCATGAGAAATAAATAACAATTATTTGACTGCATTGAAGTATTTGGAGAATATTACCTTGTGATATATTTTGTATAAAGAAATTTGTTTTTGTGTGTGTAAAATCATGTATTATGAATTTTTATTTATCGTTCTATATATAAAATTATATTGTAATTTTCAATACATATCAAATTCTTAAAATTAGGAACAACTCTAAACAAAAATGTAATTTATATATCTCAATGATATTTTATTCTAAATCTTAAATATATTTAAATATAAATCTAAATAAAAAAAAAATTTAAGATATTTTAGACAGATTATTCTCAACATATTTAGTTTTATGGAAACGAAAAGATTTTAAACAATTTATAAATTATTTTAATTCCTCTATCCTCCTCCTTCCAAATCTAGAGTAAGTAAAACGGGTTGAATTCATTGGGTCGGTCCATAGTTCTCGTCTTTAAGACAATCTTAATTGAAGGTTTGAACTTGTCTATCTAAGTTGTTCCGCTTCATTTAACCCGACAAAAAAGTGTGGCGAATTGATCCATCAAACCAAATTAAAAATAACATATATTTTTTTTATGAAAAAAAATGACTTTAGTTGATTTTTTTGCCAATTTTTTTGTTACTCAACCAAATTAAAGACTAAAATTGACACCCATTAACTTATGCTTAAATCCAAACTAAAAGACAAATGTATGAAATATTCTACTTCAGAATATAACTATTAACTTATTAATAGTTTAATTACTTATATTTTATTATCGATAAATTTAATTATTGATAATTTATTATATTTGTGAATTATTTTCAAATTACATAATGTAAATTAACTTATTATAAGTTTAATCATTGTTCATTAATTTAATTTAATGTTTTTCATTATTGAAAATGAGTTATTAAAGAAGTTGTTGGCACATATAATTTATATGCAGATAAATACTTTTCCTTAACTATTAGTTAAATTTAGAACGTTTTTATATCTTCTAAATAAAAAGAGAATAATTAAAATATACTAATTATAATTGATTTTAAAAACTATATAATAGATACATATTTATCACTTAAAATATTAAAATTAGTGTTTTATAATATCATTGACATAAATATAAGAATAATTATAATAAACTAATTATATCATTACCATTATTTTTTGTAATATAATAAAATAAAATAAAAAATGTTAATCTACTTGCTTTTTGCGGGGTTAATCACATGAAAGACTAAATGGGACTAGTCAGTCCGTTTTGTCATCTTTATCTAAATCTCCCAAAAAAAATAGAAGAAGCAAAAAAAGAGGTATAGAATTTTTCTTTTATCATCTCCCTTTAAATAATTGAACGAAACAGCTTAAATTGAAAATAGTTTCTCCACCCTCCAACCAAAATCCCCATAAAAAATTAATCAGTTACCAAATTTTTTAATTAGCATAAATTTAACTAATCCTGCATTCAAAAAATTCCAAATGAGTAAATATTGTTATAAACATCTAATAATAAAATTTTATTAACTTTTTTTACAAGAATAAATTCATAATTAAGGATTATTGCTCTATTGTTGTACACCCACGTGCTAGTTTAGTTGGCCCGCAGCCCATAAAATACTGGGCTGGAATATTACATCTCTACTAAATTCAGTTTAATCAAGTTCGGCCTAAAAATTTAGTAAAAAAAGTTTGGCCAAAAAAATATATTGGTCAATTTATGAACGGCTAGAACTAATTCTTTTGTGAATTAATTAACTGTTCTATTAATAAGCTGGACATTTCCTAACCCTAAAATAAGGTAATTTGTGCTCCTCTAATCTTGCACTCCATATCCATACGCAGTAAAATACAAGTAAAAAAGTTAATCTATTTGACCTAATTAATCTACGTATACTTGCTTTTTTACTTTGTAGTTTTACTGTAAAGTGAGTCATTTATAATTAAAAATAAGTGTTTGATTACGTTTTTTTAAGTCATAGTTTAACTGATAAATGTCAATACTGTCAGGTTGACAATTTTATGCTAAATTTAAATATGAGAATTTGTAGTTGTGTGTATAAATTTATGATAATATTTATAATTATTTAAAAAGAAACTTGATTATGCTAGATGTAATTTTATAAAATTCGATTTATGCATCTAATATTGTAAAAACCGTTAGTTGGCTCAAACTTAAGCCTATTCCTACACTTTTAAAATGGTGAGGGAAAAAAATTGTTAGAAGTTATAGAAAAAAATTAAAAGTAGAGAAAGAAATATTTTATTATGAAGGAAAGTTTCACTTGATTTTGTCCGTTAACATTACTTTCCAAAAATAAAAAATATAAAAGGAGAAAGTATAAAGTGATATAGTTAAATGTTGCTATCCTTAATACGAAGTTGTCTTGGAATTATTGTGTGAATAATATTCAAAAGAGGATATACTTCCATTTGTTACATCAACCCTAGAGCTAAACAATTAACGGTCCACATACATTTAAATGAAGAAAAATTATCCCATGAACACCAGAATACTTCAATGATACTTTAAAAGAGGAATAAATAGAGAGGGTAATTAGATAAATATAATATGTTGATAATATAATAAAAATAAAAATAAAAGAAAGATAGAAAAAATAAAATATTAAATGAATATAAAAAAATATTAGTGTACAAATATTATTGTTGTTAAAATAATTAAAATACCAGTTAGAATAATACAGACTCTATATATTTCCTACACTTTGCACATATAACTCATTAAAAACAATCATTTAATACTTGTTAAAATTAATAATTAAATTAAAAATTACTATCATATAAATTATATTTATCAATTTTTATTTTATATAATCATATTTATAAATTTTGACATTAATCATTTTTTTAGTCTTATATATTATTGAAGTGTCATTTTTGTTCTGAGCAACCAAAAACACCAACTAACAACACTCCAAAAAAGATGTCTTACTCTTTTACATCTGGCTCTGTGCATCTAATCCAACTGCACATGACCTCACCAATGAAAAAACTCTATTTTATTTTTTATTTTTATTTTTTTATAATATAATAGAACTAGGGTGATTCTTTTTTTGTTAAATATAGTTCTATGACTTTTTAATTTTAGTCTCTAAAAAAATTTGTACAATAAGAACTAAAAGCTTATTTAAAATTTTAAAGACAAAAAAGTTGAATTTTTTTTATATAAAGACAAAAAATAAAAAATTTATAAGAACTAAACTTATTTTATATATTTTTTAATTATAAAAATTATTTTTTCTTTTTGTTAACAACCAAAGTTTTCAAATTAAAACAGAATTTCAAAATGTTTAAAACCACTACAAACTTTCCATGGTTTATAAAATGATGTATTGAACTATCATGAGACACACTATGTCTGCCACCTTTGCATTTACATTTTCAACAAATTAACAACAGTCTTAGAATTTTTTTCTTGAATGGCAATGCATTGTCCACTAAAATCCCATGTTTAACTGCATTAGGAAGCCAAAAGGAACAACCACCTTTGAACACCAACTTCATTATATATAATTCCTCACATGACCTCCAAATATTTATGTTAGTAACAATATGATAATTAGGAATTGATAGTTATACAATTTTAAATTAATAAAAGCTGATGTATTTAACATAAATTTTAAGTTAATATATCAAGTTTTGTTCACCAAATGCTTTTGTATTTAATGCTAGAGGGAGTATATAGTAACATATTATACCAAATATGATTGGATCTTTTGCCTTTACTAATTTGGATTCTTTTCTATTTTGAATATAGTATCTCCTAATTAAATTATATATTCACTTCATTTTACAATGAGGCATATAAATAGAAAAAACTGTTTCATCTGAATGTCATTCATAATTATTAATATAATTTTAATTAATATTTTTTTATATTATCTTTTAATGATTACTATAAACTTGTAAATCATTATTATATTTTACTATTGATAATAGTATAAAATTTATTAATAGATAAAATAGAGAGTTTAATAAGATGATTTTTTTCCATTAAAATATCGTATTTCTTAATATCTATATTAAATATATTAAAATTTTAAAAGGTATTCAGTATGAAACATCAAAAATATTAATATTAATTTCAGTATTAATCTTTTCTGGAGTTAAAAAATGAAACACTTGTCTTGAACCAAGATTGATCGAGTTGCAGTTTTTGCCCCTCTTTTTATGTAGGGAATGAATTGAATGGCAATTTCTTTTATTTACGTGGTGCAGAATAATGCAAGCTGTGCAATTTCTTCTTGGAATTTTGACCAATCTAAAAACAATGTACTGCGAAGGTGTAGAATATTTTTGAGAATATTAAGAAGAAGCTATGGGCCATGTACAGTGTACGTAGTACCAACTTGCCGAATAGGTCTTTCTTTATTGGACATATGTCTTATTATCAACTTGTTCACACCTTCCTAGGTCATGCCTGCTGGATGGACCCTCTAAAATTGAAATATATATATATGATTTAGTAAAATATATAAATTTCAAATCTATATTTGGCATACTTTTCTCGTTCTCAAAAGAAACAAATGAAAGCTAGATGTTCAGTTAATTTGTCAACAGAAACGATATTTCGTATAGAAATGGAAATACACCACATGAATTATAATATCTATGAATTAGTGTTACAAAACATTGTATACAACACCAATATTGGCGGATAGATATTACCAACAATTTAAGAAATAAAACTAGTTAAATATAATATATGATGCATTGGTGTGACATATATTAGATAAATTTTCGATAGATTTGAAATTTTTACTATAAAAAAATACACATTTATATACAATAAACAACTTCAATGGTTAATTTGAGATTAAACAATTTAAATTATATTAAATTGAAAATCAATTTTACACAATTATAATCATTAATTTACATAAATCAGACAATTGAGATAAAAAAACTACACGGCACCATATCCATCTTCAATATCAAGTATTCATGGCACATTATATCAAATATTGATCATATGTAAGAAGATAATATTACAAAATAAACACTTTTGTCTTCATATTATTTTCAAAAACTTTCTTTGTGATTATACACAACAATTATTGTTGTGTTTTCCCTTATATCACAAATTTTTGTCTAATAATGTACAATTCAGCTTTTGCAACGTGCATTCTTGCAAGTTGCAGGTTGCAACTACACCATTAATTCTCCTAATTATTTTCCTCATGATTATTTTTTGGAATCATTCAGATAAAAAGTAGCTCGTAATTTAATGTTATAAGGCTCCAATTATCTTTGGCTTTTTGCTGCATTCTAAGGCAAAAAGGTCCATCTCTTTCCTCTTCCCATTGCAACTACCACCAACACCATCAGAACCAGGTAGTTTCAAAAGATTCACCCCGAAAAGCCGAACCATCTGAACCGGTTCAACTACCGGTCGGACCGGAACAAACAAATCGCAAATATTATTATTAACTTCACCAATACCGACACCGACGACACCATTGCTTCTGGCTTTGCAATCTATGTAAAGCTGCCTGTCCGGTCCGGTCGATCTGAAGAACCGAACCGCATCACCGGCCCTAAGATTTTTCTCCTTAACGAACCGGCTCCATCCTTTTGTTAACACGTAGCTTTGGCTACTGTTCCAATAAGAATAACGAAACCGCCACACTTTCCCTCCAACGTCTTCGAAATTCAAAAGCAAACCCTTCGCCGCCGCAACACACGGCGAGATCCCTTCGACGGAGACTGCAACGGAAACAGAACCGGCACCTAATGGAAAGTGTTTCTCCGCGTGCTGTTTCGGTATCACCAACCGATTCAACTTCCCAACGTCACTCGGCGTAACCGTTTTATCGAACAGATGTTCACGCGCTTTAGCATCACACGCGCCTCGTGACGCTGCAGCATCCAATTCTCCGTTACGCCGCTGCCTTCCACCACACGTGCCGCGCATGCTCTGTCGGAGCTCATCGTCGTAGGTGTGTTTCCGGAGCATGTCGACGATTTCGGATTTGGAATGCGAGTTGAGAAAATCTGTTTCAGCGTCATCAGCATCATTACCTGCGCCGGTGAGGTTCTTGAAATTCGTTACCGCGTCTTTTCCGCGGAACCTCAAGGCGGCGATATCGTAGGCTCTTGCGGCTTCGTCTTCTTCGTTAAAGGTACCAAGCCACACGCGCTGATGCTTCTCGTAAATCTGTGCTCCCCAACGCCCGTTCGGCTGTGGCACCACGCCTTTGTGTTTCGACGACGGGAGTTTTCGAGATTCGGCCTCGCCGGAGACGCCGCAACTCTCGGCGCTGGCACCGCTGCCAAGGCGAACGAGTGTGCTCGGCGGCGGTGGAGATAGCTTCGCCGGAATGAGAGATACAGAAATTGAGTCATTGCTTGTGGCGGTTTCATCTGTGCAACTACCTCCTTCCATTTTCTGTTAGTAACTAACTAACCTTGGTTTGTTTTTCTGTTATAACTAACTAACTTTAGTTAGTGCGAAGAAAGTAAAGTAAATACTAAATAGTTTTGGTTTAGTTATGAAGAGTGAAGATGGTTAGAGACACACGAGAAAGAAGAATGAAATAGAGAAGATAGTTAAGAAAAGGTAGGAGTAGGTTTGTTTTGAGGAAGGGTATATATAGGAATAACCTACACTAGTGAATATGTTATTTAATGGGAAATGATATGAAAACAAATGGAGGTTGGGATGATTTAGGTATCATGGCTAATTACCAAATATAAATTTGTTTCATTAATTGTGATTTTGTAACGGGGATGACGTGGCAACGTGTGGGTCAACTCCGTTGGAAATATAGGAAGATTCAAGGTACTAGAAAGAGAGAGAGTGAATATCATAACAAAAGAGAAAGGATAAGATCACAAGAGAAATCACTTGCTGTGGGTGAGTCACTTGAATACTTGCATTCCCTTTGAGGGTCTTAATCAACAACATAAGATTTGAAACTAATGAATTTTCGCGCCTCAAACCATTATTAATTGTTTGGATTTCATAAATTAAAAAAGAAGGAACGGTACTATAATAATAGAATAAGGGCAAACATGCACTGAAATTATATGTAGGTTTCATTGTTTAAATATTTAAAAATATGATATAATATGTCAAATAATAAGCTAAATAATACGTTATAGTCTGTATCATTAGTTTTTTTTTTTTTTTTTTAAAGTTTGGTCAAAATAATTCTTTGAATAGTTAATAGTATAATGGAAGCAACAAACTCAAAATTAAATTAAAATGGCCAAATAGTTATACTTAATCCAATTCAATTCAAAAATATATATATATATATATATATATATATATATATATATA